>NC_079342.1:8531924-8846091 GCF_029582105.1 Oenanthe melanoleuca
ACATTAATTTCAATGATTCCATCATTTTGGATACATAAAACATACTGTTTCAAAGCAAACTGTTCCTGTAATCTCTTCCTTATTTCAACCTGAAAGTACACTACCTGTATCACTTCTGCTTAGTCTTAATTTTTATATTTTCATTGTATGTGTACTTATGAAGGCTTGAGATAAAACATTTCCTTGCAGACAAGCAGAACAACTGGTTTTTAATACATAAAAGTATACTGAAAGCACCTCTCAAAAAATTTTCTTAGAGCTGTCTTATATCTGGATCTCTGATTTAAACTGGTCTTGTACTTTGGGAAATAATTTCAATTATAATAAGCTTCCTTAATTTTTCCAGTACATTCCTTATTTGCTTGGGAACGTTTTTTTTCTGCACAATAGAGATATGGGGATGAAGGAAGAAACATGACTATATTTAGATAACTGTTTGTAGAAGATACTGATAATGTCTATAGAATTGTGACAAAGGAGATTTTTTGAATAATGAAGTTCCTCAATTAAAAATAATTTAATATGCTGGATTAGCAGGGTGTTGGGAAAAGACTGAAACAGTTACCTGGCAATTGATCAAGCAGCTTCGTCTCACAGAACAATACCAGCATAAAAATAGCTCATAAATCTGAAAAGCTGATTACTAAAACTGTTGCTGGAGCTTTATTTTTTAGAAGAATATTGAATTAATGAGGAACAATACAAAGGGGAGTTTAATTATTCTGAATAGAAAAATTTTCTACCCTGGCCTCTCAGGATGAGTGTGATTATGTAGGTCACGTATCTAAAATGACTTTTATGCATATTTCATTAAAAGCCACATCTTTTCATGAAGGATAGAAAGCAACAAGCCCTCTTCAGACAGCACTCTTTCCATAGCCCCTTAAAAGAAAGCTATTTCCTTTGTGGTTATGGAGCTGTTAAGATGAGCCATCAATAAACACAAAACCAGGCATATCTCATTTTCAGGTTATTGCTTTCACACAACAATAAATTGTTTTCTTTCCCACTCTCTCCAAGCCCTCACAATCATTTTGGTGTACAGTAATTAGACACTGACCAGGATCTTAGTTTCCTTGTACTTCTGGAGGGTACTATCCAACTGATGAAAATACTAGGTAAGCATTTTCATGTTCATCCAAACAACAAAGTCTTGATACTGAGTTGATTTGTAAGAATTTTCAATGAAATTTTACACATACAAATGAAATTAAAGAATCAATAATGAAATTGAGTACATATATTGATTTTTTTTCAGCTGACAACCACTCTGCTGTTTCCAGGAGGAAACATTCTTACATCCCATTTAACTTTTTTTTCTGCTTTAATTTTTAACTAGGTTTCAGAATTTTTTTCAATGTAATAAAACATTTCTCACTAGATTTACACATGCCAGTGCTTTCAGTTTTTTAATCACTGTTGTCACCTTTTCTTAGCTGCATGACTGAGATTCAGTGCACTGCACATACTTAGGAGAAATGGTGGAAATGTTTGATCCATTAAACATCAGAAGGACTAATTACAACTTAAATGATAATTTTTTGCCTAGTCTTAAAAAGCTAGTATGCATAGTGGAGCATTAGAAGGTTGATAAGATATTGTCATACATAATGCCAAATTCTGGATGTCTCAGCTCAGTGACTGAATGTGGATAAAGTTTAGTTTATCCAATACATTCTACTGGTGAACTGAACCACATGTCTTCAGCATGTGTCTTCAGAACTGAAAATCTATGGATTAACTTACACACTGCCATGTCCACTTAGAGTCCTAAATAATTGCCTGCAATTTTGAGATTTAGGGGAAATAACTTTCCAGGTATTCCTGAACCCCCATTCTCATATATATTCACACCCACGTATAAGGAAAAATAAAGATAAAACTGTGTTGTCGTTAAATTATGAAGCTACAGTTTCTGTCACATCTTGGTGTATATCTTGGCTGTGGTAGTTCTGAGTCTAAAATGTTTGATGGACCTTCAGAATTATTCCTTCAAACTTCAAATATCAAAATGAATTCTCTGATTATTTTCACAGCTGAACTATTTCTGTCTTCAATGAATACTACTTTATAGAAAAGGTAGTTGGAGTTGTTAACCAGAAATCAGGAAAGACATTATGCAAAAGAGATGGTTTATCTAAGCAAAAATATTAGTTCAGCACTGCCTCAAACAGCACATGGTATAGCACTTGATTGTTTCTCTTGATAATGATCATCAGTCCATCTACTGCTGTTGAGACTGCACAGCCTTCTCTTGAAGTTTTTTATGCAATTCCTCCCTCAGTGTTCTAACCCCCCTCAGCACCTTCTTGATTGCCATTGGGCTCTAGTGGCTTATTAAAGTTCCAGTTCCCTTCTGCCCAAACTGTACCAGCAATCCATTGCCTGATGATCTGTGACATTCTGATTCTGAACTATCTTCCTCATAGACAAGACACAGAGAATTGCTTTATTTGGTGTGAAGTTTCCAACCTACAGTAATCTGAGGGAAAAGCTTCCCATTCCCCAGAAAGACTAATGCACTTGAAGCTGGCAAGAAACCCCAGACACATACTAAATCCAAAGGAGGAAGGGTGGAAGCTGTACTCTTAGTCTTACACACTCCATCTTGTGTGCAGAAACTCACTGCATGTACCATTAGTGTTATTCTGATGCCCCACACCACTAAATCCTGTCCATGCAGAGGAAACCTTCCTTATCTCCTCCTTACAACAATGTCATTTATAGCTCTCTTCATACAGGCACACACTAAATGTCTGAAACTGTGAGAGCTCCTCAGACTGGTTCACAAGCAAGTGGAGTCCTCTTCCAAAGGATTCCTGGCTTCCTCCAACAAGAATACACAGGACAAGGATAGACAAGGTCTAGTACAACCAAATGACATTAAATTCTGTCACCACTTCTCCTGACCCATTTTTTCCCATGGGAATTCATAGGCCTTAGCAGATCCCATACTAGCCCATTCCTTTTGTGGTTCATACACAAAGCAATTGGAACAGATAAGAAATATTAACTTCTTCAGAGCTGCAAGTGATTCATGAGCTAATGTCCTGGGGCCATTAAATTTCTACAAGAGAGTGAAAAATTATATGGATTTTGACATGTCTGTTAACATAAAGAACCTAATGCTATATGCTTACTTGTGGATACCTTTTGTGCTTTCCATTTTTCTTGTAATGCTTCTTTTTACGTAGTTTTCATGTGCTGTTGACATTTCGAGTATTTAATCTGGCACAGAAATAACTCCTAGTCTGTGCAAGACCATATGCCACAATTAGAGAGTAGAGCAAATACAAACAAGGAGCTTTCATCTAATCTCTCATTTAATTTGCAGTGATCTAGATCACTGTGATATGAACGAATACCATACCAACACCAACATACAAAATCAGCAAAATACTCCAGAGAGCACACCTGCTACATCAACTAAAGATGTAAACCATACCAGAAGACAAAACAGCACTAGTTTTGATAAACAAAATTAAAAATAGAGAGATAAAATCAATACAGTAAAAAGAAAGAACTGAGTAAACTTTGCATTGTCCAGGTAGACATGGGTAAATTCCAGCTAGCGGTACTTATTCTTTGCTACACCTAACTGAGGTTTAGCTCACACATTTCCTGATGCTACATTGTGGTAGCAAAGCAGAAGGTATGCAGTTTTCAAGAGCTCTTCTCAAACAGCTTTTGAGAGAGAAGACAGTCTTCCTTCAATTCTGATTGGGACTCATTGGGACTCAGATGTTGAGATATAAAAGGGACAACAAAAACATTAACATAAATTTTTTCCCATATTGGGGACATTCCATCATCTGAGCACTTTAACTACATTTTAAGATCAATGTACCTCATACAAGGAAAAAAAAAAAAATGAACATATCTTAAGGGGTTGCCTTCTTCTGTCTGAAAGTTAAGTGACATTAAACACTTCTAAGGCTCTGTGTTAAACAATAGAAACAGCTTTCTTAGCCACGCATGCATGTTATATATGTCATTTACACTGACTGACAGTGACTTAAATGTCAACATCCAAGCAGGACAAGACTCTTGGGAATGGCATATTGCAAATTAATGATAAGTAAATTTCAAAAGGTTTCTCAATTTCAAGTCAGCTCACCCTCTGTAAGTATGGAATGGTGTATCTATAAAAAAAGGCGTGTCTATGACACAGGGTTGTATCACAAGTCTTTGCTGCTTAAGAGATCATTAGAAACATTACAAATACAATTACATGTGAATTTTTTTGCATTTTCATTTTTAATTAGTTGAAACTCAAACTTTATAGCATAACTCAAAATAATATAAATTCAGTAAAGCATGTGTTTTTAAATGTGCTTAAGGTTGGGGCTTTTTAGTCTAAGCAGGTAATCAGAAATTAAGAAAAAATTAGATAATTTTTAAAAATTTGTTTCACTTTCTGTTTTGCTTTGTCACTCAGTATTTTTTGTTTCAGTCATTTTTTTCTTTTTCACCTGTTCACAGCCCTTCCCCTTCTGTTACCTTAACTCCCCTTCTATTGCTATGAATATAACAAATATCTGCACTGCATAAACATTGTCTAAGATATGATTCCAAACTTTTTTTAAAAATCTGAAACTGATGGGGCCAGAAAATATCAAGACTGATCAAAAAGATTTCATTCTACTTCTTGTTCTCTTAGTTATCAAAAAATACCATTTTTTTCTCACAAATAATGAAAACTGCTTACAAAATCCAGGAATACTATTTCAGTTAGTCTTCCTTCTGCGTACATAAATTCAACACATATAAAAATAAATTAATATAAACAGTTCTATATGCAATTTTTCAACCAACCCACCTAAAGACTACAGCTGAAGTTCTGAAGTCCAAATAGCAGAATTTTATGTAAGTACTTCTAATCTCATTCTTTACTAGCCTGGAGAGCTGTGCCATCTTTACAAATCTTTGTTGTGTTATGCAAAGCTTCTTGATAAAGCACCTACTGTTTGTATCTGGTTTTGTCTTTTATGAATGCCTTTGATGCTGCTTTGATCTGGTTTCAGTCAGTCTCACAGAATGGGAGACCCAAATTGCATTAAAATCCTTAGCACGTTTCTAAAAGCCACTTAATACTTTGGAAAAATGAGACCATTAAAACCTTTTAGCAAGATTTCTGTAGTGCTTTGATTGAAAAAGGTAGTTTTTAATTCTTAGATTAATATCAATATAATTTATAGAATTAATACGCTAAATCTATTTAGGCAACACATTTTCTCAATTTAAAATGAACAATAAAAATCAAGATCCTCAAGTTCAGCATTTTTGAACAATCAAAATATGCAGAATGCCTTTAATTTCATTTAGGTGAAGGCAACTAATTGGGGAATTACATTTTAGAATATAGCTAACCACATTCCTACAGAATCTAACTAGTAAGGAAATGTCAGTAACAATGGCCTCACACCAGCCCAAGGAGCCTGCCCTTTCAAGGCAATTGCACTCTATCAAACATATAACTCAAAAATGTTTGAATATGAGTGGTAGTTACAGGTCTATAAGAGAATAAGAGAATACCATTCAGTACTATTCTAATATATTTTGTCACAGACCATATAGCACATAGACAGATATTGATCAATCTGAAAACTGATGCATTCCAGATATTCCTTTTCTAAGCATTTGTACACATAAACTGGACTATTTAACAAAAAACTATCAAATCAATGTCATCAATTCTAAATGAAGATTCATAACAAAAGATTAGGAATACTTCTCATTCAAAATGAGCTTGCCTTCTTCAAGGACTTCCCAATATAAAAAGCACAAGAGAATCCTTTGGGCCACGACTCGTTCAAAAGTAAGGATATGCTGATCACCTTGCTAGCAAACAGAACAGTAAAATATAAGATCTCTCTGCAAGCAGTGCTACAATACAGACTACAATAATTTGGACAATTTTGATCATTTCTACAAGGCAAACAGAATTTCCACTGCAATGGATTTACAAGTAAACTATTCAGTAGTGCCCCAGACAGTGCCAATAACTTTTAATTTGATTGCAGACATCTCAGCACAGCAGAGTGACAGCTATAAAGGAATCAAACTGAAAGCTTACAGCAGCCCAAACTGTTGGTTTTCTTGGCTGAATGAATTAATCAAAACTAATGTTCATAGCCTATCTGTAAAAAAAAAAAACAACTTTAAAGACTTCCTAGACTAGAGGTAATTATTTCTCTTTCTTTATCTCACTCTTTAAATGTTGCATTAATATTCTGAGCTGTGGTTTTATACTGGAATTTATTTTGTAACAAGATCAAACATGAGAAAGCAAATATTTGCCTTTAAATGCAAACGAAAGAAAAATAGATGTTATTATGTGAATAAAGCTTTTCTTTCTTCCAATCCTCTTTAATCAGTTGAGAAATTAATACACTTGAACAAAGACAGGAACACTGATTTATGCTTTCTATTCCCTAAATCCTGTCAAATGTATTATAATAGTCTATTCTTGACTTTTACAGAAGATCCACCTGACTCACACACCATATTAACTGAAGAAATCAATTCATTGGGAAATAAACCCATTATGTCTTATATTATAGGAATTAAATTTTCCAAGGATGGGTGTAGAAGGGGAGCCTCCATAATATGCAACACAGGATGGAAACACTATTTGATTTCTTTATGGTTCTACTGGAAACCTGGCTAAAAGTTATGCCCTATATCTCCATATACAATTTTAACAAGGCATCAAAAAAGCTTCAGAATTCTGTATCCATAACTAACACAACAATATGAAACCAAAAAATGGTTAGTTTAGAACTTAGTTCTAAGAATAGGGAAGGGGAAGAAAAGCCAACAAACCTAGTTAAATGAAGATCCTATTTTTACAAAGATCTACAAAAACATTCCATCTGAATTGTAATAAATGCAACCACTTCACAGTGATGGGAATGCTGTGAAGACAGGCAACATTCTCATTAACTTCACTGGCTGATGTTACTACCAACTTTATCTATGATTACAACTATGCATATAAATCTCTTCAGGATCAGGAGCTTTCACTGCTTCAGAGGGAACTTAAATTGTAATGAATAATTTTTTCATTAAATCAGGAAGCAAAAATAGCATGTTCCTTTATGGCAAATTATCTTTAACTAGATAAAAATATCTACTCACTGGGAAATTTTCACAATTTTCTGAACAAATTTTAGTTGAAAGATTTCTTGTGTGGTATGCGGGACTTGGTACAAAACAGCAATATGCACTCATAAATTAATAGTAGTCTGTGTGATTGATTTTTTTGGGTCACAATGCAATGATGATCCCTTTATGTTAGATGATTCCAATACTTCACTAACTTTTCTTAAATAAATGGAAGATAGTGAGATACCAATTTCTCTTCATGTCTACACAAATACCATTAGAAGGCCTTAAAATTCAGTTTCTACAAACACACAAACAGAAGAAATGTTCCTTGAACAGCTAAAAAGGAATATTTACAACATCGAGCAATAGTCAAAGTCTATAGCATTTTTACACAGAAGAGCTCACCTTAAGAGCCCCAGACAAAATTCAGCATAGCTGAAAAATTCAGACCGCATTTTAGATTTTTTGTCTTAAGTATCTAATTATTCCTTTTTCTGCAAGTCTGGCAAGAAGACTGCAATGAAAAAAACCATGTTGATTGGAAAAACCCAGGGGTTTTTTTTCTACCTAATATGGCAATTTGTTTTACATAGTTATCATATCCCTTCATTATTCATATTCAGAGTTTGACAAGATGCCATTTACTCCACACCTGGTCTGTTATTATAAAACAGAACTGACCAAATTCAAATGACGCGAGTATTGCCATTAAATAATCACAGACAAATATTTGCTTGGTCATGCTTTATTTTGCTCTGATCCTGGTGCCACTCAGATATGCATTGGTGGAAATGTCATATTTGTACTTTAAAGTTTGAAACACTGGGCTTCTGAATTGTACTCTACCAGTTTTATACATTTTCTTTCTTTCAACATAGTTGTATTCTAGGAAGAAATTATCTAATTCCATAATTAATTTCTACCTGCTGTGACAGTGCACCCTCAGGGTAAATATGATATTTTATATTAACACACTGAAAGCTTCCACTGTGATTGACCTTAAAGACACTCACAAATTAATTACTTTGCTCATCAATATGGCATGGCAGCTAAAAGATCTGAGCAGATACCCAACCAGTTAACATGCATGCTGCCATCTGCTGAATATGACAACAAGGGATTTGTACTACTCTCTGTGAAAGAAAAGCTGTGCTGCTTTCCAAGAAGTATGTTATCAAACTCCTCATTCCCAAGTCAAATAATGACTGTGCATGTTCTGTAAAAGAATTGGTAGTGTCTCATGGGTTTTTTTAACTTGGGGTTTTAAAACTAAAAACGAGACTATCTCAGCAAATTCATTAAAACTCTGGGGTTGAGTTCACTGCTTAACAGCTGAAGCTAGGTTATATCCAAAAAGATCATTAGATTTATATGAACACTCATGCAGTGTAGATGTGAGACAGGAATTTCACAATTTATGTATCTCATTCTCCACCCTCAGTATTACTCTGATTTAAAACATTCTCCTCTGGCTTGGGATAAAAACCACCCTGGTATTAATGTGTAAGCTGAAGTTCCTGTAAAACAATGGTCAAGGGCCAGCACAGAGAAGCAAATTTTTAAAATAATCAATTATGAGAGAATTTGGCACCATTCATATAAAAACTACAGCTAGCTTCTAAAAAAAGCAGAGGTGTTTCAAAAACACACAATTTTTCAACTTGTACAGTATTGTTCCTGTAATTAAAATTAATATCCAACTGGTCTACATAACAATATATAAATATATATACATATAAAACTATATCATATGCATCATATTGGTCAAAAAAGCATACTGATAGGAAACACAGCAGCTATACTTTCTCAGATATGCTGAGGAATAAGATAGGTGGCTGGCTCCAAGTCCTGCTCACAGCAGAAGAGACAAGCCAGTCCTGTAGATCACCACCATTCACACTGTTACAGGGTAAGTCAAGCTGGAGGGGACCTCAGGAGGTCTCCAGCCCAAACTGCTGCTCAAAGCAGAGTCACCTGTGAAGTCAGACTTCAAAGTTACTCAGAGTTTTATTCAATCTGGTCTAGGATACCTCCAAGGGCACAGATGGTACAGTCTTGCTGAGCAACCTGTTCCACTGCTTGGCTTAACAGGAAAAAGAGTTGCCTTATGTCTTAAAATGTGAGGTATTTTTAGTTTTTATGCTTCCTGAATATTAAATATTGTGTGTATGATTCACTTTTTAGACACGCTAGTTATAAATGAGGGGTAGCTTTACAAAAGATAACAAAATTCCTGGAATGAAAACCACAGTTTGAGGGAAAAACATGACATTTTGCTCCAAAGCATAGCTTTATTACAATTTTTTATGGATTATTTAATCCATCTATTCCCTCTACAATTTACAAATGGGCAGATATCTTACAGCAATTTGAATAAAATCTTTATAAACTTTCTTGTCTAAAGAAGAGATCCCATGTTTACTTTGATCAAGTATCATAGTCAGAGCTCGGAGTGGAACTGGAATGAATGGAAACACTGTATCTGTCCCTCTGTGGCTGCTGTGCAACAGGACAGGAGGAAAATCAAAACAATATAAGAGCCAACCCTCAAGCATTTGGGGTAACACTGGGCAAATGAAACAGGATAAAAAAGGGATGGTATGTCCCACGTGCAAGTTATATAGACTCCTAAATCTGATACTGTAATGAGAAAATCAAAAACAAATAACACTGAACATTGGAAATGCAGAAGTAGGTGAGCTCTTCAGCCCAGCCAGAACGATTCTTCATTTGCTCACTGCACTGCTTTGAGACTTGCATGGAGCCATCTTTCTAAAGTATTTCTCTTCCTTACATTTACCTCCTAAAAAGCTGCCTATCTACTTCAGCTGATAGAGATCTCAGAGAGCACACTGACAGGCTCCTTCCACTGCACCCACACCAGTATCCAAAATCTAATCCTATAGAAGCACCCCGGGGATTCCAGTAAGCATCATCTTGAAAAAGTACCTTTTCAAATTAATTATATTCTAACATCTACCTGGAATTAAAATATCAAACATGTGTCAACTTACAAAAAGTACCCTTACAGTGCCTGAGTTTATGCCATCAACTATAACAAGCCCAGAATCACGAATATTGTAATAGTACCATAAATAGCATCACACTGTTAGGTTCTTTTAAAAGCTGAAACTTAGTAAAAATCAAAGCAATGTACTACAGAAAACACCCACCTCTTAAGCCCATTTGTCTTTGTGACAACTTCTTATGCAAACTTTTCTTTCTCCATTCCAGCAAAAATTTCTGCACCGAAGAGATACTACATACATTGATTCTTCTTTTGGGGAAAAACATCAGGTATGATGGTTAATTCAAAACCTTAAAACAAAACAGAACACAAAGTCTATAAGAATGTTTGTGCTATCATTTGTAATCATAGCCTAATATTTCCCTAAATGCTTAATGCACCCTTAAGTGATTATGACAAAGACTGGTATTGCAACTGAACTTTGAGTAGTGATTCCTTATTTTATTGCTTTCAGACCCAGTCCTGCAAGATGAGTCCCAGGAACTCTGCAATGATCTACAGTTGAAGATATTCTGGCCTTTCAATTCCCACAAACTTCATATTGCTACACCAGAGTATTGCAAGCAGCCTCTTGACTAGGGCACTTTGGACAATATATATTCATCTAAATGCTATGAGACACAAACTAGTTTTGCTTGTATATAAATACTTAGAGAATATACCAAAATAAATTCATACATGTGTCATCATACAGAATACTGCTCTTTGTTACTTCTGCAGTTGTATTTGCAAAGTACATAAAAATACATCAATTAGAAGAGGTATTTAATATTAAACATTCTATAGATTCCTGAGACTGAGAGGGAGACTTAATCAACTACTTAGCCCAACATTAACTGTGACTTGACAGGCTAAAAATCCTGTACTTTTAGAGATAATAGTCAGTTTTAAATATTGCTAAGTGAGTGTTCTAGCATTTAAAAATTATATTATTCTGACTCATTTTGAGTCGGACAAACCAAGTTCTATCAAACAACTTTTAGATTTTTCTATCTACACTGTATTCTGAAGTACAAAGTATTTTAATCTTAATTCTCCAAGTTTCACTTATTCTATGGGATCAAACTTTTTTTGTGATCTTGTAGAACAGAATCCTAATCCTTAAATTTTACAATATTTAAAATTATAAAAGTCATAACCAACACATAACCAACAATACAATTAAAGGCTACTCTTATAGAATGTGTTGTAAGGTACTGTCCATATTGGAAGGGAAAAATGCCAGAACACTTGTGAGCAGAGTTCCATAATCTTCTAGAAAAATTTTGGAGGAAAATTTTTAGTAAAGAAATATTCTTTATAGATGCTGTCAATTTTACAAAGAATGTCCTTCCTACATTTCACACTGATAAAATCTTTAATTACATTTTCTCATTTCTATTCATAGTGATTCAAATATAACTGAACTATAAATATAAATATCCCATAGCCACATTGTACTCTAAAGATTGTGCTAACTCTTAAGAGGACAGAAAAGAGGATTTATTTTATGGATTTGTTTTTGATGCATTAATGAAGTCCTGAGTTAAAAAGTAAATAAATAAGCATGGTATCTGAAAGAAAAACAAAACAAGCTAAATCACAGAAATGTTTAAAAATATTGAACTTTGCTTTATGTACAATTTAAACTTCCACAGAGTTACTTCTTTTTTGTATTTCATATGAACTGTAAATATGTGGGAATACTTTACTAAGGGCATTTCTTCTCCAATGAAAATTAAGGTCAAACTTAAACTTTGACAAAAGTAAATTCTAGATACGGATTAGCTTTAAACAAAGAGTTAAAGAGGTGCCTGACTCACTGGTTCTCTGTTAAACCTGTCCCCATCAGCCTGTACCTAAGTATTTCTGTATGACTGATAACTATAAATTGTACTTCAAACTGACGGCAAAAACTATCCAAATATTAGCAAATTTAATCATTTAAAGTAGTCTCACTGTGAATTTTGTCCCACATGTGCAATATTTTTATATTTTATTTAACATCTACATACTCTTCACTGGATAAATTAAATACATTTTTAATAATTTTTATAATAATCTGATTTTAAAACTTCCTGTGTTCTGTTTCTATCATAAATGTAAACAAATACAACGTGCCAAAAAGTTTAGCTTCTGTACCATTGATAGCTTAATTTTGTTTGTACCTTTTTCCCTCTCTTTAGCTTCCTTGAGACATCAAAATCTTTTATGTAGTGAAGAACAAATTTATCCTCTTCAACGATGTTTAAGAGAAGTTAAAGTCAACAAGGGTGAGTATTCAACCCTATTTTCCAATTCCCTAAATTTTTCATTCTCACAATCAGGAGAATGCATAAAATTCAAAATCCAGACCACTTCCTTTATTTAGAAGAAAATTCAACACCCATGAAATATTAGGTATAAGGCCAATTTAATGAAGAATTTTCCTGTTTGGAAAAAATATTTGCTAGCACTGCAATTCCAAAGTTTTCAGATGTTACCTGCTACAAACAAAGATTGCCCTTCCACAGATACACATGTGCAGTATTCCTTTTCCACAACTGCCATCACTACTTCTGAGCTGCCAAACTCAGATTGCAGAACTTCAAACTTATTTATGTATAATTTGGTACCTACAGCCAATTTATCAACTTCGCCTTCCGTGCACCCAAGTGAACAAGTCTGTCTTACTCCAACTGCCAGCAATACATCTTGCAATATGGTGCGAAGAAAAGTTGTTCTAACTTTAGGCACACACTGAGAACATCCCTCCCCATCTAGTCAAGCTGTATTCACAGCGTGCCTCCATTCTGCTAATACTCTGTGTCCCTTGATGCCTGCAGGAAAGCTTTTGGTATCCCTTTTCTTTTCTCTCACAATCATGTATTTCATACTGACTGCAGCAGTCAGTCTCCATACAAAGACCTCAAGAAGAAATGTCATTCACACAGAATTTCATAGGTTTTTGAGGATGATTAAAAGCTTTGCTAGAGAGAGATCTTCACAATCAGGTATTCTCTAGCCACTCCAGGGCACACGGCAGAAACAAAAAACTTCTCATGAGAAGTTGGATTTTGTTTAATTTTCCAGATAACTTTAACAAACGATTATTTCAGGTACTAATTGCTAATGACTCTCACCAGTCTTCAGACAGTCTTTTCTGGCAAAATTAAATTACTTGTCAGGTTGCTAGAGGGTGGATGGATAGATCTATTACATATTTTCATTTCATTTCATCTTCCGAATGGATTATTAAAATCAAGCAGAAAAGAACTGGGCCATTTTATGCTATCCTTTTGAAATGTGCTTTGGCATCTTTTCATATATCAAACAAATTTTTAGTTTGTAACATATAAAAGTATCTGAGAAGTTCATGAGTTCTAAAGGCTTATGTTTTTAGTGGAATCACTGGTTTTATTCTTTAACTTCACTCTTCAATATTTTACTGATTTGAAAGACCTATTCCAAGCAGCATCACGAAGTGGAAAAACGTACTGGATCACTGAAGCTCCTTAAAAAGTTTGTATTCTATGATTAATTTAATAGTTCATATGCTTTGCCAACTTTATCTATAATAGACTGAGAAGAAAAAGAAGGGGAGAAAAGCATGGGGACAGTAAAGCTAGGGAAAATTAGAAAACTAGTAACTGAGGTGCTCTAGAAAATATTTGGATATTTTCAATCTTGCCTTTGTGGTTTTGGATCTAAGTTCTTTTTTCATATGAAATTGTTTCTGCTGAAAGCACCATTCACTTTTTCCTTTGGACAACCTGAGATTTTCAGTGCATTGGTACCATTACTTTATATTGAATTCATATGAATATATGTGGCTGTCCCCTTTTATATTTTTTGGTGCTATTTAATAGAAAATAGGGCTTTTACATACTTTCTACAGGAGGGCAAAAAAAAATTAACTAATCTCCTTTCTGTATCTTTAATATTTTCCCTGTAGAAGGTAATTCAAAAGCAGCTGTATCAGAGGGGAGTATCTTACCATTGTTGACCCCGGAATGCCAATGAAAGCTCATTCATAATTTCCTCTCCATGCCATAAGGGAATATAATTTGTAGACCTATCTTCCAAGGAAATGAAAGACTGTATCTCTGTAAAAGATACTGCTGATGAAAATGGGGTGTCTAAGACATCTTAGCATAAAATATACATTTTAATTCACTCACAAAACAAAATCTAGTTATTGCAATCCTAGAAGCCATTCAAAAATGTAATAAAACACTCACAATCACAGGAAAAGTCAGCATTTTTGATCTGGGAACAGATCTGCCAAGGATATGCAATCTTTCAGATAGCCTGCAAGCACAAAGCTCCATTTGTCTTTCAGCAGTGGTCTTAACTCCTGAAGGCAAATGACACCAATCTTGTAGACTTGGAGACAGCTGGAAAAACATGTTCTGTTCACACTTACCCTAACACCCTCCCAAACTTGGGGGCTTGTTTTGTCTGGAGTTTGGTATTTCAACACTTAAGTTCTGATTTTTAAAGCATATTTTTAGCCTGCTTTTCATTTAGTTAAGCTTATGTAGCACCTTAAAAAAAAGGAACAACGAGGTTGGCCTTTCTGTGCTACATGCTGAAAAAAAGCACAGTGAACCCCCCAGAGAATCTAGTTAAGACCAAAAAACTGCCAACTGTAAAGCCAATACATTTTTACCACGCAAAGCTGAAAACCACATTTATAATAATCTTGACTGTGCCATAAGTAAGATTATCCTGACCATAGATCTTGAGTTTGAGTCTTCTAAGGGAAAATAACTGAGCCACCAAGATACTTTGCCCATGTTAACAGTATATTGCTGTTATTTACACTCGGGCCACGCTCAGCTGTGCTGAACACACATCCCTGATGAAGCCAAATCCCATTCCTGCCTGTCCTGTGAAAGTGACCTGCGAAACTGACCTGAGAAACTGACCTGCACAGGCGAGAGCATCCAAGGCAGAGCCCGGGCTGGCAAAGATGCTGGCTGATGTAGGGAAAAGGAAACTCCTGATTGCTCTCGGGAAGGCTTTCAAGGGCTCCTCTCAGCAAGTGACCTCCACCTGCCTGCACCTGCACAGGCCTTCCCACCTCAGTTCACAAGGAGACACGGAGCCCCTTGTTGCCCGTGGGCCAGCTGGAAAGCACAGGCGGCTCTATCCTCACCAGAGCTCAGTCAAGCCCTGACTTTGTAGACGGAAATGCGAAATGGACAGCCCTGAGGGAAAGCTTCTCCCCGCAGCTCCTCACATCAACCCACCCTTGCCATGGTGCCCAGCACTCCTTTAGGGAGAGCAGCTCCTTCCCGCCTACAGCTGCGCTCCACAGAGGCCGGGTCCGGGGCCGGTGGGGCACTAACCCGCGGCTGGGTGTGAGGTCGGACGATGACCCCGGTGAGGTGCGGGGTCGGTGGGGCACTAACCCGCGGCTGGGTGTGAGGTCGGACGATGACCCCGGTGAGGTGCGGGGCCGGTGGGGCACTAACCCGCGGCTGGGTGTGAGGTCGGACGATGACCCCGGCCCGGTGCGGGGCCGGTGGGGCCGCCCCTCACAGGAGCAGCGCGCCCCCCAGCGGCCCGGCCACGCCCGCCCTCAGCCCGCGGCCGCTGCCCGAGCCCCGCACCGCCCCGCGCCCCCCGCCCGCGCGCCCTCCCGCCCGCGCTGATGTCACATCCGCCGCCCGCTCCGCGCCCGTCCAGCCGCGCTGGCTCCGCCGTCTCCCGGGCCCAAACTTTCGCGGTGGGCTGGCCGGGGGGAGGGGAGGGGCGGGGTAGGACGGGGCCGTGGAGCCGCTCCGCCAGCTCGGGCAGCGCCGTCCTCGCCCGCCCTCCCCGCGCCGAGGCTGCCCGCGGAATGAGCGTCCCCCGGGCGGCTGCCGCTGCCTCCTCCACTCGGGCTCGGGCGGGCGGGCAGAGAGCGCGGCTGCCGGCGCGGTCGCTGCGGCGGGAGCGGAGTGAATGACCAAGAGGAGCGGCGCGGAGAGGCAGCCCCGGGATCAGGATGCGGGCGCCCGCCAGCATCCTCAACCTCCTGCTGCTGTCCTTGCTGGCCGGCCTCGATCCCTCCAAGGTAGGAGCCGGCCGGGCGGCAGCTGGCAGCGGCGGAGCCAGCCCGCACACGGCGTTCGCGGTAGCGGGCGATGCGCCGGGCGGCTCCGGGGAGAGGCGGGTGCGTGTCCTTGGCTGCCCGAGCGGGCGGAGGGAGAGCAGAGCTCGTGTGGGAGCGGCCCGGGCGGGGGGCGCGGTGCCCGCCGTGCAGCGGGGCCCTGGGCCCGGCACCCTCGCCCCGCAGCAGCCCCGGCTGGCCGGAGCTGGGCTGTGCCCGCTGGCCGGAGCTGGGCTGTGCCCGCCGGGGACGCGGCTGCCTTGCCCGTCGCTGTCCAAGGCCGGTCGCTGTCCAGCGCAAAGCAGCGGTGATCCATCCCGCTCCAGGCGTTCATTTGCAGCGCTGGGTGACTGCACCAGTTCTGGGGAAGCGGCGGGGCGCTGGAGGCAGGGATCGGCAGCCTCCGACTGGAAATAAATTTGTTTAGAGTGAAACTGGAGGCGTCACGTGAAAACACTGAATTTAGTACTATAGCCACGCTCCGGGCTGCTGCAGTTCTGTTATTTACAAATGCGTTCAAGTCACCAAGAGATCGCAGCTGAAATTGAAATAATGATAAAAGTAAACCATTTTAAAGGTTTTAGCCATGCACCCTGGCTGGTGAAGGAGATTTCAGATTAAGTCATTTAGAAAACTGGAATTGCACTCCAGCGCTTACAAGCAATAATGACTGGAAGTGCCCAGGTCTGCAGATGTTTGTAGTGCTGTATTTTATAGATGTACAACTTGTCTCATTTGTCGTCTTTTTGTGGCATACAGTCTTGTAACTGTAAGCATTATAAAAATGTGACAAGAGAAAACATTGCTATACTATTGCAGTCCATTAGCAGCAGCACTCCGTGCCGTGTTGCCACAATTCATATTGCATGGTGGTGAATGTCATATTAATGATACCAGTTAGGTACCAGACAGCCGTGTGAGGCAATGCTCAGCTCTCCTGGCAGCTTTTTCATTTTAAACAAAGATATTCATTTGTATGTATACAAATATGTACTGAAGGGATGGAAGGGATGCTGCTCTTTAAAAACAAAAACAGAACCTAAAAAGCAATTCAGTGACCATCTGATTTACAGCTGCAGTATTCTGACTGCTTTACAATCAGTAAGATACAGTGACAACTTAAAAAAGCAGGAGGTGATAGAGGACTAATAATTACCTAAGAAATTACTTATATCAGTTCTATTAAATAAGAGCCATTTGAAAGTATCAGGTACTGCTGTTCCTGTAAGAAGACTCATCAGGCATTGCACACACAGGAGTTCCACATCTGTTTGAATAGCAGCACATGGTCTTATAATGACTACAGGTTTCCACACACTCATTTTCTTTATTTTTCTGTCTTGTGTTACACTTAGCAAGATCTACTAAAAAGGCTGCATAAAAGCAAGGGGAAAAACAGGATTTATATCATTCTTTGTCCACGGAAGAGTAAAACCACTAATGAAGCAAACAGATCTGGCAGAACAATTCTTTTTAGTTCAGACCCCAAAATAACACTGGGAGAAAACATTCCATTTTCTGTCACCATCCAGCACCGAAAAACAGGATAAGGCGCTGGAATGAAATGGCACAAATGAACTTTGGAAACTTTGCTTCTAGCCCTTTTTGCTGTGGCATGCTGTGCAGAGGGCATGAAAATGGCCTTTTATTCATCACTCTGTGTGACATTTTCAGAGATATTCAGATGTTCTTTCCAGGCTCCTTTGACTTTGTCAAGGGTCAGGGATGAAAAAGCTGAAAGTATTTAAGATTACATTAAAATTAAAAATCTGTTTTTTATCAGAGCGCATTGGCTTTTCATAAATTAAAAAAGTGATATCAAGTGGATCCTACACCACATTAAACAAAAACGTGCCACATAGCAAACAGTAATTTAATTTTGTTGACTATGAACAATATATTTCACGTTTCTGTGGAAAATTATACACATAAAAATTTTAACAAGATTTTTCTAGCAAAAAATACAAGTTCTGACTGAACACACTTAAATAGTGCTCAATTATTTATCTTGCTTTATGCTAAATTGAAATAGAATAATAATTTTCTGCCCTGCAAGTTGGAAAGGAAATCTATGATATGAACCTAATTGTAGGAAACAAGAGGATGGTAAATTCTTTCTTTTCCAGAAAATTGTGCAGTATGCTCATGCCTAGAAAGACAACTTTCTACGTGCCCTTGACAGTCACAAACTCTTTAGCTTGTGGCCATGAATCACAACAGATATTTCCAGTTTACACAATACATTTCTAGTCATGTCCTACATAATTTTTAGGTAACAATTTATTTTATTGATCAACTATTTTAAAATAATGCCTTATGGAGTAAAAAACATTTTTAATTTAGTACCAGGCTCTCACTGAGTCAAGACTGCTGTCTTCAGGCACTCATTATGACAGAGATAACTTACTCAGTTATTTACTGATAGTAAAGTGTTTAAGTATCGCCATCTTATGGTAAAATATGTAACAAAAATTTATATCTAGTTTATCCCCCCAATTTCTGAAACATTAAGATTTTATTTCAACCATAGTAATTTATTGCCAATGCTTTTAAATTCTTTCTTTTAAACTTAATGTAAAATATTGATCAACCGTAGAAATTCTTCTGTAACAGCTGGAAGGCCACTCACTAATGATAAATTTTAACACAGTGCTAATTACTGAATTTCAATTTAAGATACTTATTAGATGTTATATATGTTGACTTTATTCTATTTTTTCTCTGTATTTATATAGGAAAATTTTAAAAATATATCCATGATAATATATTTCATTAAAGATTTATTTCCAACAGGATGGATAGACATTCAGCAGAAAGCCAGCTACAGTGAAAGGATTTGGACAGAAAATCTTCCTTTCTCCTATTCACAAGTGCAGTATCTTGAAAGAAGGAAGTATCCAGTATTAGGAAATTTCTAATAGTTACTGCTAGATGGCATCTCTGTGCTGCTTTTCTCCACCTGGAGTTTTCTGTAATGACCTTCACAATATGTAAAGTGGGCTTCTTTTATAAGGGTTGCTTTGCTGACCATCGTTTGATAATCACAGTGATTTAGTGAATTAAGCAAGTAAGCATTTTGTAGGGTGATAAAACTGCTCCACATAGAAATCAGGCTCAGCATTTTTCAAAGTCTAGATGGCATTTGATAAGTTGAATTTTGTAAATCTAAATAGATCTGATAAATATGTTCATGTTTCAGTGCAGTTAATGACTTTTAGGCCTTTAAATTTTGTAATGGCCTTATATCATATCTCTATTTCAATTATTTGAATATTTGCAAAAATTTCAGAAAATGATTGCAAAGTACAATCACAGACAGAAACTAAGTACAGTATTATTAAGGACAGTTACAGAAAAGAACTGTGATTTATATTCATTGCATGGGATAATAGGATGGTTGGGAATATTAACATTAAAAAACAAAAGCTGATTTGAAATCAGACATCTGTTTTTGAATGCTTAAACTTTGCATCCTTTGAATGGCTGTGTTTCTAGATTTTAAAAACCTATCATTTTCACACATAATCAGACTGTACAAATAGCCACTAAAATCTTTATTTTTCCTGGATTTCAAGACCTTGTGGTAGGAAGAGTGCACTGCTTTCGTTCTGGTTAGCAATAGAAATTAATTTATCCTTGTTGCACGAATTTATAAGAATACAGTGTACAGCAAGGGGTTACCACATTAAACTATTTTACTGAAAATATGACTCATAGGAGTACAATACACTGCTAAATTAAATCTTGTTACCTGCTTGGAAATTAATTTGCTTTGTTTCCTACAGTATTAGTAGTTAGTCAGTATGAAAATCATTCATAATTAATTAACCTCCAAGGTTTAAGAATGCTCTAAATCATGAATTTCTGACTGTGGTCAAGTCTCACTTGGTGTCTGCTCTCCCATTTCT
Organism: Oenanthe melanoleuca; assembly: GCF_029582105.1. Classification (NCBI taxonomy): domain Eukaryota; kingdom Metazoa; phylum Chordata; class Aves; order Passeriformes; family Muscicapidae; genus Oenanthe; species Oenanthe melanoleuca. The sequence continues at coordinate 8,552,029 of NC_079342.1, forward strand.
GAGGAACATGACTCGATAGCCACTGAAGAATATCCTATTACTATCACTATGCCCTGGGCTCTCTCCCAGGTGTCATTCCAGATCTTTTACTCTCACTCTAGTAACTTCAGTCAATATGTTAAGACCTAAGATTGTAGTTAACACTATTTGTTCTTCCTGCAGTAATCAATACAGTGCCTTCTAACCTTTCAGTGCTGGGAAAAAAAAGGATGCTTCAAGTATTTCCGCTTTATCTCCATTCAGTGACATACATCCACTATTACGTTATATAAAATAACAGAAAGGTATTCACTACATTGTTTTAAGTAAGATATATTAAGATACTGGAAGAGAATATGCAAAAACACACATGGGTGACATCTGCATGAGTGCTAACTCCCCTGTTGCTGTCAGATATTGCATGGTCTTTAAGGGCTTCTAAAAAATGTTTATACTATGGGAAGAGGTCTTTTTTTTTTTTCCTATGGTTAAAAATTAATTCCTCTGTTGTTTATGGCTATTACAACTTCTGCTCATCTGAGTGCACTCAAAACCAATATATATGTTCTACAAAATCTCAAAAATAGTTGTGTATATGTACATAAACACAGACAGACATATCCTCACAGGAAACAATTATTTTTCCAGTAGAGGCATATTGCCTTCAGCTAATGAGGCTTCCACCTTTCTTCTGTGTTTGGCCAAGTCATGAGCCAGTGGAACACAATCAATTCACTAAGTCTGCAAAGAAGAAAAAGCTGAAGCAGAGAAGGCAACTGTCAGCAACAAGAAATGCAGTACTGAAGCTATTAAAACAACATCAGCTCTAAAAATGGTGTTTCTAGTTGGCTGCAGATTTAACAGAGTTGTGTTAAAATTGCAAGTTCAAATACATGAAATTCATAAGGGACCTATTAAGAAATGAACAGGGACTCATCAGAGAGGGCCCAATCTACCTGGGGCACTGAAACCCCCTTTTTCAAAACTGCAATATGACAAAAATGCTTCAGGGCATCACTTAGGCATTCTTAGTGAATCTTGACTGAAAGCCCAGGAAAATGCAAAAGTTTTCTGTATGTCTTTGCATCAAGAGTGTGGGACAAGTCCTCTCAAGGACCATCTTTCACAAGAACATCAATTCTCTCCACAAGGCTGTAGACTTCTTGTCTAGGACAAAACCTAGAGAAAACAAGGACTTTGTGTGCCTGGGTTTAATTGCAGAATTCTCTTCATGAGTGAGAATTCAGAAACAGTGAAAAAGTAACCTTACTTTCAGAATTTCAGAACTTCTTGGATTTACCCAGAATTCCACACCAGATCTGTTATTCACATGTTTTTAAACCAAGATATGTGACCCAAGCACATGGTTCTATCTACGTTAATCATTCCATATAAGAACCTAGCTAGCAGAGTTTTTAGTGCTCTAAATCAATAGGAAACCAGAAATACAGTAGCAATACTTAATAATCTTAAAAGTACTTTAAAATTTATCTGGGCCATGACCTCTTATGTCACAGCATTATTTCCAAGATTCAGTGACACTTCACTGTAAGCATCAACTGCAGCTTCCAGGTTTTTTCCTTAGTGACTCAAGGAAAACTGATTCTTCTATCAGCACCATTATTTGCTAGAACACTTGAAACTATTTCAAAAACATTACAATTTTTATTGTCTTTATTTTAACATTAACATTAACATTATTTGACATTAAGGAGCTTTAAAGTCTAGACTTGGTCTTATTTGGAATTGAAGAATTCATATTTCTGTCTTAAAGAGACACCAAAATGCAAAATAACAAGGCCTCCTGTATAGATTATTTTATCTTCATTCCATCTTGTTTGGAATAGAACTAAAAGATTTTTAATAAATACTGATGTATCAGATTTAAAAAGTTACTAGCATTTGTCCAGTTAGGCACATGTTGTCTAAAACTAGATGATCTGTAGTCTTCATCTTTACTTTAAAGATGGTTTCCTGATAATTACTTTTTTTCACAACAGGACTGATTCATACCAATTAACCGAATATACCACAAAATGTGTTCATGCTTAGGGAAGGAAACAAGCATGAAATATTGGTGATGCAAGCAGCTGACATTGAGAAGTAACTGTATCAGTGGACACAGGAGGGTACACAATAATTTATATACTGAAAGGTTCATGGTGGAATGCTTTCCTTTCATACTATGCTACGCTGCCTTCAGCTTCATGACAGAGGTTTGCACATCAGAAAAGCTAAAGAAAAAAACAGGTATATTTTTTGTAAGTCAGTAAACAGTCTTAAATTGGAATTTGAGTTATAGCCAAAAGTAGATTGAATACCAGGCCTATGGATATGACATTTTGTAAATTCCTGCCCAGCTTCTTCTGCAGCTGTGTCTTTTCACAAGAAAAACATTTTATGTAATTACTCATAAAATATGCAGTCCTCTTTATTTAAAACATTTTTTTTCCTCAGGAGGAATTAGTGAAACTTTAATATTCTGACCTCTTCTGAGCCTTTTTCAGACTTTTAGATCGCTTAAGTAACTAACCTAAAGCAGCCCCAGATAACACAAATACAGTGTTTTTCATCCTGCATTCCCCTGAAGAACAGTCATCTGTCTGCTGCACTACTTTCTAACCAAACAAATTCTTGTAACTGTGATTTAATGATTCTGTTTACTTGTTTCACTGAAAAGCATATATCAGTCAGCATAGCAACTGCCTAAGCAAATTCTGAGAATAAGAAGCCCTCTTCACTGCTATGGTTTTGGGAAATAGTGTTTGTACCCTCCTCAAGCTGTAAAGTAACCCGTAAAGAGGCAACCAGGACAACTGGAAAAAACAAACCCCATTCTGAAGGAGAACTGAGTGAACTGTCTTTTTAAGTGCCATTCATAATATGGTGAATATTATTCTTAAATTATTGGGACATGTTATTAAAAAATATTTATAGAGATTTTCACGGACTTCCTTTCTTAGAACCAAAGTTGGAGAAATATACTTCAAAATGTGTTTTATTGTGTCCCTTTCAAGGAGACAACTAAGCACATAAGTAATTTTTCATGTATGAAATTGTAAATGCTATTTGAGTTTGGACTTCAGATTTAAAACGAGACACAAATATGAAGTTCATTTAGAAGCAGTTAGAATACATTAATACTTGTGATGACAGTAAATGTTATTGATCTGAGATCACATAAACACAAACCTATCACAGCCTTTCTTCATATTAAATATGATTGTTCAGTCTCAGCTTCCCTAATACAATTATTTTTTTCATATTCTATTTGTATAACCTCCTACATATTATTCAAACTATTCTACCTTCTTATAATAAGACTGTGCATTTTCAATATATAGTATTGGGATGCTTTTAACCAAGAAAATATGTATAAGACAGTGTAGTTGTAACAAACTTGTCCTGTGTAACCAGCAGTACACAAAATAGATGATGGTACAAAAAATGGAGATCCAGTCCTGAAACCAAGTGTGTGACAGGTCTGCATTTATAATGAGGTCTGGATCAATATTGTTTGCTGTTCTCACAGGTGTTTCTGGGCACCTGCATAGAGAATATAGAGATGCATGTCAGGCAGAGTAACCTAAATACAAAGATTGCTGCTGTCCCATTTTCTATCCTGTCTCTGAATACATTCACAATTATCAAAACACTAAAAACATACATGTTACAAATCTCCCTTGAGAATCAGCTTTAGCCATGAGCAAAGAGGATGCTCTTCTGTATTTTTTTAAAGCCTCAGGTTAACTTCTGGCTCTTTAACCTAGAGGCTAATCCTACTGCCATTTTTGCCTGCCACATAACAGGCAGGAATTTACTGACTTCTGGATACCTCAGTCGCCAACAAAAATTTTGAACGTGCTTTTGCTTTTCTTTTTCATTACTATGTTGATATGAAAATAATAAGAACTTTCCTATTCAGCAAGCTCAACAGTATGTACTTACAGTAACAAGTGCAATTAAACTAGATAGGCAAAAATGTAGCTGGAAAGGCAAATAAGTAAACTGGAAGCTATATTCCATACTATGTCACACAAAACAGGGTTTTCAGTCTTACAGAAATCTCCTGGCTCTGAAAAATACACTGAAACCAGTGTATACAAAGAATAAAAGAAGTTCCTCTAAGATAAGAGGGCATGTAAATAGTAGGAGTGGCTGTCTTTACCCTTCTACTGAATTTTCATTTTAAACCTCCGAAGTTACATAAGCACCATATAATCCTATATTCTTTGATGTAACAGGTTCACTTATGACATCAAAAAATCTGTCAGATGTGGCTCATACAAGGTTAAATAACTGATTTGCATTCTAATTCTTTTCAAGAGAAAGTTTATAAAAATAATTTTAATGACCTTCTGCTATACCATTTCTGCAGACACTGCTAAAATAAATACTTCCATATTAGCAGAAGATACAGATATATATTTCTATCTTGTTTCCTTTCCATACATCTTGCTGTGATCAGCAGTCTGTCCAGCACAATTCAAGAAGCTCAGATTTCTGTGCTGTAGTTGTTTTTTGCTGATCTTTGCCCTCTGTACTTGCTTTCTCATAAGCATGTCTGCTGCTCAAGTTCAAATCAGTGAATGTGAATATCTTCACTGCGGTGATAGAGTAAAATAAGTGTATCCAAAGTTCTGGGTACTGGCCTTACATTTACATATGGTACCCTGCTTTAAATGGTTGCAATTATCCTTACCTGGAATGGATGTTGCTGTTACCATTTTGTGAGATCTCACAATACCAGCAATGTTCTGTCCTTTCTTTAAAACAGCAAAATACAACTTTAGCCTACAGACAGACACACACACACATATATTTGTCAATAAAAAAGAGCATGCATCTGAAAAAAATTTTGAAGGAGCTATTTACTGAATCAGTGTTCTCAGAATGCTCCATTTATTTAGATCATGGTGTTTACCTTCTTTAGAGACAAAGTTCTCCCTAAGGTAGTCTTTCTTATCTCAAGCACTCAAAAGAAAAACTGTATTAGCTAAAATACTTAGTCATCATTAGAAGTATTTTATGAAGCAATAACTTGATTTTGTGAGCACCACCAGGGACTAGATTGTGGAATTTTAGAGGAGACAGAGGAGTAGTTTCATGTCCTCAAAACTCCTCTATTTATATTTCAGTCACTGCTAGCTTTCCCGCTCTCCCTCCTCCTGCTCTGAGCTTCAGAGAGCCACACACGAGGATGACCATAAATGTCACTCATCTGTTCTTCCAACTCCTTCAACATCATCTATTTGTGGAGGGATGTATAGGCAGATCTGTTCCTCTACTTGTCAGATTAGGCAATGAAATTGTCCTGGTGGATTCTTATTAGCATTCTTGCATATATGCTACTTGTATTTTGTGATTTTCTGGGTTTAGTAGCATCTAATACTTAAGAATGACCAGTATTACCTTTTCACTTTCTAGACCCTCTGGGCCCCACCTTCAGAAACTATTATTATAGGCAAATATTTTTGTGGTGAACTATCACTCTTAGTTTATCCGCTGTCATAAATTTCTTACAGTTCTAATGACTTACTGTACCATGTCATCATTAGTTTCTCAAACTGAGGCAGATTTTATGAAACTAATAAATGGTATATTTTTCTTTTCTAGTATTTCTGCTTCCTCTGCAAAAAATTGGCTATCATTAGCTAATTTAATACCAAGGTCCTTAGGCTTATCCTTTCTTCTCTCTCCAAAATGCTGATTGTTATTCTGTACCCACAGACTTCTTGTTTGCAGTTTTGGAATGCTTTCTGACTAGACACATCTCTTAGAGATCCCCCTAACAGCTAGGGATTTGTGTTTGCCATTCAGTTTTCTTTAGAGGATGACTTCTTCTTTTTCCAGGAATCTTTTTGATACTTTTGGCTTTGAGATATTAAGAGTTTTGCTAAGTTTTGACAGATTCCTTCTGTATTATTTCATATGCTGAATTTTATTATTTCTATTTTCTTTAATAATATTTGAAATTAGTTCCTCTGAGCTACAAATATGAGTATGTCAAGTCAAATGCAGTGTTTACCTAGGAAAAATATTCCAGACTTACAATAATTCATGTGACTGTGGTTCATGCCTCATGTATGTTTGATTTTACGTAAAAGTACATAACAGACAGATCTAGTAACTTGTTTATTGGACTGGAGACTTTCAGCTATCTTTCCAAGGGCATATATCCAAATTCTGGGTCAGTTACTCCAGTTAGTATCAGCTTAATTACAATGCTTCATGCCAGGCACTGGTCAGGGTGCAAAGTGGAGACAGGGAGGGTAAAGAACCTACCACAGCGAACAGGAGCCATTCTTTTATAACACAAGTCTGTTTGAAAAGTATTGACTGTAATGTGGGGAACTAATTATTAGCCCAGCTACCACCATCAAGTTAAACATTAGGTAAAGAATTATTTTTAATAATTTACTTGGTTATTTTAATTTTTTTAAAAAATAATATCCAGTAAGACAAGTCCCATTTGGAGATCAGTCAAATTACTTCAGAGTCTTCATTTTTTGCACTGAACTCTTGGAATTCAGAACATTTTAAAATTGGCAACATCCTGTTAGAGATATCTTCACACCAAACAGAGCATGTCCTCCCCATTTCCAGTCAATAGGGTTTTGCACTTCTGTTTCCATTAGGACCAGTGTGCTCAGACCTACAGACACTGATGCTGGGGGAATTCTTGCCTGACAAAGTGACAAGGCTGATTCCACAGTATAAGTGAATGCCATGGTGTCTGTTCAGTACAAAACTCTAATTGGAGATCAACTTCCTTGAAGAGTAACTGGGTGAAAGACCAAAGATAATACTGGAGGTAATGGGGAATTCAGAACAAACCCTTAAATACCGACTGTGGATGCAGGCTGTGCCACTGCTGACTCTGAAAAGTGAGCTCTAAATCCAGCTCAGAGTTGGACCACCTGCACTGTGTCCCTTGAGACAACAGAAATTGTCACATGGAACAAAAACTGGTTTGAATTGTGTCACTTGGAACAATATAAAAATGCACAGGAAATGAGCCTTACAGGATAAAATGTAAAATCTATCTCAGATGAACAGGCTGTGAAACTGAGAGTTTGAGATGAAAAGAAGGATCAAAGTAATAAACTAAATAGTGGACACATTGTGAAAAATGTACTAGGTACTTTGAAAAATGAAAAGAATAGGCTTAGAAAGGGAAGATAACAAGAAATTAAAATGGTACAATGTGAGGTTAAAATAAATAATTCTACTGGGAACAGCCTGAAAACACTAAAAATGGAAATATTTGAAAAAACCTGCTAATACCCGAAGTCTATTTTGTCTTTCATAAAGGCACAGACCTATTAATAAAAATAAGCCTAAGAGTACCCAAGTAGATTGTGACTGGGATATATTTCATTTAAAAATACACTGCTGAGTGCCTGAAGAAAGCCCTGTGGCTATACCTCCCTCTGCCCATCCATCAGTTGTGAGTTAGAATGTTCCCGTGCCTTTGCTGGGTAAGCAGGCCTGTGCCCATCAAAGACAGAAGATGATTGTGGACAAGCACATCAGTGCAAGATGCCTATAAAGAAAATAGATGAAAAAGCAAATCATTCAATCATTCAATATTGATATTTCCTAACATGTTGCCCTCAGTAGATAGGAAAGAAAACAGAAGTAAAATCTTCCACAAATAGTCATTCCAGTTTTTAAACAAATGTAGGTTAAAAATTGTACTGCTTTGCTATCAAGCAAAATCAATGATGAAGCAGTATGTTAAGTGAATACTATAATTTTGAATACACATTTATAATTTGTATACTTACATTTGTGTCATGTTATGTACTCACTTAAGAAATACCAATATATTTATGGTTTATCAATCCAAAATTGTTCAAATTTTAGCATTCAGTTTTGTGACTTATTCATAGAATAGCTGTGCACTAGGAATTATTTATAGAAATGTTGCTGAAAATAGCACTCTTTGTAGACTGATTCTAGCAAAAGAGAAAGCTAATTTTGTTAAATTGTTTAGATAAAATTATCTGCTTAGCCTTATTATTGAGAATACAGTGCAGTCTATTTTTAACTACACAGTGGGGCTCTCAGCACTTCTGAGAAGAGTGAGTTAGAGCCCAACACATTCCACTGCTGCTATTCTGGAGGCCTGCTGTGAATATGCAATTATGAATGGATTCAGTGTGTGAATTTGCTTTGAACTGTACTGTCTTTTATTGTGTTTCTGGGAACTGCTAAGCCACCCTGTTCTGTTTCTGTCCAGACTTTTGTCCTTTGAGAATATCACACATTACTGCAGAAGAAATGAAAGAAATCTTCCATAGAGAAAGAGTGAGCAGGGCAAACAACATGACTGTTTTTATGGGATTCACAAGGGATCTATATAGTACCATCTCAAGACAATACATTTCCTTATTCTCTAGCTGGAAAGAGAATGTGTTGGAGTCTGAGGTACAGTTAAAATGTTGCTACACATTATTAGTATATGATTACCTTTTTCCTTTGTGATGGTGAGAGTATGTCATTACCTAGTGTTTAGTATTTATTGTACTATAGAAACAAAGTGCATTTATGTGATGTCGTCTCACATGCATTTATATTCTCCATACATTGTGAAATAGCATATAAATGTGTTACTTCCTTGTACACAAGTTATATTTTAATTATACCAAATCTGCACCTCACAGGCTAGATTTCACCACCAGTGTATTCAATTACAATCAATAGAGGTCACTTCCAGTTCTGCCTCCCTTGCTGTAACTCCAGGGTTTTAGCAATTTAATTGTAGGTTCATATCCATGAATTCTTCATATCACATGAAAAGTAACAGGACTTTTGAATTCCTTTTTGTTGCTAGCCTGGACCGAATACATTAAAGTATTACGACATCCTTAGGTTGAATTCTCTATCTAAATTAAAATCAATATTATCATTATCAGAGAGAAATTAAGAACAAGTTTGAAACACAGTGAAATGGAAAATAATTCAGTCAGACTTGTTCCAGGCTTAAATACTTACTGTGAACTCAAATTTGGTTGACCAAAGAAGCCAAGCTTGGATAACCTAAGATTAACCCTTATGAAGCAGTTTAGTGGAATCTCTCTGGGAGGCTCCCATGACACTTAGGAGATGGCTGATTAACTGCACTGCTGGGGCAGCTTCCCCCTCCATGGAGTTTCCACAGTGTGCCTGTCAGGAAACCCTCACTGCACTGTTAGTCTGCTCTTTACTGACCAAACCTGAAAAGATAAAAGTGCAGTAGAATTATTTGACAAGTGACACAAGTTGACCCCTTCTTCTTAATGAAAATTGTATTCAAAAATCTTCAACCTTTTCTAGCATGTAAAGTACAACTCATTTCCAGATGAAGTGAGACATTCTTTCTCTCTTTATAAAATCGTAAAGAAATCTTTGGAAACCATATAGGTCATCTACTTCCAAATTATGTCCTGGGGATACAATTCTCAATAATCATTAGATTGGTTTACTGTTATATGAACTCCACAAAGAAAGAATTGTTTCCCCCTTCAATCCCAAAGATATTAAGTATTACTATTAATAATAGAAAGTATTTACTATTCTTGTCACACTGCCTCATTTGCAATGGCATGTTATCTTGGGAAGAGAATTGTTTTTGTATTCCTCCCTATTCTGAAATTCTCTATAGCTCCCTGTGGGAAGAACAAAAGAACAGGACTCATTCTTCCTCAGCAGTCACACAGCTGATCTCACAATATGATGCTGAGTTCATAATGATTCCAAGTGTTTACCAAAATAAGAGAGAGAATGATGTTTGTTGTGTTTGACTTCAGATTATGAGATTTCAGGAGTATATGCTCCTGTACCAATGAGAGGAGAGACAAGAGTGGTCCAGAGCTCATTTTGGTTTTTAATGTTTCTTGTTCTTTCCATTCTTATTCCTTCCCCATTTACAAAAGGAATAATATGGAAGAAAAAGTATTTGAAAAGGGACACAGGAGGGACCCTTCCTTTGTTCACTCTGACACTTACTTGGCATTTATTTGATCTCATTTTGGCAAAATTGCTTTGCAGCTGTCTGAAAGTGATATTTAGTCTGTTATGAACTCTGCATGAAGTATTTTTATATTTGATTTTGGTGAGCCTCCTCCTAGTAAATTATTTCTAATTCATGTGTGTTGCATGAACCCGAGAGCTCCATTAACCTTCATTATGCCTTCTCCTCACTTCATAGTCTGAGCTAACATACAAGCACAAAGAAAAGATTTAAATGAAAGAGTGTATTTAAAATATGCCAAACTTAAACTAGTGATTTTAGGAGGCACAGCTAAGAGGCACAGTTATGCTAAGCTGTGCTAAGCTTATCTATGCTAAGATCCCACTGCTGTTCTGTTTGACTGCTTTTAGTGGACCAGAGCCTAATCAATAATTTCTGACATTAGCCTCGGTTTCTCGTCAGCTCAGAAGAGCTCATTTTCTGTCACTCTGCTGCCCTCTAAAAACATTGCTCATTTTGATGGTATTTTGGGGAATCTTATGCCCCCACTTTAATCTTAAATGAAAAACAAAAAAGTCTCTCAGCTATTTCAGAAATTTTTCTCTTTCCCTGTTCACTCCCTCCACCCAGAAGCAAATCTTGTGCTCCCTACCTTCATCAGAACACTCACAGAATCATAGAAGCTAAACTAGAAAGAGAAGCTTCAAAATGCATATAATCCATTTTTCCAAAACAGAACAATTTAACATACTTGGATCATACACTAGCCCTGCGTCATTCTAGAAATACAGCCAAAATGTGAGTGCTTTATGCTGACAGCTGATGTCATAAGAGCATTTTCTCAAAAAAAGTAAAATGAACACATTTGTCTCAAACTAAGACTTCAGGCCATGCAGCTCTTCTCTTTTGCTCTAAAGTCTTCAAAATAAGTGAATTAAATTGTCTGAGCATTACAGAGTTTTTCAGTCTTCCTAACTTGTAACTATGCATGAAGCTGGTTGATGGAATGTGCAGGTGTGATTGAGCAGGTCTAAATCTTGTGCAATGGAAAAGAAAGGAAAGCAGTTGATTAAGTTAGTGCTTGATCAAATGTCACAAATTATATGCAGCCTGTAGTTCAAAAATGTTATTCTAAAGATATCTGTCATTCCTTATGTTCTCCTTTAGGCTTTATATCACATCCACTTCATTAACTCCTGTGTCAGTGTTATAAAAGATGATAACTTACATTAACATGGTCCAAAGAAGAGACTTTACCCTGGTTTCCCAGGAAAGTTTCTTAAAGCCCTTCTATTTCAACCAACAGGATGCTGCTTGTATTAAAATAACCTTAGCCTCCCTATTTCAGTGCTGTGCAAGGTCTGGGTTCAGAAAGTGGAGGTGTTGCTGTCCTCTGGAAGTGCTCTTCTCTTTAGTACAACACAGGACAGACTTGCCTGGAAAGGTTTACCTCAGTCTCCTGTTTCAGAAACCCACTAAAACACAGATATCTGTGAAGTCAATGATACTCGGTCATCTAACATTGCAAGTAGCAATTTATAAATTGATGGAAAGTATGACAGTTTTATAAATTTGTATTATATTTTATAAAACTCTTTAAAAAGTTGCAGCACAGATACCTCAAATCTAAGTGTTCTTTTCAAAGAGTAGCCAGTAATTTGCATATTACTTCAAGAGCAGAGGCAGAACCCATGTTCAAATTCTTATGCATATTCCTTTAGTTATAGGATATCCATGAATCTGTATCATAAGTAGGCAAAAATAAGTGTTGAAATAACAATCAGTAAGGTTCCATAAGGTGAAATAGGAGATTTTCTCCTGTAATTCAGGGATTAAATAATCAATTCATATAGAAAATTCTCTCCAGTTGTTGATTAGAACAAAAGATGTTTCACTGAGCCATAAAAATTTTTATTCATATTTATATTCCTTTGTGCTTCAGTCAAACTAAACCAGTCCAGGGTAGTGTGACTCTTCCATACATGAAATAAAAAGCATCGAAAAGCATCACTGTACACAAGATTTTTAGTGAGATGTGCACACTCCTTTACTATTGATAAGGAACTCAGGAGAGATGATAACACAACAGTCCTTTTCCCTTAAATTTGTATCTCATACTAAAGCCTGGAATTTCTGCTGCACTTTCCTGAAGATTGCAGGTTTGCCTTTCAGGAGCCTCTGACATGTATCCAGTAAAAACAGAGAAGGACTGGCATGGTCATAAATCACTTGCTGCTGGTGCCCTGGCATTGGCAGGACTCCCTGCTTATTACAGCATAACCCAGAGCTGAGTGCAGCCTGTGATGCCAACAAATGCCTCAGAAGTCCAGGAAGACAGTGAGCAATAGTCATGCAATCCAGAGAGCTCTTCATGCTCAGACATCCCCTCTCAGCACTGCAGGACAGCTAAAGAGTCCCAAAGCATTCTAACTCAAATCAAATGTTCTTGGTCTTTGTCAGCCTTCACTCTTACACTTCTGTCCTGCTCTCTCTGTGAAAGAGCTCAGTTTCCAGCTGCAGTAGTTTTCTTTGGCAGACTGTAAGTGTATTACCCAGTAGGAGCACCATACTAGACCTAGGAAAAGTCTTAGGAAAGATTCAAGTAGAATAAGGAACCAAGAATATTATCTTGTTCACTTTAATCTTTTTATTTGTATTCTTCTTCCCTGATTTCTTCTTTAATCTTATATTAGCATGTGAAGTATTTTTTTTCCTCTCTTACAGTAGATTGCAGACAACTGTTTGCCAGCCCAGAAGGCTTAAATTACAATATGAATACAGACTGTGAATTGCCTTAGATTCTTCATAATTACTGAAGACTGACTTCATGCAGCAATGTAACTGTCTGTGTAGAATGCTGAAAGGCTTTTATCCTAATGGTTACATTCAGAATGCATTAAACAATGTACTGTGGTAACAGCGTTAAGTAATTTGGAAATATAATCAGTACCTCAACATCTGATAAAGCACATTCTTGTTTAGGGGTGCTTTTTTTTTTCCAAGATACTGATACTCCCAACTAGCAGCCCTTTCAGTTTATATTGCATTTTTAAAGGGTCTGTATTGTCATATCAGCCACACTATTTTCCTCAGATTGTGTTAGAGATAAATAATATTTGATTATCATCTCTAGAGGCATCTAATATTTAAAATTTGAATTTTTTCACATGCAGACTGTAGGGCCGGTTTTCTCATTTTATTGTTTATAAAGTTCCTTAAGAATTCTTTTATCTAATGGAGCAGCACTTGCACTTGTGCTCTGAAACAATGTTGTTTCCAATTCATTACATAAGGAGAAATGAGGCATCTTGTGAAGTAAGCATTAGAATATGAAGTCAGAAAGTCTGCACTGCTAAGCCAGATTGGTCTTTGGGGAAATTGGATATTTCCACTCCACTAAAAAGCTGTTATAATAACATTCTTTTGACTGCCAAGCAAGCTGCACTAGAGACTTCATTTGCTCCCTGCTTAATCTGACTGGTATCTGACTTCTGATACCTCGCTTTTGAGTCAAAGCAAGAGATTTTACCTTTTCTTTCAGTGAATCTCTTGTACCTACTGATTCCCAGCCTTCATTCCTATACTGGTTTAATTAGACTCTAGTATCCTTGCCAAGTCCAGCACAACATAAACTTGCAGCAATGAAGGAACAATAGCTTCCAAATTAAACACTTAATTCCTCTGAGACTCAAAGTGCAAAGAGAAAAAGTAAAAACAATAAATGACATTTGTATCTAGATAGCATTTGCATTATACATTCAACCTTGGCTTTCCAGCTTTATCTCTAGAGCACAGTGCTACTGAGGTAAAAGCTGAAGTCTCGTCTGCCTTGTAAACCAGGGTTTTTATCTTCTCCATTCTGCCTTCCTGCTCTGGTGTGTTACCTGATCTTGTTACATTTGAAAGAAATATGTCCAAAACCAATGTATTCTGTCTCTGAGACTGCTGATGAGCTCAAGGGATTTATAGCTGTGACATTTCCTGTACATCTTGGAATTCGTAGCAGAAATGAAAGCCTTCAAGGAACACTGGTTGAGATACTAATTTGTGTGTTCCTATCTGGTCTACACATAGTGCACAGTCCAAAATTTATTTATAGGTAATTCACTGTACCCTCAAGGAGCAATCAGAAAAGTCCAAACTAGGGAGGCTTATCATACTAGTAGGATTTAGCAAAGCTAAGTCTACAGTCTGATAGCTCAGTTACTTAATACAGGTACCCTCAAGCCCCAACTCCTAAGGAGAGTCTGTGATCCTGCAAGGGAGGATGGAAAATCTAGAGCCAGAGTTTTTCTGCAAAGAGATCCATATCTGTGAATCTCATCTGAATTCAGTTGTTCTAACCCCAGAGAGCAAACTGCAGCACAGAAAACTGAAACGCATTAAGGAAGTGTTCTAAGTTCATGTGTATATATGAGCCAGCTAAAATTTTTAGGAGGTTGTATCATTTACTGAACCAACAGATAGAGAAAATGGTTTGCTTAGGGAAAAAACTCAGCAGTTTATGTGGCTTAAGAAACCATAAACAGGAGTTCTGAAGAATCAAAAATACACGAGCTGCAAACAGATTCTGTATAGCTCAGACATGTAACTTTAACAATAAACAAATATGAAAGGCTGCCAGCAGCAAAACATGAGGGTAAAATTAAGGATAAAACAAGATTGCTTAAATGTCCCCATTTGGGTATGTTTTTGCAGTCTGCTTTCCAGGCACTGGAGCATTCCCATAGACTGTGGGTATAAGTAACTTGTCAAGCTACCAAATAAATGTATTTCAGGTCTCTACCAATTTTTCAAAAGAAATAAAGTGCCTAAGCTGATATTTATTCTAAACACTTTTAAAAAGAATTTGTTGCTTTGCCAAAAATATCCATTCTTCTTACTAATAAGCCATTGAATTTATATGAAATTACTTGATTGACAAGTTTCTGAGGATCAAAAAGTCATTTATAACCTAAGACTTGTCTTTTACCTATTAATAACTGATCAAAAAGAAGATTTCCAAAACATTTCTTTTTATATCAGTCGTTTAATAAAATCTCCAATGATAAATTTAATATTTTAAATTCATCTGAATATTTTTAATTTGTAATATAGATGAAAAATGGGCATGTCACAGAGTTTATCTACTGAGTTTCCCTTTAACTCATGAACTTCTCTATATCCTGACTTCACTGTACAATGTATCAAAAATCTCACAGTCCAGAGCAGAGTTTAACAATGTGAGCAAAGGTAATCTATCCAAACCAGGAGGACTGTGATAGAGATCTGGTGTAAATCATGCAAGTCACACTTGGCCTTTAAACCGATTTTGACTATATTGAGCAAAAACTATCTGCAGAGTGACTGTCATGTAATTAAGTTACTCCAGAGCTAAAACTTAGCACTTTATCTTAAAACTCCCCTTAAATCCTTCCAAGAAAATGTTTAAATTAAGTCGGGTTTTGTTGAAATGCCCTTCAGGAAATGACTTGTATTATCTGTAAAATGTGTGTGTGGTAGTAAAACAAAAAGGTCTTTCAACAGGGATAATTTAGGAAAGTATTATTCGTCTTCAGGCTAAAGTTGTCATCCCTTGCATCAGATAGAAGACCTGCAGAATTCTGTTTTCCAAACAGTCTAAAGTAGATGAGAAGCTGCAACAAACTAGTGCTTGGTTTCTTGGGATTTATTTCTACTGAAAAAGCCAGTGTCTTATAAATTGTCTGTTACTGTCTCTTCATTAGGCAAGTTTTCCTGTTTTTGCTGATGGACTTCTGCTAAAACCCTGCATTAATTTGCCTGCCTACCTTCCCCCTTGACCACAGGAGAGCTTATAAGAAGGAGCACAGGCAGGAGGTGTTTCCCTGCAGCAGCCATATTTTCATACTAGAGAATGTATTTTCACCTCCTTTTTTCTTCATTATATGCTACATTAAAAAAAAAAAAAAAAAAAAAAAAAAAAAAAAAAAAAAAGAAGGCCAAACAATAGACACACACAGAAAAAAAGCTATCAAAAACTAATTCTTGCAAACAGCCCCATGGCATTCCATCTGGCCCCAAAGAAGACAAATATTTTCCTGAAGCACTGCCTGAGGTAGATTCCATCTGGAATCACTTTTTTTCCTTATTTGTGACAGATTGACTCTGTTGTATTCATAAGAAAATGAATAAGCAATAATTCATTAGTCCATCAAAAGCAAAAAGTCAATAAAAAAGTAAGTGTGAAATGCAGTTTCTTCAGTTTGCCACTTTTGAATTTCACAATATTATCTTCAGCATCTTCCTATTTCTGTCAAACCATCTCTTTTTATATAGATTTTAAATCATTTTATTCTAGTTATAAATCTAAAATGGATTTTCAAAGCTAAAAATTATGAGCCTTAGTACTTTTTTATTGCTATTTAATTGCCTTAACACCACAAGCACTTTGACAAATTGGCTAAGATTTTTTTCCCAGTTTCGTGTTAGTAATATTTACTGTTATCATTTAATGTCTTGGTGCTTTTTTAATAGAAGGTGATGGGAATCTTGGCTTGGAATACACTAATGCTAGACAAAAACTCAGAACAGAATTTTTGCTTGGTCAGGACAGAGGGCTATAAAATACAAATAAGAATTTTATAGTGTGAACTGTACAGTGGCTTTGATTGAAATTTCCTTTTCTTGTTTTGTGGTCCTTGATATTAGTTTGTACATGTTTTTAAAATTGTATTTTTGGATTGAAAATACCTTCAGGACCTCCAGCACAAGTTCTGTTTCCAAACTTATTTTTTGCCCTTGTACAAATAGCTCTACTTTCTGTAGCACTGCTAGCTAAGCTGCAGAAACTAATTACAAAATTTAGTAGAATTATTTTATTAAATTTCTCTGTCATTTGCTAATAAGTTAGTTAAATCTCCCTGTAAAATTAATATCAAATCTTGAAGGTTATGTAAATGCCTTCATTAATCAAAATCTTGGCCCTTTTTTGTTAATTAGATCTAAAAGCTTATGTAAAATTTCACCAGCATTGCCCATGAATTTTATTCTCACAGTCACATTGCTAAGCAGTCTTTTAAAGACTCACTGACTTTGTAATTCTTAATTGGTGAATTTCCCCTCATTAAAGCTAGAAAGAAGGCCTGCACTGAACTTCTTGAGGACAGAAACCTTTTTCTCTGTAAACGAAATCTTTGCTTCTGAGCTTCTCATTGATGCTCACACCTCACACATTTCATACTGTTCTACTGTGAGATAATAGTGGTGTTTTAATTTTGATATTGTAAGCAGAGGGTTATGACTGCACACAGGGATTAAGTGCTGGAGATGATAAAAGAATAGCCTTAAAGTACTGAAGAGGCATTTAAAAAATATAAATTATGGAGAGTGTCAGTAAACAGAAGGCTTCTGATGGGGTATCGCCTGAGTCTTCATCATTTCCACTCCATTGTTGTCAGCTCACTAAATCCCACAAAACTGCAAAACTCCAGTCATGTCCTAAATTGGGAATGACCTTGTTTCCTTTGGTCACGAACTGCAGCTGTAAAAGACTGACTGTAATGTGACTTGATGTGCATCGTTACGGTCTTTTTAAATAGATTTTCATCTTCATTTGGAAGATGAAAAGTGAAATTTTTGTGTGGGATAAGTCATTGATGGGTTTGATGTCAGAACTGCTTACTGAGCTGTAAGAGCTTTGTTCTTTTCCACTGTCACAGCCTGGAGTATCAGGCACTGCTCTGTACAGCTGCAAAGCAACCCAAAGCCCAGCCATTTCCCAGCAGCTCCTCAACCCTGCAATCCTGGTCTGTAGTAGCTGAGAAACCACACAGGAGCAGTCCAAGACCACAACTTCCTAACTCAGAGAACAGGATTCAATGGCTCTTTTAGAGACAAGGAGGAGGTAAATTATAACACATGACAGGGTGAAGAATCACAAGTGTTGAAATTATTAACCTTTAAGTATCACCATGCAAGCTACATACTTGTATTGTGAACTTAGTTATTTAGATTATGTATCCAGTTTTAATTTTCCACAAGTTTGAAAAAATCTCTACATTTATGTTAGTGTTTACTTTGGCTCACAATTTTCTGTGCAAGTTTTACGAGAACTTTCAATGTACATCACCCTGTTGTAATCAAAAGAATGTGGTGTCTCCTAACAGTTCCTAACTGCTGCCTATATGGATTTTTCTGAGCATTGTGCTGATACTAAAAGTCTGCATAGTGGTGTGGCTATCACGCCTGAGTGAAACCCCTGATAGAAATGGAGGAAGGGGAGTCAGAATTCAAATCACTTATTTCAAAACAATGTAGAGATCTCTGGTTATCCAACACATTTGCTGAGCCTGGGATCCTGGAATATCATGAGCTGTATGAATGACAGTAGCCTTATTTTTGTCTCTAAATAGAGGCAACTAAGAATATTATCCAGTTCAGGATTTTTTCAGTCTCAAGGATCTCAACCTTCACACAGCAGGAGTGTGCTGGAGGTGACAGAATGACCAGGCTGAGGGTGGGCACATTACCATGACTGCCACTGTGCCCATGCCTAAATACTAAATTTATTTTAAAAGGTGCTTTCAATTGTCTTTTTGGCATCTTTCTTTTGGTATATTCAAGTGACAAGGCAGGAGCAAAGAGGCAGTAATCCCTAACAGCTCACCACTAAGTATGTCTCAGTTTTTTCAGAGCCATGTTTTCTTCATCTCTTCCTTCCTGCGGCTTTTTCTTCCCTCCTAAGAGTTTTACAAATTTTTTTGTAAACTTTTCATGTTATGAGTAGCTTTTACAATCTTGCTTCTCACCCATGTGCAGAAATCTCAATCTTCCAAATCAAAACTTAAAAAAATTGGCATTTTACCATTTCAGGGAAATGGTAGCCAAGATTAAACTACATATTATTTACCTTTTATTTATTTATACAAGCCACTGTTACTGCCTGAGAGATAAGAACACTGATCTTCAAAAGATCTGGGACACATTTGGGGCTTTTTTTATATTTATATTTGGTGTTGGTTATTGCTGTGCATTATAGAAGTTCATTTCCCACAGTACTGCCTTCAGACAACAGCAGCAATTTAATATATTTCTCTTTTTGCTCACAGGGGGCTGGGAACAGAACTTTGGACCTTCAAATCTGACTCAAATTCCTTATACATGAGAAGCTGCAGTTGCTAATAACATTCCAGCCCTCACCAGCCCTATGGAGAGCATCACCCATTCCTTTACAAGGATGGATTTAACTCAACCCCTCAGGGTCACACACCAATTTAAATGATTTCAGTAAAAAGAGAAAAAAAATAGGATAAATGGGAAGATTAATAGAAATGAAAAATTGAATCCCTTCAAGTGAAATATTATTTAAAAATTTGATTTCTGTTCTGTAAAACATGAATAGGAAATTAAAAAGGCAGCAAAAAAAAGGTATGTCATAATTTCAGTAAGGTTTATGGTATATTCTCTATTATTTTTCTTCAAGTAATACAATTTTGATTCTTTCCCAAATAAACACTTTCAGTTCTTCTCAGCATTATTTAGTTCAGAAACTTCCAGGATTACAGCCTTAGAAAATAGCCAGTGTTTGCTCTCTATATCCTTAGGTAAACATAGAAGTACTTTACAGCACCTGGGATCATGCTTTGTGACATATCCGTATATTGTTTTACCAACTACTGAAATGCAGCACATTTTACTGTGCTGAAACACAGCACCTGGCTCATTGTAGTCAAAGCACTACACAGCATTTAGAACAGGTTAAGTATCCAACTGAAACTGCAAGAAGCATTTTGCAAGACAGAGCATAGTAACTACTGGAATTTAACACCTCTGTCTTGCAGCAAGATTGAATTTTCTCAATATTCACTTACACTACTTGTAAGCTTTCATCCCTGATTGAAAGTAAACTAGGCCTTCCAGGATGGTGTAAGGAAGCAGTATACATTAAAAATGGATTTGCTTGCAATGAGACACATTCACAAAATCTTGTTATTTTAAGATGTTGCAGGAAACGTGTGGTGCTTTCTAAACAGAAATGTAATTTTCTTTCTTGGGCTTTCTGCCTACAAAAAAAGATCTTTATATCTCAGGAAGGAAATGTTATTAATGCCATCATTGTTAGAAAATCCAAACAGGAAAATGCTACAGCCTTTAAATGCCATTATTGGTGCCATGCTGGTTAAACCTATAAACTCTTGGTTAGTACTGTAGCCTGTGGTTTGCCAGACCACTGGGAGTAAGCTCAGCTTTAAACTTCTGAAGAATTTTTCCCTTTTTCATCTCTCCAGAGAATATGAGAGGAACATGTTAGAAAAGGGTAGCAGCATGATGTGACAATTTAAGAGACTGCCAAAAGAATGTATGGAAACATGGTGGGATGAAGGGCAAGTCAGCAGGATAACACTTCCCACGTTACTATTTATTAGTCAGTCTTGACAATTATCTGCATTAAGAAATACAGGAAAATACAGCCAAGTGTTTCTGTTATGTAGAGCTGTAAATTTACAAAGAAAAAAGACTTGCTTGTCAGAATGCAGCAGAAATCAAACAGTTGATGGTTCCTTTACTCTCAGTTCCAAAGACAGCACTTGGCCAAATGCAAATACAGCCATGCTGCTAAATAAAAAAGAGATGAGCTGTTTTCTGGGCTCTGAAGGATAATGCCTTTCCACACAGCAAAATTACTTTCCCTCCTGAAGTGCTGCATCCATGTCCAAACCATTATGCTCAGAGACAAAAGTAAAAGGTAATTTTCCTATGGTTTGCTATGAGCCAGCATTCGACCCCATACCCCAACCCTGTTGTATTTATAAGTACAGACATACCCCTGCACTTATAAAAAGACTAAGTCTTTTCCCAAAGACAAAATTACCCTTTGACATGGAATTTTGTTTTGCAAACCCTTTCTACTTTCTTCATTTCTGTCTTCTCACTTGCCAAGATTCAAGGGGATTTTAAAAAGGCACTGAAGAAATTTACCTGGATCTTTTAAATGTGACAGTCCACAGGAAGCTGCAGTTCGGGGGTATGTAAGTGCTGACTGCAAGGCTGTAAGCCAGTTATATTGCCCACTCTCAGTCTAAATGCACTTTGGCTCTAAGTAGCTTAGGTCTCTGTTTTCAAACATCTAGTTGTAGTCAGAACCAGCTGAAACCACTTATTTTATTAAATTACTACAGAATTTACTTATTTTCATGGCTCAAGCTCTCTGTAGGATTATATATAATTTAACTTAATGGGGAATTTCAGTTTCATCTCCTTTAATTTCTTAAAATTTACTCTCAGTGAAAGCCAGCTCATAAACCTCATCCAGCCTCAACAGAATAATATGTATTTTGAGGATAGAAAACCAAAATTGTACAATAAGAATGAGAATTACTCCAGGAGGATTTCTGTATAAATTCTCATATCCAATCCATACAGTTTTCAAAGGAAAGCAAAACTGCAACAAATTCCAGAACCATCCAACATCATTCTGTGGATGCTCAGAGCAAGATAAGGGATCCCAGAATCCTCTAAAAACATACAGATTTCCAGCCTCTGTTAAAGGAAAAATTACTGTCTGCACAATCTTTAGTCATTATCTACTAAATAGATGTCTCCATATATTTTAGAAAAATATGTTCTTTCTGCCATTAGATCTATCATCATATCACACATTTGAGGGAAAAGCCTATGAGATTTGAGTACCTGATATAAATGTTATTGAAAATTAAAATGGTCCAAAATCAACAGAAGAACCTTTTCATTTCACTTAGTTCTTCCCCACCCATTTGTTTTTCCCAGCTGTTTCAATTAACTGCAGACTTTCCTAAAGCAGACTGCCCATCCTGCTTCCTGTTTCAGTCAATTCTCATAATGAACTAATTCTACTGTGGGGACACTACTTTATTATTCTGTACACTAGAGATTTGCTAACAGCAGAACACAAGAGAATAGGTGTGAAAAAAACATTAAAATGTTCCTCAATGTCTTCATTCAAAAGAAGCTCCCTGAAGCCTGAAAAATGAATGAGAAGGTAGCTAACACCATTTCAGAAAGGTCACCTCCAGAGCATTGTACAGAAGCATGTAATGGACAGAAGACTAAAAATCCATTGCTCAATACTTCTCTAAGTGGAGACACCTGACTGCAGAATGTCACTGTATATGCACTGATGAGCTGTGAAAAGAGATTTTCTGGCAAGGGCACATACCTTTGAAACTGCCCTTAAAAAAGCCTGGATATTGCTACTCACAAGTAGCACTGCAAAGCCACAAGGTTTTGCTGAACAGAACCAGAGCAAGATGAAGAAAGCACAGTTCTCTAAGTGCAGAGAACTGCAATTAAACTGATGGCACAAGCCTGTGCTTCTTCAGTCCATCTTCAGCTCTATGAATGTTAATTGCCATTCCAGTTCTGAGAACTTTCCTCTGTGCATGCATTAACCTAATGTGAATAAAATAAATAATCATGCTCAGGAACATGACTAATGAACTATCATTTTTAAAATCAATGTACTACTGAGGACAATATATTACATTAAGTTAAAGAACTAAATATACTATAGAACAACAGTGCAATGAGGGAAGCTTTGGCTTTTCTTCTAGAGCTTACTTTCTAAACCTAACCTGTCAAAGTACAAACTTACTGACATTTAAGGGTCCTGATTTTGCTCTGCTTCAAAGGAATCCACTTAAGCCAGCTGAGCCACCAGTATGCAATCACTTCTACATAAAATGCAAGGTTTCAGGTGTTTGCATGATAGCATTTTCCCATGAACACAATTTTGAACTGGAAGAATTATTTAAGGTGGCATTGTTTGTTATATATATTAAATACACTACATCAGGGTTTTGTGACTTCTGCTGAACTTCACCATTTCCTGTTTCTTACAATCAATATTTTCCTCTGGCCAGGAGGTAATTAGTTTTTGGGGTGGCTGGCTGGGTATATTTTCACAGGTTGCTGACTCAGGACATTTGTTC
Source organism: Oenanthe melanoleuca (assembly GCF_029582105.1). Lineage (NCBI taxonomy): Eukaryota > Metazoa > Chordata > Aves > Passeriformes > Muscicapidae > Oenanthe > Oenanthe melanoleuca. Next base: position 8,574,892 of record NC_079342.1, read on the forward strand.
TGTTGCTATTCCTACCACTTATGTTAATTACATTTTACAGTACAGAGATCCTACTACTTCAGTTGTAATAAGAAAATGTTGGGATGTATTCTCATTTTCAGTAGACTTAATCCCTATTAAAATGTAACAGGATCTCAAAATGAAAGTAAATATCAGAGACAAGAAGGGCCTTCAGACTATTTTTTGAATAATGGTCTTAAATAATACCTTTAGTAACCCTAGTAATTTGTAATATAGTAATTGAATATTACAGGAGTAGCATACAATACATTGAAATAACTAAAAAAGCAGGCAAACAAGTGTCTGCAGGAAGTATGCTACAGGTAAATAAATATATTTAGTTAATTATTTTCATATTTAGGTCTTTTACTATGTTTATATACACGGGGAAACTAGCAAAATTTTGTTTTCCTGTGCAGAAGCTTTGCATGAGCAAACACATCCTTTCACTATATTCAGATATCTCTTCAGTGAATTAATTTTTGGAGTATTTGAAACATTGCACAGCTCACCTTACTGTGTAACTACCACAAGATACTTAATTTCTGGATACACAGATTTTCTATTTTCTATTGCTGGGCGTCTCCTTAAGTTTATATAATAGCTCTTAATGGGTTTTTCAATTTCTTTTTTTAAAAATAAATTTACACGTGTCTTCCTTAAACTGCAGAGATTTGTGGAAATCATTCTGAATGGATATTGAAAGAGAAATGTCTAGCCTGAATTGATATAAAACTCCGAGAATCTGAAAAACTGCAGGATTAGAGTATCTTTAATGAATACATCCATGATGACACACAGCCATAAATATACATCTCTTCAGTTTCATTGCATCCAGGGTTCCTTCATAGCATTGCCAAAAGTCTTAAGAAACAGTAATTTGCTTATTTGAAGCAATTTCAGAAACTAAGTCCATAAGTGCCCTGGGGAAGATGCAGTAGCTTGTCTCTCAGCTAACTTTATACAAGTTTTCTCTTAAACAATCCCCATTAGAAGTCCTCACTCAGCACTTCTTTTACAAATAGTTCTTAAAAAAATAAAACTGCCCCTATGGCACAATGATTTCTAGACTGTTTCTTCTGCTTTTCTTTCGCCCCCTACACTCACTATATGAGAAAGATAAATTGCTCCAAAACCTGCAGTTCATTCTGTACCACTAGGGTAGAGTAGATTTAACAGCAAAGCCAAAAGAAGTCTCAAAATGTGTGATCCCCAATTTATCTTCTGTTTGCATCAAGCACCAATGAAGACATAGTGAGTCTGCCAGCCCTGGAAGTAATGCAATAATTCTTGGTACAAAACTTGTAAACTAACAAGAACAGTGAGAAATGTGACTCTTCACAGCCTCAATGTTCTTTTATGAACAATAAAGGTCTTAATAACAAGCTGTACAAATAATAAAGTCACAGATGTTTGTAATTTATGAGCAATCAGCAAATCATGGGAGGTCCAGAAAGGTTTCTGGTACTTTGATGAGCAGGCTGACAGTTCTGCCCCTTCCCCATGGACAGGTACAGAACCATATTTACAGACTTGAGCATATTTCTGCCAAAGCACTGATGAGAAGTGGGGGGGTTATTTGTGCTCAGCTCTTGCATTTCAGACATGAAACACATTGCTCTGCCTGGACTGAACTAATTAAGGGCTAATTGACTGTCTAGCACCTATAAAGAGATAATTCACCCATGCCATCTCCCACTGGAAACTGCAATGACTGTTAGCATAGAAAGGATTCTTTATTTAGTGGTCAGCATAAGACAATCATAAGTATTTATTAGTAAGAGTAGAAAGAGGGCAAATGAGGATATGAATGTTTTTAATGGATGATTAAATCTGGGTAGCTTGATCTCCTTTCATGCTGTGGATGTTGTGTGCTGCAGTCACGCCTCTCACTGCCAGCCTGCACTGGGATGATAATCACTCACTATGAAAACTCATTAGCTCCACAGCAATGAGTCCTCCACTGCTGAAGCTTGGTGCTGTTCTTAGTACCATGGCAATGATCTCTAACTGGATGTCCCAAACGCTCCCTTCTCTGGTAGGACTAAATACCACCAGAATAACCACTTCAGATACTCTAGTAAGTAGCTGTTATATGTTGCAAGCTATCTTAATGCTGAATTAGTGTGTAAGTGCTGGCAAAAGCGTTAGTTTGTTGCCTCTTTGTAAATCTCTTTTTAGCTGCTAATCTTCCTATCATCTCTTAATGCATGCTTCTTTTTGGGCATCATAAAACTGCACACTGGTGAGCATGTTGTGGTCTTACTATGAAAGGGAAGGTTTCAAAATAGTATCCTTAAATATGCAAGAGCAAATGCCTTCATCTAGAGCATGAAATGCTAAAAAGAGCACAGCAATGTCTTTTCATTTGCCTAGACTGTTCTTCCTATCTTTAATGCTCCAGGAAAATGCATTGTGTTGTTTAGAAAAATTATATCTGGCAGTAGCTTTCTTTTTGAAAATTGGATAATGTTACCTAGTAACTATTCATTACAATATGCAAAGGGTCTGATTCCTTCCTGTTTTTCCTTATTGGAATGCAGTTAAACAAATAAATGGCTGTTAGAAACAAAATAAAATTGGTACTACGAGGTTAGATACCAGAATTTTTAAAAGCTGATAATGGGAATAATACAAATGACAGAAATACCACTTTGTATCATTGACACTCACAGCAGTTTTGGTTTATAAAAACCTACAGGAAAACTGTGAATAGCTATGAGCTCTTGTCAAGCCTAAAAACTCAAGTAGCTTTAATGGGATGAGAGGGAACACTATCCTGGTATTCATAAATTAAATTAGAACATCATTTCCCTAAATGCTTAGTAAACACTCTTGTCTAGGTATCTTTTTGTGTAACTGCAATCAGATGTTTACATAATAGTAGGTTATGTAAAACATAAATTTAACTATTTGTATAGTAGTTCACAATTCTCAAAACTCAGAATTTTGTAACTAAAAATTATACATTTACTAACCAACATGTAATAATTGAATATATGCATGCAGGAAAAAAACTACTGCAGAAAATCACTGTATTTAATCTATAAATATTACTACTTCAAAACTAATTAAGTTGTAAGAAAAATTCAGTTATCTTTCAGAGCAGCAAGATGAAAATATAAAGAAAAGTTCTATTTTATTTTTCTTAAATGTAATTTCCTCTCACACAAATATATGTGCTCAAACTGATATGTTCAGATTCCAAGTAGTACAAAACTGTCATGCTCCCCCCTCAGCTACAACAGGGCACTGCTGATAGAAATGCCTTCTAAATAATATTTCAAGAATGCTCTTTTCAATCACTGAATTAAGCTATATGCATATTTTTTTTGTTTTGATAAGGGTAGCAGGAGTGCCAGTAGAGCTGGGAAAGTGATCATAAATACTTGATTATCTGAGCTTGATAACATCTGCCAAATAAAGAAAACACAAATTTCAATCATGTTCCTAATTCTTTTTGCACAAAACCAAGCACCCCAAATCTGGTACCTTTGTTAAAACTTTAGATGTTGGTTGAAAGACTGGATTCCCTAAGTGCACAGTAATACCAGGGTCATCACTGACTGATTTTTGGCTGCCATCCAGAATTCCCCACTGGCAGCTTCTCCAGTGAACTCTGCAGCATGAGCACTTCTCCAGAATTTCTCTCCTAGCACATACACAGCTCATAAATTGTGTATATTGTGCAGTGTAAAAAAATAGAACAAAACCTCCCAATTTCCTCCCTTCAGCTGGAATAATTTTACAAGGATGTAGGGTCAGGTAAAGGGCCTCCTCTTCTGAGCTCTGTTTCAGTACCAGGGCTGAAATTGCAAGACAAACCAGAAAATACTGTTTATGTTTGAGCAAAGATCCTAAGTAAGGTACTGTCATTTGACCTGTCACTATAGTAACAACAGAGGTGGCTGTAACAGTTTTAGCAGAACATATAAAAGTGCAAGTAGAAAAATAAATCATTTAGAAGTGAAATAAGTCTTTACTACAGCATCCTCCTATGGCAGTGGTTAATGTTAGGCTTTATAGTGACTCCTCTGTTTTCCCCATATTTTCAAGAACTAGCAAACCTTACTATTTTCCACTTCTTATTTCTTTTCTTATTTGTTTACTAAGGCCTGTCAGCAGTAAGCCTGCATTTGAAAAGTTGATGCAGTAGCTTCTGTAAGGTTTTGATGACTTCTAGCTCTTTGTCTGCACAGCAGCTTCTGCTTGAAGTAAGCATTAAATGTCAAACTAAAAGTAACAGAAAAATAAAGCTAAGTGTACCTTTGCACACATGCATGTTTTTCTTTGCCATCACTCACATTACCCATCCTAATTAATGAAGGAAGCCTAAAATTCCAAATAGAGGGAGTCACAGAAAAATTAGTAGAACTGTAGCCTAAATTTTGGGTGCTTATTTATTCATGGTTGTCAATAACCATGCTCTTGGTTAACCAGCTTCTCACTGTGAGAAATATTTTCCCAAACCGAAGTTATCTTTTTTAATCAGATGTATTTTAGACACCATAAAAGAATGCCTTCTAAGTTAAAGTGTTTTTTATTTCCTTAGATAAAGTCTAGAGAGGCACTTACAACCTCTCTGGCATAAATAAGTACCTTTGATGATTCAGACAGGATTATACAGCTTTACTATGGACTGTGTGATCCTGGTGTCTCATACATTGTCCAGTGTACAAAACTTACAAAATTTCCTTGCTGTTGCATGACCGCAGTGTTTGGCCATAAGTCCTACAAACATGGAAATTACTGGGGTAAATAGAGCTTACACTTTTCGAGGGTTACAGCCTTGAAAGGCTTCACTTGTTAAAGCTTGCAATTTTAGTAGCTTCTCAAACCCGATTTGTCTCTGCAGCCGTAATTTTATTTCGTTTTTATTGTTCTCCATATCTTAAACTAAATTCCCTTTGCCCTAAAAATGGTTGTACAGAGAATGCCATAGGTGCACTATAATTTAGCACTGGACACTGGTAGTGCCTTTCTGGCAAAACCTTAGGCAGGATCACCTTTTTAAGGAGAGAGAATGGGCAAGGTTGGAAGGGACCACAGTGGGTTCTCTGGTCCAGCCTCCCTGCTCAAAGTGATCCCAGAGCACATGACACAGGATGTGTCAGACAGTTCTGGAGTATCTCCAGTCAGGGAGACTCCACATCCTCTCTGGTCAGTCTGTTCCAGTGCATGATCAGCTGCACAGTGAAGTTCTTCCTCATGTTCAGGTGGAGCTCCCTGTGCATCAGTTCCTGCCCATTGCCTCTTGTCCTGTTGCTCATCACCCCTGAGCAGAGCCTTGTCCATCCTCTGACACCTCCCTGCAGGTACTGACAGACACTGATGAGGTGCCCTCTCAGTAAGGGCAAGCTCCCTCATCCCTTCTAGTCATCTGCATTGTAGGACTTTTTTTTTCCTTGCAAAACATGGTAATAACCCAATTTTGATTTTTTTTTTCTATTAACTCTGCAGTAGAATTGTCACTGCCATCTTCATCTCTGAAGAAGTGACTTCTTCAGAGGAGTCACTCTTGTGAAAAGCCTGTGCTCTTTTCTTACCTCAGTCCACAGGGATATTGGTATCTCTTCAGAAAAGAGGAACTCTGCAACTCCTGCACTAAGCTGCCAGAAAAGCATCAATATCAAAGCTTCCCAGTTCAAATAATCACTTTCTCCGCTGGCACTGAGTACAATTTTGTAATATAAATAGCAACTGATTCCAACTGTATCCAGACCAAAATTACTTCAATGATATCCATTAGCATCTGTAGTATAAAATTTATCACTCAGTACAATATTAGGAAAGAATAAAGTACAATATCAACTTTAAATTACAGTTTAAAAAGAAAGATCAAAAACTGCTTCTTGTATCTATTAAGTTCCATCATCTGAATGCTTTCAGTCATCTCATTATATTGCTTTCTGTGATTCCTACACTATTTCTGTGCATCCCATTAAAGAGATACTGAATCCCACATAAACATTAAATGCAGCTCAGTGTTACCCTCTGCAAACAAATGTGGGTTTGTTTGTTTGTTTTTCCTTCTTTCTCAGTCATGGTTGCTGTAAAAAAGTACAGGTAATGAATTTCCGTATTTCTGCTGTCCCAGTGAAGGACATGCAGTGTCTTAATCACCCTGTGGCTTGCTGGCCACAAGCCCCATTCCCCTGGCCTAACCAACCACTTTTCCATCCTGCCCTGAGCAAGCCCCTGTTCCCTTGGCTAAGTGCAGTGGAAGACCATGGAGAACAGTTCCTGTGAGGTGCAGCTTCAAGAGCAAACCTGTCCCCCACATCCAAACTGCTGCTGAGCCAATTCCCACCCATGAGTCACACACTGCACTCTCCCCAGGCTCATGTGTTTGTTCTTTCCTGTCTTTGTTGTTTCCATTAGTCTAAAGAAAAAGTCATCCAGGCTGAAAGGACATGTTTGTTCTCTGCTGATGAAAAGCTGTAACGTCCCTTTACAAAGAATTAAATCACCTGGTTTGTGCTGAATCACAAGCAGAATACTGTTCTCATCCACCCTGAAAACTGTGTGTGCTAAACTCTTCTGAAGAAGTACTGCAAAGGTGTGAGATATGGCAAAACTGGGAAACTACCAAACTAATTAGTTAAGAGTAATAATTACTGACTACTAGGAACCTCATTGCCGACATGTACTGCGAGAATAAAAATATTCTGCTGCAGTGTTATTTTCAAACAATAAAAAATCAATTCAGTTCCTTTGATTGTTATTATTTTGTTGTTACAGACTCAGATTAGCCCCAAGGAAGGGTGGCAAGTTTATAGTTCAGCCCAGGATCCTGATGGCCGTTGCATTTGCACTGTTGTTGCACCTGAACAAAACCTGTGTTCGAGAGATGCCAAAAGCAGGCAACTCAGACAGCTACTAGAGAAGGTAAGTCTTCCCAAAAAATTCCTCCTCTTGGCCATTAAACTTCCCATGGAAATCTACTGCTTTTTCTCTCAGTTAATACATAATGAACTAATACCTGATAAAAATTGTTCTTCAGGGTATATCACCTACCTGTGTTCTCGTCTCTGATCATTATTTATCTGTTTTCCTTACATCACACCTTTCCCAACCCAAGTTACATCTTCTCTCTTAGTCACTCCTCCCAAATTCTTTCTTACAGACAATAGGTCAGATTTTTCTGTGTAAAACCAGTTACAAATCCCACCTCAAACTAGCCCGGTGCTGTGGGATTTAAACTACAGCTTCTGCTTCGATCATGTGAGACTGCTGAAGGTCATTTCTCATCTCTTATGAAAAAATAATGAGGGAGACATCACAGCATCTTGAAAGAAAACTGTGCAGAGCATAAATAGTTCCAATTTTTTCATTGTTTCTTTTCCTCGTGTTTATTTAATCATTTTCTGGTGGTGCAAATTTTCCCCAACAGCCCAGTTATTAATTCCAGTATTATCAACTGTTGCATGTATGGTGAAACCAAGGAAGTCTTGTTTTGCATCAAGAGAAAAAATGTTGCAACTGTGAAAACACAAACATTTTGCATTCCCTATGCAAGTAACCAAGGTTGTAGGTACTGTATCACACCCAGTGGTACAAAACCTCAGGCCTGAGAGAATGTTTGAACAGCAGCAAAATTCAACATAAAATGTAAACTTTAAAATACATTTTTAGCACACAATTTTTAGTATTTTTCTGACTATAGAAAAATCATTCCAGTGCCAGATCCCCATATAATTTACTCTGGATGACAGATACTGTTGCATCATGGTGGTAAATTTCTCATTATATCTACAATACAAAGTCATTTGCTCTACAAAAGTCACCTAAACATTCACTACTTCTCATTTCTAAAAAAAAAAAAAATTTGTTTTTTTACCACTGAGACAATTGGATAAAATTTCTAATTTTCTATTTACCTACAGAATTATGAGGAAACACCTCTGTGGTGATTGACATGCCCCAGCTTAACTCTGGGTAGTCTTATGAATGCCTTATATTGAATGATTCTATAAATGCCTACTCACAATGAAAGTCATGCTCCTCATACTGAACAAAATCTGCAAATTTCAGTCCTTTCCCTCCCAAACTGCCTGGAAGGAAATATTTGCTATATGAGCACCTTCTGAACCACAGTCACATCTACTGCAGGTCTCAAAGTAGATCCTTACTGCCTGACAGCCTTTCCTGAGCCCAATGAAAAGGATGCTTAAAGGATCTCTCTAGCAGTCCAAACAATTTATGGCTTCAAGGTCTTGCCCTGTTCCCCAGTGTTTGTACTGTCATGCAGGTACAGAATGTAGAACTGTACTGTGGTAGAAATGACTCACAACTGATTTACAGAAGTGCATTGCATTGCCTGACATTTAACCAGGAAAAATGCAAAGCAACAAAAAGTGCACTTAGACAATGTTCTCTCTTTAACAGGTTCAGAATATGTCCCAATCTATTGAAGTTTTAAATCTACGGACTCAGAGGGATTTCCAGTATGTCTTAAAAATGGAAACACAAATGAAAGGGCTGAAGGCCAAATTTCGGCAAATTGAAGATGACCGGAAGACATTAATGACAAAGCACTTTCAGGTAGGTTCAGTTTTTACAGTAACTTTCAAACCTGCTGGAAACAATGTACTAAGTAGCAATGCATGGACTGCTAAGGTCTCAGTTTGAAATGCTCCTACAAGAGTGCCATTTAAAAGAAAAGCATAATAAATCTTCCTTTATGATGATAATCTTTTCCTCTGTTCAATTTAATTGTAATAGGGAAGAACTATTAATTATTAAGCCATTAGAGAAATGTCACTATAAACAGATTCCTTTTCTTTCTGTATCAATATGCATGTCATACTGAGAGATTTGTATTCTTTCAAGCTCCAGTGCTAAAGGGGAGATGCAGTGGAATTAATAGCAAACCAGTAGAGTTCTGCGCTTGTAGTGTTGCATGACATTTACTGCAGTTGAAGGGAAGAAAGGCTATAATAAATCAGTTTATTGTAATTTTTATCTGGCACAATTAAGATCTAATTTCATGTCTGAAGGTCTGCTGTTTTAAATTTGGGATAGGGAGGAGGGCAATCACTCCCAGTTACATTCGTGTGATTAAAAAGAGACTTCCACTGAATTTTAATGACAACAAAAACCACAAGCCAATCCTTTTGTGAGGAGGAAGAGTTGCAGATATTACAAGCAGCATTGTGTATTCTGAAAAAGCTACCTGAAGTGCTCTTCAGAAGAAAAATATTTTAAAAGCATATATAAGTTTTTTAAATATCAAGTATGATAAATTGATCTTTCAAGACTGTGAGGCCACAAAATAGGTTCTAGAAAATACATTCTGAGGATTACATTATATAATAATTACATAGCCAAGAGGTCTAGGGTTTTTTTTCAGAGCCACTGAATATCCAGTGGGTCTTAATAACATCAGGAATCAAGCAGACTAATGATCTGACTAGCAAGCTTTATAAATTATGTCACTGTTCTTAGTTTAGAGCTGTTTCAGCACATACTCCCAGGTTTTTGGTTAATAAGAAACATCTTCACCTTTTTTCTCTTTTATCCCTTATTGCTACAATAACAACAAATTTTCATAATTCTGTTATATATCCTATATTCTCATTTTAGTATTCCTTTGGAATGAAATATCAAAATTTTAATGTCTGATATGCAGTGTCAGAGACAGAAGAATAATACTCTAGTGCTCTAACCTTTTAAATATTCAATATTTCTATTGGCCAGTCATTTACCTTCAGTTTGACAATTTGCCAGGAGTATAAAACAGAGTTCCAGCCAATCCAGATATAAAATAATTTAAAAGGTCAAAATAATACAATATGCTGTTCTGAAATTTAGTCTACTAGAATTGCAGTGCTTTCTCTTTTCTGAGACAAAGAAATTATGTTGGATACAACATAACGCTCCATATAAAGGGCCACAAAGTATCAGAACACATCTACCACCTATCTATATTGCAATAGAAATTAGTTCTTGAACCACTCATCACAGCAGCAAGCTCTGGAGTCTCAGCAGAAGCAAAATTTTTTTTTTTTTTTTTTAATCATGGAAATATTAGAATGAAATTTATATGATTTACTGAACTGAGATATTCTAAATCTGTGTTTTCATGCTGACCAGAAACAAGGAGTACAAATTTGGTACAGACCACTCTTGAGCATATAGTCAGTCCATAATTGACTTTATGCCAGGCAGGGGGTACCTGATCGCCACCAAAAGTTACAGCAAGTTTGCTCAAATATGATACATCATCTAGTATAAATTCTACCAGGAATACATTACCTTCACTTCTTCAAACATATTTTATCTTCCTGAGTGTTTACAAGCTTTGCATTTTTTTCCCATTGCAGCTTACCTGGGGTTTTTAGTCATTCACTGTCCCAAAGAACTGAAACCTAAGATCATGATTGCAAAATGAAGTAACAAAAACCATGGTTTCTGGAGCTATCCTTTCTCTGTCACAAAGCCTACTTCCCCTGTCATCAAGGGAAAAATTACTATTCATTTTAACAGCATAAAGTAGGCTTGGGTTAAAATTTTAATGAAAACAGCCAAATAAAAATAGTTTTAACTATAAACAAAAGGACTTCACTTCTTTGTACCCATTTCAGGAACTCTGCTGCCATAATGCAATTGCAAGACTCCTTGAGAACAGAATCAACAGAAGCATTACTCTGAAATTGATATATAATAACATATCTGCTATATTTCAGTAAAGCAAAATCTTTTGACTGTAAGGATTCTTTGAGGTCTTCTACAGAATAGTAACAAAAAAAAACAACTTCAAACAATTGCTTTAGATTTAGTAAAGCCCCTATTATTAGTGCTTTTAAAAGAATAATTAAGAAATAAAAGATGGGCAACCAATATATGCTAAGACAAATTCTCAAAGTACAAGTCTCAAAAAAAAATCCAAAAGAGCAATCTGAGATTTCAAGGTGGAGCCTTACTTTCTTCAGTCAATGTTTAAGAATAGGATTGGCAATGCAACAACTGCACATGGCCAAAAACCCATTGGTGATATTCCAGAAGAGATGTCAACTTCAAGTTGACCAAGTTCAAAAGCATATACTGATGTAGCTGGTTGACAAGTACAAATCACAGTTAAAAACCATGGATTTTTACCTCAGCAGAAAAAAGTTATATATCATTGTGGCTGAAACAGGAATAAACACTTTTCAACAGACATTGAGACAAACAAAGAATTTACTACTTTTAGGGTATGAAATAAAGATTACCAGCTCATCAGCTATGTATGACAGCTCTGTAAACCAGGTGTGATCTTGAACACTACTGTGTGTTCAGGTCTATTCATCTTCAGATGACAGACACACTTAGGGGTGGTTTAAATCCTCTAGATGGGAAATCAGTGAGTTTGGTTCAGATCATTTGAAGATAACTCTTTAATTCCAATAAACAGACTGTTCTCTCATGCATTTAACTCCTTACTACCATTAACTCTGAGGTGTCAAGAGACTTTCACAGTAGACTAGTAATAGATCTGCAACAACAATAAATAATCATTTTCAAGTTGTTTTAATAACCAGGCATAAATATTACATGAAGGAAAATTAGGGGATTGAATTCCTTTAAACTTCTCTAATGCACATATGATTGCCTTTAACAGGAGTTGAAAGAAAAGATGGATGAGCTCCTGCCACTAATCCCAGTTTTGGAACAATACAAAACTGATGCCAAGTTGATCACACAGTTCAAGGAGGAAATTAGGAATCTGTCTACTGTGCTCACTGGGATTCAGGAAGAAATTGGTGCTTATGACTATGAGGAACTACACCAGCGTGTAGTCAATTTAGAAACCAGGCTTCGTGACTGCATGAAAAAGCTCAGTAAGTTAACAAGTTCATGGGAAATTTGGTCCCTTGGCTATGCATTTTTAGTTGTCTCTCTTTAGAAAGATTGTTTATGAGGAGGGGAGATTTGTTTGTTTCTTTGGTGAAAGACTGCATTATATTCTGATCTGTGCTACTGTAATAAAAGACAAGAATAATTCAACCTAAGGTCAGTTACATCATTCTAAGTACATGACATAATGTACTGCCTTACTGTATACAGAAGGAATTAGATGAAAAATTATAACAGATAGCAAATTCAAAATCTGAGGTTTAAACCCCTTAGAGAGTTACAAATATTCTTTCAAAAAAGCTCAGACTGCTACTAGAGTCATCTTTGGGGTGCTGATGTGAAAAAAAAATGATGAAAAGTAGTCTGGAATCAGTTTTGAGATGTCCACGTCATAACCCCAGCATGCTGATGTATCACCTGAGAGGCCACTCTGACTTTAGTCTTTAGCCTGTAATGTTAGTGCTAAGGAGATCTCCCCTTCTCTAATTCACATTACAATCTAACCAAACTTCATATCTAACTGAAAGGGATCAAAGCATGATTTCTGCAGGAGGCACAGCAGCAGTCCATTGCTACTGCTGCACCAGCTTTACCTCATGCCACCTCCATCTTGGCTGCTCCCATGCTGCCTTTTTTAGAAGTCAGACGTTGAGCATTTTTGAAAATCAGCACAAGCTCAGTATCAGCTGCTAAAACTAAGGGCCTAAGGATCAATATCAAGTATCAGCCTCAATTTCCATTAGAGATAGAAAACCTGCTTTACAAACAGTGCAGTCTCCCCTCTTCCCAGTCTATCCATGCATTTGGAGATTTCTGAATGGATCACTATTGCAGCCTGGATAACTACAGCAAACAATCCAGCCCCTTTATGAGAAAATAAACACTTCGCAATTTAACATAGAACACGAATAAAGTTGAAATTCCAAGGTTTAGGTCTGTGATCAGTGTCTGTTTTCAAGTGTGGGATGTTTACTTTTAAATGCTACCCAGGACATTAAATGTCTTCTTAACTGGATAAGTAGAACATCCTTATTTTTGTGATGCAGTAGAATGAGGAAAATCTAGGTTAAGTTAGCCTCTTAAATAATTTATTTCTTTATTTTATTCTGGAAATAGTGCAGTGGTGATGTGCTAAAATACATGAAAGACTTCTTCAAACAGCAATTTCTTATGATCCTATTTTCCCCTCAGCACACACACATAATAGCACATTACTGCATTTTCAGAAGGCAGTCGGGAGAAAACAGCTGTGTTGCAATACTGCAGCAAGAATAAACAGTATTTTGTGATTGTGAGTGTTCCAGTAAGTTACTAGATATCAAAAATCATCAGTTTGACAAGTATCTTGGTTTTTATTTGCTTTTACAGCATCTTGTAACAACAGAGAAGCAATGACAGGGTGAGATATATTTTGTACAACAGAATTACTAGGTATATTGACATCCTATCTATCCTGGATTCCTGCAACACATTCTAATCTCTTGATGTACCTAATGAAAAAAAAAACCCACATTAAAATGATATATATTAGCAGTAGAGAGAAAGTTTTTGTATAAAATAAATTATTAAACGTATCCATTTTCAAAAGGGAGTGGAACTTCTCAAGATGTAACACCAATTCATTCGCCCTTATTGGCATTATTCCCTGCTCTTAGATGCTTAAATGACTTTTATGATCCCCTACTAATGGACTGGCTGTTTTTCTGGCCTATCCCTGTGTGCCTTTTGAAGTACAAAAAGCTTCAGTTCAGCTTCCTATAGCTGCTGGGAGCTGGGGCTGTGTGCTCAGATCAGAGAGCACAAGGGGAAAGCAGCTTTCATACCAACAGCTGCTTTGTGGCCACTTTGGCCATGCTGGAGATGACCCAGCTGTGCCTGTCCATGCCAGCCTGATAGCCAGAAGCCAATGGCCTCAGTGTGCCACACTGATCTGGCTTGAATCTTCACAGATTTTGTTGCATTTCACAGTGTATGCAATAGCTATTCTCTGTTCTTCTCCCTAGCAGGTGTTTTTCAGCAGTATAATGCATTATTTATATTGTCCTGGCCACTTGAAAGGGTTCTTCCATCTGCACTGGCAACACTTTCAACACTCATTGCAGTACAATAAGCAGTTGTCTTACTTTCACTGAGGTTTAGTGATTACCACAATAGTTGTGATGACTGAATTTTGCTCCTTCTCTTTGGAATAAGAGAAGAACCAAGATGAAGCTGCTGGGAGATTAGTTGACCAAATTTTTAAAGGGTGCATGCAGCTAAACACTAGGAATAGAGCGCATGTGATTATATACACACCACAAATTCACATGTAATTATGCATGTATGGGTCTTTTGCTGATAGTCCTGTAAGTCATGGGTATTTATAAGAGAATACAGGTTGCACAGTATGCTTGGAACCCTCCTATTCTTGTCATGACATACTTAGGAATTTGGAATAAAACTTACATGGGAGTAATAGAAGCCAATACTCTGACGTATAATTAGAGTAGATATATATTGGATTCACATCTAGCTACCCTCTCTTTTGAGCTGAACAAATTCACCCTCAACACCAGATATCGTTTGTTTTCCACATTTCCAAGATATGGTTATCAGTATAGCACAACAAAGCACCTACTTTTAAATTTTAATAGTTAATTGCTTCACTTGTTTTTACATTCTTTTCTTCAAAAACACACTATTTGACCTAATTATGTGCACACCACTGTGTGATATTAAATCTTGGTAAACACTAATACTAATATATATCTTATTAATGTCCCCTAAAATATAGATTTTTGAGTTGTCAGGAAGGTCAACATCCAAGATGGTATTGACTTTCACTATTTCCTCCCAGACAGGCAAATAGATTAGAAGCCAACCAATACAGCCAAGCTTGCTAAATACTTTTCATACTCACTTTCTTCTGTACAGAAAGAGCCATGGGTGTGTAAGCAGGGGGCAGTCAGGCTCGAGCTTTAAGTTGTTGTTCACAATGCTGTGCCTACAAGCTCATTTTTGTGTCTGCCCTTAACCACCTTGTTACCCAGGACAATGGAAAACTGAAACATCCATCAATCCCAGCTTTGTGCTGAACTTTCTGAGGGCAAAAGTGTGGAGGGTATTAAATAATTTCATTTATTATTAAATGTTCTTCACTTCAGCTCAGAAGATATTCTACCAGTTGTATTTCAGCTTATACCCAAAGACCATAACTGTGCTTCAAAAGATGTAAATACAAAAATCTATAACAATAAAATTTTATGTGTATATTTTTGCATATTTATATTACTCTTCAATATGGAAAAGTTCTTCCAGTGAAGGTGACAATCAATCTTCAATATAAACATGAATCCCCTAGACTGCTCACAATGTACTTTGAAGCATTTGGTCTTGTGCTCTGACTCATGTCAAGGAGAGTTGTGCATAAATGCATTTGTTTTTTTTATTTCAGCATGTGGCAAATTGATGAAAATTACAGGCCCCATTACAGTGAAGATATCTGGAACCCGATTTGGAGCCTGGATGACAGATCCATTGGCATCAGAGAAAAATAACCGAGTATGTCAAGGCACTATCTTTGTCTTCTGGAGTCTTACTTGCTTTATTTTAATCTTTTAAAGGATTTTTTCCCCTAAGAAGTTAAATTTTCCACTTCATTCATTTTCACACTCAAACATCTCTAGAGAAAAAACTATTTTTTGGAAAAATATCCAAAGACAAATGTTATCTAAGGACTCTTGTGCCATTTACTTCAACTTTTTCAGGATTCACAAACATCTATCAGAACTGACAACCCAATTTCTTTATTTCCTAATATATTTAATTGTGTTTAGGTCTTTTCAAGAAGCAGAGAAATCTAAAACAAACACCAACATTTTGATCCAAGAGCAGGACCATGAAGCAGTACAGTTAAAACTGGCAGGATTAGGCCCCATATAGGCTCTAGTCAGATCATTTTCTCCAGGTTGTTATTGTTTTGTTATTTGGATCTCTAACAGGATCTCAAATTGGCTACAGTTTTGAGAAGATGCTCTCTCTCCATTAAAGGGCTTTGGAAGTCAAAATTCTAGGTTTCATTTGTATGAGACCCACAACTTTTTTTTTTTTGAATACAGAAAAAAAACCAAAGACAACATAAAAGGCAAAAGAAAAATTATAATAAATAAAGATTTGTGTGCAGCTCTCTGCTGCCTGCTGGGTCCATGCAGATTTGCTACTGAATCCAGAAATCTTAGTGACCTTTGGGAGAACAACAAACTCTGAGAAACTAAAAGGAGAAAATGCAAATTGCATGAAGGAAAAAAAATGAAAAAAAACGGGGGAATGGAAGTTGCAGAAGAACAGTAAAAAGAAGTAATAATTCTGCTTTAAGAGGGAAAAATGGCTGTGAAACTTTACTTGTTTCATTGCTATTGTTTTTGGTTCCTTTACTAAGAAAATACTATTCTTCTTTGAATAGAGAATCAGCTGAAAAAAATTTAACCACTTTTATTCCTAAGTATAAATTCAAGTTTATCTCACATGCCATTTCCCATCTCTCTCTTAGATTATTAGTCTCTGGAAATATCTTTAGCAAGGACCATATAGCAGAGGCCCAAACACTGAATAATCCAAATTTCTCTGAAAATGCAGACACTGTAGTTAGTAACAGTTGTGTTGAGAGTTCACCCATACAGATAAGTTTGATTCAGAAATTCAAGAGTTTCCCCTGCTTTTGTAACTGAAATGTGGGCAATATTGCACTTTGATAGCCTGCTGCACATCTAAAACTTGTTTTTCTTCTTTTTCTACAATGCTTTTATTGTGCCATGTCATACCACACACTGTACAAGATGTTCACTCCCACTCTTGGTTTTCTTTCCAGGTCTGGTACATGGATAGTTACACTAACAATAAAATTGTCCGTGAATACAAATCCATCGCAGATTTCGTCAGTGGGGCCGAATCAAGGACATACAACCTTCCATTCAAATGGGCAGGAACCAACCACGTTGTCTACAATGGCTCCCTCTATTTCAACAAGTACCAGAGCAACATCATCATCAAGTACAGCTTCGACACGGGGCGGGTGCTGGCGCAGCGCAGCCTGGAGTACGCTGGCTTCCACAATGTCTACCCTTACACCTGGGGGGGCTTCTCTGACATCGACCTGATGGCAGATGAAATTGGGCTCTGGGCTGTGTATGCCACCAACCAGAATGCAGGCAACATTGTCATCAGCCAGCTGAACCAGGATACGCTGGAGGTGCTGAAGAGCTGGAGCACGGGCTACCCAAAGAGAAGTGCTGGAGAATCCTTCATGATCTGTGGCACCTTGTATGTCACTAACTCACACTTAACAGGAGCCAAGGTCTACTATTCCTACTCCACCAAAACCTCCACTTATGAGTACACAGACATTCCTTTCCATAATCAGTATTTTCATATATCCATGCTTGACTACAATGCAAGAGATAGAGCTCTCTATGCCTGGAATAATGGACATCAAGTCCTGTTTAATGTCACCCTTTTCCACATCATTAAAACTGAGGATGACTCATAATTTTCTTTCCCTTACCTCCCTCCCTCAAAGCAGTCTCATTTGTGATTAACTCTTTTAGAGTCCATCTCTCTCCGTTTCTTTTTAATTTACATTTCTTTCTTCATTAAACAAAAGCAACATTTTCTACTATGTAATGCATTTCAAATGTGGCTGAATCTGTCAAAAAGGACCTGTCAGAAATAAAAAGCATCTTAAGTCATGTTTCTGCAAGGTCTGACAAACCTTGTCTTGAAAAGCACTAAAGAGGATTTAAATGGCTAAAGACAGTTTTTAAAAGATTATGATCTGCCTTATTTTAGAGTCAGAGACTAATGGTGGCTTAAATGCATGAATGTCTTTTTTTACCTCATTTTTTGTTTTAATATATTGCTTAACTTCAGGAAACATATTGGTAGTGTCAGACACGTTGCACATTGTATTTTTTTATTTATTCTGAAAGAAAGATTTAGGAATTTAATTTACTTAGACAAGGAGTATGATTCATTTTGCCATCATCCAATTTCAGATGTGGTGCTGTACAGTATGTTTTTAAATCTCTTGCAAACATTTTATCAACAGTATGTATTTCTACCATTGTAACCACCATTGTGCAATTGTATCTCTTCACTTATGTGAAAGTAAACTAAGTACTATTTTTTATAAAATATATTGAAGCTTAATTACAATTCTGGCTATGAGTCAATTGAGAGTGGTAAAAATCTGATAAAAGGTTATTTCTGAGAAAGAACAGTAGCTTCTCAGATGCATTATTTCTATTCTCAGCTTTGCTTCCTAGATCCCCTCTTCTCCACTGGTGCTTATTGGCACATTTACAACTTTGAAGCTTCACACCACTTCCAAAACTTGCTCTGCCCAGTTTTTATCTCCTGCTACTGGGTTTTCTCTCTCAATCTTTTTCTCCTACTTTCTTGCCTTTCAACATTTGACTGCCCTTGTTTATGCTTATCCCTGCTGCAAAATTTACAAGCCAGAAGCTGGAAGGGGCTGTGTCTGCCAGCTGAGAGTGGGTGTGCCTCCCATGTTTGTGCTGCTCTGGGGTGCTGAGGAGCAATGGTAAAAGCCAAGCTGCTTTCCATCTGCCTGCCTTCTTATTCATAATAGGAGAACATCTGTCTGTTGACAAAACTCTGTAGCAATCACAGAAAATACACCAGGGAAGGTGCAAAGGCCAGGTGATCACTGTGGCCCCTGGTATTCACCATAATTCCTGTTAGGGAACATTGAGGTCAAGCTATTCCAAAGAGGTTTGGGGCTTACTAGCAGTAGAATTATTACACCCAAACAGGTGCCTTCAAGAAACAAATACTTCTGAAAGCTGTGTGAGTTGCTTTACTGTCTCATTAGAAACTGGGAGGCACGAAGGGGTGTGCATAATTGAGAAAAAAGGAATGAGGTGCTATATATCCCTTTTGGCAAAAATTGAAAGAAAGTAACATTAAGCACTAGTAATCAGGCTTTTTTATTAGCTGGGCTCTAACATAATGGAAAAAGACAGGTATCTGAAAAATTCTGTGAAAGCTGTGTTCCTCACACTATCTGAGCTTCTAATTTTATATCCTTTGAGAGTGAAAAGCCAGGCATTTTATTTGCTGGTTCTTCTAATGTACCAGTTGAGACCATCTAAAGTCTCATTAATGTTTTCATTATCATAAATATATGTGTCCATATATGTTTACAAGTATGCTTTATAATACAAGCCCATGTGAAGCTGAACAAATTGTCTTATTTTTTCCTACCTGTTGCAAAACAAAAAAAAAAAAATGCAAATAAGGTTTCAAACACTGATAAAGGAGGCAAAAAAACTAACAACAAATTACATTACAACATGACCAGAGAAAAGTTACTTTCTTGTTCCCATCTCCTCTCTCCTCCTTAGATGAAATGGTAGCTGTTATCCCATACAATCACTTACACAGTATTTGGGGAGACTCAGTTCAGCTAACTAGACAAATCACTTCCCTCCTGTAACCAACTTTCCTGTATTGACAATGAAACCTCCTCTGTGACATATGAAAATGTATATGACTACTCATTAAAAAAGGTATTTTATGTTATACAGGGATGTTTTATGAAAATGGAGTATGTTCAGATTTTTATCAAAAGCCATAAAACAAACCTCAGCCTTTCCCCCGTACAGAGTAACTTCAACAAAATAAAAGTTTTTTCAATCAATAGGGCATTTGTAAGAACATCAGTCAATAGATTAAGAAATTAAACTTCTTCCTACTAGAAGAATAGTTATGATCTTTATCTGAAAACAATGGTTACCAGCATATTTCTTTATAGGAATTTCATACTGTATTATTACCATACATACAGTAGTATAGGTTGATAACAGTTCTGACAGTAAGATAACTCTCACCTGATTTCAATACCATTTTTACAGGGTAACACACTCCTATAAGTCAAAGGAAAGAAAGAAACAGACACTACTACATGGTGCTAGAGATGGATGGAAAAGAGGGGTAGCAAAAGCACCTTTGTAAGGTGCTTTGTCATACCAAGATAAATCCTGCCCTAAATTAGTAACAACAAGTTGGATTCCAGTATTTAAACATGGAATAGCAGCTTCCATGTGAATATGAAGAAGAGTTGCACCAGGTTTTCATAAAAGCATCCAGCCTCTTAAAGACCAAGGATATTGGTCTCTGTCTTGAAATACAGACATGGAGGAAAATTCGCATTTTCTTAGAAATTTCTACTCAACTTCTTGCCAGCTGAGCATGAGCAGAAGAGCCAGTGGAGTTTTCCTGTATCTACTGCTTCAGAACATTCAATTAAAGTAATTACGTTGCAGAAAGACAGAGTCCAAGTGACACAAAGCTTCCTCAGGATTTTGTTTCAAAAATGGCAGAGGTTAAACACAGCTCACTCTAAATGAATGCAATATTTAGATCAGCTGCATTCTGGCTCCACCTCTGCATCCACTGTACAGAAGTACCATTTTCCCTAGAAACTGTGAGACTGATATACCATAGCAACACAGGAAAGTATATGAAGACACACAATAATGACAGCTAACAGATCAGATTTGACATCTCAAAACAATCTATTTTACTGTGCCTTTTGAATTCCTATTACACATTTCTTACAGTGTACATCAACAAGAAGAACCCACTGGGCCAGAAATAGTCATTTTTTCCTCACACTTTATCAGCCACCCACACAAACCACTCCAGTTTATTTTTCTTTGCCTTTTCTCTTCTTTTGTTTGTTCTAATCATCTTCATCTTCATATAAACCTGCCTCAACCCCTCTCATTTTGCAGTATGTTTAATGAATGGCTGTCCAGATAGAACCCAGACGATTTACAGTACAGCAAGTTTCATCTGGAAAAGGTGCAAATTTATTTATCCAGTTACATAAAATTTAGCTCTAGCATGTCCATAAAACTGCCTACAAGCAATACTGATTGTGAATCATGGACTGCTCTACAGAAATAATTTTAAACAAATTCAAGACAAATTTCTTCCCTTTTATTTTAAAGGAAATATTTTGCTTCATGCCCACCATGATAAGAAATTAATTCAAATTAAATTCATCATTGTCCCCAGCAGGTTTAGACATCCCTTTGTTCTCTCTGGCTGACAGCCTCAAGGTGGTCAGCAGCACTTCTAACTCCAGGAAATCAGGCCTCTCAGTAATTGAGCGTTCACACTGTCAAAGGTGCCTTTCAAGTTAACTCCAAGTCTGTGTCACAGCATGCAAACAACTGTTTATTTAGGTGTCCCTCATCTCGGCAAATTCGGCTTGCTGTCACCTTGAGGGACGTGCATGGTGGCTCAGGAGTGTCCCTGACAGTGCAGCCCAGGAGGGACAGGTGCCTTTTGGGGATGAAGTGTGCAGGAGAGCTGTGGTTTTTCATTAAGAGCTGCAGTTACTCATTACTGCAGCTCTGAGAGGAGCTTGTTCCTGGGGGAAAAGCACGCAGCACCTCCTCGGGACTGCAAGGTCATTTACAGACATTAATTCAGACCATTTCCCACTCAGTCAGGAAAGAAGGGACATTTGTACAAATCTCAATGTTGAGGCTGAGCACCTTGGGCACAGAAGTGCTCAGCTTAAGCCCAGCAGAGCCCAGCTTTGGTTCACCAGTAATTGTTAGATTTTCATTCTCAAGTCAGTGCATCACTCCTTAGCTCACTTCTGAGACAAATATATATGTCAGAAAGTTCATCTCCCACACTCTTCCACTGATTTTTAATATTTTGCCTGTTTTGTTTTTGGCCTAGAAGACCTGTGTCCATTGGTAAAGTGGCTGGTTAATTCACAGTCGTAGTATGCCTGCCATGGGTGATTCCCTCCAGTAATTCCCAAGGGAAAAAATGTCACTTCATATGGAGTGACTTTATTCCCTTCCTGGAGGAGGAGCCCAAAGGTTGCTCCCACAGCTGGGCAGTGTCAGGGAGGGGCATTACCTTGGACACAGAGCTCTGCCATGACCCACAGCACAGCCCAGCCATGCTCAGGAGGAACAGAGGGTCCTCCTAAAACACACATTAGGCTCTTACACCTCTGGAAGAGCTCTCTTCACAGCACAAATCCCATCAAAGCAGTTACAAAAGCAGTTCTGTCCACCAGGCCAAGTGAGGGAGGAAAATGTGACAATTTTTATACGCTTTGACACATATTTGGGAACTGAAGTAGGATTTGGGAGATTCACAGGCCTCGTCCTGGCCCTGTGCCCAGGAATGAATTACACTCTGAAATACTAAACTGCACTCTTATGGCAAATGCTAAAATTCTGTTATTCCAATAGCAATGCAATATCATCATAGTGAGAAGAGAAACCACACACATCAGAGCTCCTAATCTGCAAGACAATAATGCTGTAAAATACAACATATTAAGAAAATTATCCAAATTAAGTGTTTCTCTATATATATGCACTAGCTTGATAACACTCATAGTTTTTCAACAGAATACACAAAATGCCAGCTCAGATGATTTTCTTGGTATTACTGAATAATAATATGCATTACATGACTAAGTAATTATGGAATTGGATATTTATGTACCATCTAAAAATGAAGACTTATGTCATTCAACTGACTCACAAAAATTTTTAAATCCTATAATTATGAGCATGGAACACTGCTTATTTTCCATATTAAATCAGAACAAGAAAACACATTTAAATAGAAACATTTTATGCCACAGTGTAGGATGACATTTCTATTAAAGACAAAAATTTGAAATCAGTGTATATAGTGCATCAAATACATATAGATGAAAGAGCTACATAAATTTCAGGTTTTTGTTTTCCTTTCCAAACTGCACTTAGAAAAAGCACAGAATCAATTTTACAGATAATACAGAGAGATGCAGATGTAAATGCAGACACATGACTGCACCTGGGTTGTACATGACATTTACAATCATGCCTGGAGAGACTATAGCATGTCTGGGCAAGACCTTACACACTGAATGAAGAAATAACAGCCAGAAAACAATCCAGTATGTAACATAGGAAAGCTACTCCCCTGTTAGCCAGACTTCCCAAAATGGAGATATTTCTTCTACCTGGAACAAAATCAGTCATGCCTTGCAGAGGCTGCAGCCAGCCAGAGAGACTGGGACAGCCATGGTCCCCAGTACCCAGGCAGCTGTCACCATGCAGTGCAAACAGCAAGATAGTCATCCTGTGGAAACTGTGAAACCCTCAGCAGATAGTACTGAGAAATCCTAATGTTCCACATAGTGGTCACGTTCATAGTAAAGTCAAGCAAACTGTGTGACAGGATTTGTAAGAAAACAGTCTTAGTGTAAATAGCTCCTGTCTAAGTTCTTTGCCAAAGTTTTGTGCCACTGTCTAGTTAGTCCACTTAGTGGCACAGACTCAGGAACATTTTGTTCATTATTGCCACCTGGGCACCCAGGAATCAGGGGAGAAAGACTGGGGTGATTTATTAGATTTAGTACAGAAATTCTGATAAGCAGATTGCTATGGCAAGTCTAGAAACACTAATTAGGGCTTTTTCAACTTTTTTTTCTTATTTGTATTCTTTTGGAACAGCTTTGCCATCTGCTGATAAATAGGGATTCCTCTGGCCTGCCAAATAACCCATTTAAAATAGCATACACTCACAAATATTGAAATAGAAATTGGCCCCATTGTCATGCCTGCATGCCTTGTCTGTGTGAATCCACCTATCAATATTAACAGCTAAATTATCTTTCACTGACACTATTGGACCCAGTCCTGTAAAATTTCAGAGCCCTTTTACAAGGTGTTTCAGTAAGTTATGGAAAAGGCCCTTCGGCATTTCAAGCAATTAATTAGCTGTCTGTTCAATAAATACTCTTTTGCTTCCCTTCTACATAAATAAAGCTATAAACTTTAAAAGGAGCATTAAGAAACCATATGTGAAAATATTTTTATACCAATAAGAGCTGTAAAAGAACCGACTAAATTATTTGTCTACCCAGTGATGCTGAGAATATGTAAAAGGTGGGAAGTTTCACTTCCCTTTTGCTTCAAACAATCCCAAACTATTGGACTCAACAAAGAACCAATACTGGAGTCGATTTTGGACAAGTGTAAAGGTCTGTGAAATAGGAAAGGTCAGATGAGGTAATGCATTATTCAGTATAGATTTACACTCTGACTGTATGAATCTGACACTTTTAGATCTAAAGCATTTACCAGCACTTTTGGGTGCATTCTTCCACTCAGATTTATAAAGACTGAATAAGCACACAGCAATGCTTCAAGAAACATAAAAAGGTCAACATTTAAAAATCGTCCCATCGACTGGGACTTTCCTGCACTTATGACTGATCCAGAAAGTCACATGAAATTTGTTATGAGTACCCCTTTGTGAGATTTTGCTTCAAAAAATTCAGATAACGCTAAACAATGGTTACTTTGGGCTGTCTTTTGGCAACATACATGAGATACCAGCACTTAATCAATTTTAACAATTGTCATTAACATAAAAATCAGACTGGCAGTATATTGGATAAGTGATTTACTTGTAAGTGTTGTAGAATGATTTCTGGTTTTTTCAATGACTGTTACAGATTTGCCAGGAATCAAAACTGATCACAAGTTTTTAAGGAGTACAGTTCTACATTTCAGTAGTAGTAAATCCAGTTAAAGAGCTCCCCACTATTCTCCTCCTGTTTCCAACTCCCTGCTACTACTCACAGCCTATGTGAGTCGATACAACCGTGTGGTGTGCTGTGTAAGTGACAAATGAAATAATCTAGAGTTAAATAGAAAAAAATAAAAAAGGTGGAGGAACATAGAACATAGACTAGATAGATATTTCCACATAGGCACAAAAACAGCAATAAGTGTCTCATGCTGTATAAATGAGGCGCTCAATGATTGATTTAGTTTATAAATTAAGTTAAACAGGAAAGAAAAATTTTGGGACACGACTACAACCTTGAATTATAGATTCTTCCAGGCATCTATCTTGACTGTAGTAAAGTTAACATGGTACATGGAATATAAATTGTAAAGCGAGAACCATGACAGTGTGATGCAACAAAGGGACTTTGTCTCTTTTTTGGAGAAATTTAAGAGAACTGTCTAAAAGATAACAAAAAAAAAAAAAAAAAAAAAAAAAAAAAAAAAAAAAGATGTTACAATATGTATGTAGGAGGAGATCATGGCTGATGGTGAGCTACTGGTGAGCTAGGCTGAGTAAACTTCTAAACCTCTTTGGCCAAGGAGAGAAGTGTCACAGGGGGTCACCAGATAACCTGACCCTTACTTCTACACAGTTATGTCTGACTTTTTAATCACTGTCGTTTGTGCCTGGGTGATGCTTGCAAATAACAGCCATCTTTCCTAACCACCACCTTTTATTTTACAAATATACAGGAGTGAGTAAGAGACCTCCATATTTCCATTTAATTTTATTATCAAAGAGAGACATCCAATTGTTTTAATTGTATTTTTTGTGTGTGCTTTCATTCTTGAAGATGCAATAGTAGTCCAGTGAGAATATTTTCTTTGTCTACTCAGCTTCCAAGTCACAACATTAAAATGCTATGAATAGAAATATTTCTAAGAGAATATATTAAGACAACAGCTTCACCTTCCTGATTATTTCTGTGCTATCTGTTCTCTTCTTTCTAAAATAGCTATCACTTTTTCAGGAAGCACTTTCTTGAATCAATGATCCAGGCCTATCCGTCTAATTTCAGCAGAAAAGGTTGAAATAAATACCTTTCACACTATATTACAAAATTACATAGACTGTAATTTAGCAGATAACCCTGAATTTATACAAAATATCTATACCAAAAAGTCACTTTATTAGACAATTTTCTGGCTCAGTAAACTATCTTCAAGAATCTCCAAACCTGTACTAAATAACCAATTGTTGCTCTGTCACTGACTCATGACAGATAACTTTTACTGCATTAATATTCTAAAGGTTCTTCCATTATTTCAATTTTACAAAGCCCATTCATCAGTATCACTTACAGCAATACTGAGATGCTATCCTAGCAATCAGCTACAATTTCCAGAGATACTAAATAGCTTTCCTTTCATTAATAATTCATTGAAGAAGCTGAAGATGCCAGACCATATCAGTCGTGTTGTTCACAACCATTGAGACCAAGGCCTTTTTGGGAGAAAAAACCAGATTTACAGCTACCTTGTGGAAGCAGAAACCAATATAAATGGTCAGTTTTCCAGCTAAATTTTTATCTGTGCTGTCACACCAGGGTGGAGCAGCTGTGTCAAACCTGTCACTCCTGGAGAATGGAAGACATTCTCAGGATCACTGCTGTTAACAACTACACATCTCATGGAGGGGACTCAAACTGGATGAGGAGGAGTGCCCAGCTGGTGCTGATTACTTCATCCCTCTCTGCCATTGGCCAGTTGTAGAAAATTTCATTCTATTTTTACTATCCTGGGCCTACACCAAGCATAAATTCAAAGACTGTATTAAATGTAGTCAATAACAAGAAGGAGAACAGGCAATTCAAAGCCTTAAAAGAAATGATCCCGTGTGTTATGTTTGTGAGTTTAGTATGCAGCTTCTGTAAAGGTCTACATTTAAATGCAATAATACAATGATGGGACTTATTTTTCTGTTTAAGAGCTGGTTCTCTATTTTGTATACTTTAAAGTATCTGAATGCTTATAAAATATCTTTGGGAAAGAAAATTCCCACTAGAATTTGCATAATAAGCTAAGCTTTTCTACTGAGAATATCATTAAATCCCACTAAATCCTATTTCCATTCAGTCATCAGCAGCTCTGTGCATAAATACATAGAAAGAATGCTATAAGGGATTATGTTTGTGAAAGAATATCAGCCAGCATTCTTGGCCTGTTCCTTAGCAACAAAATAATGATGATCCCTAAAAAAAAAATAGTTTTACTTTCCCTAAATCAAGAAGTTACTGATAATACCATTCTAAATCACTTGAGTACCTTTAAGAGCTTTAGAAAGACCAAACCATGAGAGCAATTCCTAGAGATGAGCACTTTTCTTGCTGTAACTTGTATAATGGCCAGGAATACAGAATAAGGGATTATACCAGATATGTCCCCAAATACTCCAAACACTGAAAATTAAAGATACTGTTAAACGTATAGAATCATATATGAAAAAAACTTTTATATTTGTTTAATACAGTGTAAACTTATCCAACAGGGAGAGAAATTTCTTCTGAAACACTTTTGACAGGTAGAGAAAGAATAAAATATTCCAATAACTTGTTCTAGAAAGAAAATATTTGGTTTAGTGCTATTCTGTCTTTTCTCTAAGGATACTTCAGTGTCCTTAGAAGGTGTTCAATTCAGTACCAACACTGAAACAGCATTTTCTTTTGAATAATGCCCTGGTGGTGTATGCATAAGTAGCCTACCTTTGCTGCATGAGTAAAGACACAGAGACAAATGTAATTCTTGTTTCCAGAGTCAGCAGGTTAAGAAAAACTCCGTGGATGCACATTTAATCAGTCTAGTGTAAGTCTTCAGCTTTCTGAGGAATTTTGCTATGGTGTTATCTGTGCTGATTTTCCCATTATTAAGTTTAATATTTTATATTTTTAATGTACCTTTGGAGCACCATTTTGATAGCTGATATTAACAGCTTTTTTTCCTACATTCTATAGCAATTCCGAATTTTCTTTGTGTATGGCCATATTTAGATTCAAACAAACTGTCCCAATTTCTTCACACTGGCTAGCAGCAAGTATTTCAATTAATGTTTGGGGGATCTTTAGGGGGCTTTATGGCTGTATTGATAAGACAGAAATGGTGGATTTTTGTGATTTGTGGAATTCAGTGACACATGACTGAAAACAACACAAGAGAGTACATCATACCACACTGGAACTCTATGTAAAATAAGAAGTCAGATCATTTAACAGCACAAAAGCATCAAAACTGAATTGAAGCCAATGTTATTTATTTAGCTGATAACAATTCATTGTGTGTCATTGAAGCTAAAACTCTGAAGTAAAGAGAGGTTTTGGCTCTAAAACACTAAATGAGAAATGAAAGACGTGTGTGTGTGTGTGTTTGTGACTTCAAGAGCAGCCCTCATCATCTTATGTTTGTCTTATAATGTTCTAGAGGCACCTGGAATTAAGACCATTTCCTTCAGCATTTTCCAAACTCATACTACTAAAAACCAAAAGTGCAGCAGCTGACAAGGCAACTGAATGACGAGATACAGTAAACTGTGCAGTCTACAGCCTATTTCACGGCTCCATACCTTGGCCATCACTGATCATGAGGATAAATAAGATAAATAGATTAAATGTGCACTCTAATATCAATTATAGCTGTAAAATGAAAAGTGCAGCGAAGGTTAACTAACACTGAAGTTCATTCATTCACTTCAGTGCATTGCAAAACCATCAGTTGTGATTACTTTAATAAAGCTCATTTACTGTACAAGGTGTCTGGTTTAATGAAATAACTTTATCGAAATATATCATTGAACTTTAGTTGACTGAATCTAGGTTTTCTTTTCCAGTGCTTTAGCTCAGACAAATGTTTTTAATCCTTCCCTCCCAAAGCTGTGGCATTTTTCTATTCTGACCTTTATCCAGCATGTATGATGGATAGACACTGTATTGGCAGTACAACCATACATAAATTTAAACTGCCACAGCTGGAAGAAAAAACAATGTGTTAAGAGCAGTCAGAAAAAACTGCCAAGTACTGTATCTATTCTTTTCCCTTGTTTGAACTAGAAGAAAGAGGCTGTATCTGAATGCACTTAAAATACCTGTCTTTCTTTAAAAGATGACATGGAAAATACTTTGAAAATCAAAGAGTGACAATTTTTTTTTTGTCTCTGGAAAAACAAAAGGGAAATCTACAGTACCTAAATGAGTAGATAGAGATACAAGCTGTATTCTCTATTTTTTTTTCCTCCAAGAAATACTAAATATGATCAAGAAATAAGTGTTATTTTGCTACATAATATCTGGCAATAGACAGCATCTATTGGTCAAATTGCAAGGAGAAATATTTAGCAGAATTTACTTTAATTTCTTTTTATTTATCCAGTAGTTAGTATTGTATGTCAAACAAAAGAAGCAAAAAAAACCTCAATAGAATAAATCCAGAATCAATGTTTTCTGTAGCAAATCCATTTCTAATTAATGAGACTTTCCTACACTCCAGACTGCCAGAACTAATTTGGCTTTTTGCACCTGCATGGTGTCTTTCCTGCATTTCTGTGCTTTGATACAGAGTGGTAACAGAGTCTCAGGCATTTTAAAATTCACTTCTGGAATAAAGCAAAGAGAAGAATGAGTATCTGCTTTAGCTGTGGAACAAGGGGTGCTTTGAAATCTTGTCCTCATACAGCAAAGGACATTGGTGACACAAGTTACCCTGTGTCCTTTCTTCCCTCATGACCCCCAGGCCAGTCCAAGTGCTGCTGTTTTTCCCAAAGCCAGGTTATCCTCTCCAGGACAGGATTCCTTACACACACTGAGCAGCAGAGTATGTGTGGTGAGCATCACTCCCTGGAATTCCCATGCCATTGCAGAGAAAAAAGGGATAAGAGGACGAAAAAAGAGAAAATAAATGCTGCCTTCAATTCCCATTTATACACAGAAGCTGAGGAGTACAAAAGGCAAACCAGATCAGCTAAACGAGAGAAAAGCAAACAGCACATGCATGTGCCACACCATCCCTCCCCAGTGACACTGCCTCTCACTCCTCCAGTCCTGTGAACACTGCGTGCCATACTCAGCTTTGTCTCCCCACATATTTCAGGAGATTAATAAAGCCACCAAAAGACCCTTTGTTCCCTACTTCCCTGCAGCTAAACATTGGTTTGCAGCCACTAGAGAAGTTGTGTCAGTCTCTGTGCGTGTTCCTGATTCTATACGATAAAAGCACTTTTTATGGAAGGTGAAAGATTTAGTTATGCCTCATCAAACACTGTGGAGATGTTGGTAGTCTCTGTGAAATACAGTACTTTGTTAAGTGTAGATTAAAAATAAACAAGTGGCAAAATTGAAAAATGCCTACTTGTTTTTTCAGGAATTTTAATTATATTTACAATTCATAGCTGTGGCTGTAGATCATGTATGCACTTATTAACTTTTGAGAGACACTGCACCGATTGTCTTTAGTCCACAGAAACAGATCTGTGGAAATAGTCACAGTTTATTGTAATTATATATCACTTACAGAAGTTTTCTTACAGCAGATGGAAATTATTAAAGTTATATCTCATAAGTCAGTGAAAATGCTGCCCCTGAGCAGACTATGGCAAGAAAATTGCACTACTATTATTCAAATAAAATAAAAAAATCAAACACATGATTTTCTGATTCTCTTATTGAGAAAGGAGAACAGATTTCATTCTTACTGTCAATTTACCTACTACATTTCACAGACTGATATTTCAAATTCACAGCATCTCAAGTATACATTGCAAATGTGTATACATATGCTTATTTAGGCATAGACAAATTAATATCAAGGAGTTTTTTTAAAAGTAATTAATCAAGCATTACAAAAGCTTAAAAGTCATCCAGTCCACGTTTGAAAGATAACAGAAAAGCAGTCCATGCCAAATTAACAAAAAAATCAATTCTTTTCTGTCCCTATCAGCATTTAGAAAAAAAGGGAGAGTTCTAAATACTTTTTGGATATTCTTGGCTGATATCTGTTGTCTACTTCCACAGGCATTTGGAGCATTTTGAACATTCAAAGCCATTAACCATTCATGCAAGCCTGTTGGCAGACTGAAGCTGGATATTTGATAAAAGATCTGCACCACAGCAACTCCCTGAGAGCTCCTGCTTTGCCCTTTCAGGTAGCACTGCATGTTGCAATATCTGCATATCAATTCAAGCACAGCTCCAAGGAAAACAAGCTTTTTGTTATGCATCTGCATATGAGATGAACTACTTAGAACATAAACTTCATCCTCAAGTGTCTGCTCAAGCTACAGCCTTTTAAGCATTTCTAGCAGATCCACTGACCAAAAGCTGCCCCACCCTTGGAAGAGCAGAAATGCCTGAAGTATTCAATATCAAAACTTTTCAACCCCTCATTTAAGAATCAGAAGGTTTTTTCCAGTTGGCAAAACTTATTTCTGAAAATCAAATGCTGTAGTTTAGAAGTCACAGTTAATTATGACTTCATAAAAGAATTTTCAGATATTTATGGAAGTAGTACAGAGCTAACTCCCTAAGGTGGGATGGTTATGGGATGGTTACCCTGTAAAGAAATCAGATCCATGAAAATAGACCTATAAAAAACCACTGCTTTGGTATTTCTGGAAAAACCCCTCTGCTGCAGTGCATCCCTGTGTATTCTCATGCTATTCTTCTCATTGTTCCAATCTAAAATCACGTGAAGCAATATCATTAATATTTCTAAAATAGATGTAAGAATTTTTGTTGGTAAGAAAGTACCATACATAAATACTGTCAAATAACACTAAGTAACATTTTAACAAGTAGCTTACAAGCTTACAATCCTTCAAGAAAACCTCTCTACAGAGTAAATACACGGGTCTAAGGAAAGTGTCAAAGTGTTTTATAACAACAACAAAGCTATTTGAAGAAAAAAAAACAGCCTAAGAGTTTATTAATTTAAATAGTTAATTAGATTTTCCATAGAAAAAAAAAAATCTATTAGCATTAGGATAGTAAAGAGCACTTACGGGTGAGGGATGTCTGCAGTCACACTGTTAGCAAACAGCTGAACCCTCTATTTAGGACTTTCTCAATTTTTCCCATTTGCGCCTTGGCTATGCATATATGCCAACAGTAATTATTTCAGCAACACACAGCTTCTCCTGTGTGCCTGATATAACACAAAATACCCATTCTCATTCTCAATCAATGTTTATTCATTTCCTCTCTATTTTCATAGTTCAATGAAATGTTAGTTCTAAGCACAAGAACCGCTCCAAACCTCCAGACAAAAATCTTGCCTTAAGTACAAAGTAAAGGAGAATCTTTAACAAGACATTTCAGAGGCATCACATCTCCAGTGTATTGCCCAGAAAACTACTGCTTCTCTGATCTGCTCATTTCCCACATCCACAGGCACCTGTATTTCACTGCTCCTGTTCTTTGTTCATCACACAGGTACTGAGCTTTAAGAGGCCAAACTAATTCTGAGCTTGTAAGGACATTTCTACTGATTAGACCACAAGTATATGAGCATAGGCTCCCTCAGGGTGTAGGAGAAGCACAGATGTGCTTCTCTAATATTCCATTCCATTT
The DNA here is from genome assembly GCF_029582105.1 of Oenanthe melanoleuca. Lineage (NCBI taxonomy): Eukaryota > Metazoa > Chordata > Aves > Passeriformes > Muscicapidae > Oenanthe > Oenanthe melanoleuca. Next base: position 8,606,945 of record NC_079342.1, read on the forward strand.
TCCAAGTCTGTAAAATCACAGGCTGACAATGAGTAAGAAAATAATTAGAACAGTACATCCAAGATCAAATCAAAGACAGGGATATAATCCCTCTCGCAGCATTTTTCTTGGATTAGTAACATATATTAAAAAAATGTGACTAAATAATAAAAAGTCTAAATTTTTATATGTTCATGATGGTGATCATGTGTGACACTTAAAATCTGTCCTACTACTGACATTTCGTAGAGTCAATGAGAATGATCTAAAAGTAAAATTTTTTTAGCAATGTAATTTTTTCAAATATCTACTGAAGTCAGTTTCCACTGACATTTCCATTTAGACAAATTTTAAATAATTAAAGCTAGTAATATCAGTCAACTTTACTACCAAGACAATTCAGCTCTGTCTGAAGTGAATTGGACATGTTGTTGTTAGCAGTAGCTGGGAGGCACTGTGCTGAAGGCAGCCTTTGGTATAGCACTTCTCACTTATACCAGACATCCTTTCTGTATTGCACCTCTTTCAGACTTTGTCCCTTTAGGACAAGCAGAACAAGTAATGTAAATGTATTCCTGGCCCTAGACTCCATGGACACAGGTTAATTCACAGAGGTCAAACACTGCCAAATCTGAATGCAGCTGGATAGCACCTCATTAAAGCAAGACAGTTTTAGTCTGTTCTGCCTAGAGCCATTCCACCTCTAAGTACCTAACCAAAATTAATAACCTAGAGATGTGGGAACCCTGAATTCTGCAGCTATATGGAATCATCTAATCACTCAGGATAACAGCTTCAGGAAGCTCTAATCTTAACTCTGGTGCAGTTCCCTGAACTTAACTGACCCCCATCTGCACCAGTGCAAGGCTCAGGGCACACATGTATGCCTGCTCATGGCTGTATTTTTGGGAGAGGCCCCTTGAGAGGTATTGTGGAACCATTTAAAGCACCAAGAAACTGAAAATGAAAACTGTTCACACTCATCTTGGGACACTATATATTTTGCTATTCATTAAAGGAATACAGTTATCAGAGAATAAAAGGAAAATAAATAAACTGGCACAATTCAAAATTTGCCTGATCAGTTATTAAGCATTATCAAAATGTCTTACACTGCTTTTCATTCACCCAAGCCCAGAAATCGTTTAGGCACACAGTACCCATGCCTATTGTGCCCAGGGAACAAAACCTCTCTAATGAAGACACGGCTGTTTAGATGCTTCAGCTCTAACTTTATTTGCATTATAAAATGCTATTCTTCTATTCTTGTGGGGAGGGAAAAAAGTATGAAATATAATCAATATAGTGCAATAAATGTGAGGAATAAGTATTTTTCAGTCTACTATGAAAATACAGGATAGCGATGGCAGTTCTGAAAGAAGAAAGTTTATAATGTTATTCTGCAGCTGAAAAAAAAATATTAGAACTCTCCCTGCTGTGAAAAAAATTAATGAACTGTACCAATGTGCATGTTGATACAAGCCAGATAGAAGTAGAGGTGTTAGACAAATATGTGAACCAAATCTTACAAGCTCTGGGAATTCATCACATGGGCTGTATTGCTTTATCTAATTTGCAGCATCCCATTCAAGAAGATGACAAATAACAGGGCAAAGTCCAGAGATCATCGCATTCTGCAGTGCTTGGGACATATATATTCATTTTTTTCAAAAATTAGAGCCACATATATGTTTTGAAACATATAAAAGGTAATTACTATACTGTTTAATGGGTTTCTTGTGGATTATGCTACTTTCTCATACACCGCCTTTTCCTGATACAAAAAAAAAAAAAAAAAATTAAATAGCTGAACATTCATGAGACAGCAAGTGCTAAGCTGACAATTTACAGTTTTGAAGGCCAATAGCCCTGTGCTGGTGGAGTGGTTTTTCCCTTTATGGTTCATCTTACATAGAATCCAATTTTATTCAGTTTTCTTAAGTGTCCAAAAAGCAATATCCTGGGTAAGAACATTGTTGAAAGCAGTAATTGAGTGAAACAGCTATGAATCCTAGCCCTGCACTTATCTAGAAAATACAGGGCAATACAGGGCAGAATAATTGTCTTCACTTTGCAGTTGCTCCAAAAGCAATATTTTACAGATAAATGCAAAAACACAGGGTGAAAAAAAACACCTTTATTTTTTATCATTACTTGGACAAGAGCTCAAAAAATGCTCTGGAAGCTTTTAACAATTTTGCCCCCAATTTTGTACATTTGCTATCAGACAGATTCAAACCAAATTGGGCTTGTACCTGGGCTATCAGTTCAAAATTGATGGAATTTTTGTTACAAAAGATTTTCAATTACTTACCCTTCTGAATTTATAAGGAGAAAAACTCCTCCATCTTGGAAGCAGATTTAGATATGCATTGCCAACATTACTTGGACTTGATTTATTATAGATACATATTTCATTTTGAAAGTACAAAGAATTTTTCAACAATAAATTGACTAATGCTAAGGTGGGAGGATCTCAAAAAGCCAGCAACAAACAACGGCTAAATACTAATAATTAACAATTTATTACAGAATAGGTCACAGCTAAATATTTGATCAAGCACTCAAATAGATCAGCAATATGCTGAAACATTGAAACTTGATAAGCAAAGCAATAGTTTCCATTTATACCTATTTTACTGTATTTGGGTTGAATTAAAATAGATTGAACTGATTGCATTTCTGTATTTAATCCACTGTTGCTGTTTATAAAGCAGACATATTGGCAAAACCGAGGCAAAGTTGGATTCTGACCCATCCTTTCCTCCTAAAAGTTCCTAAGGCCACAGTGCTGGAGCACCAGGCAGTGGCTGGTTCTGTAGGAGGAGTGAATGGATGTTGGAGCCCTGGCCACCAAGAATTTGAGAGTTTCTGTGCTGACAGGCATTGACCCTCAAGAAAACATTACATTTGACCAGAGGCCATAAAGAAGGCTTCCAAACCTGAATGACAGACGTGGGACTATGAATTTGAATAGAAGTGTGTAATATCACATGGTAGAAAACTTAGACTTTAAGGTTTTAGAATACAGTGATATATATATAAAGCAAAATGAAGGTTTTAAGGCAGAGGTTTCCTTCTTCTTTACCTTCTTTTTCATAGGTTTGGGTGATTTCATGTAATTAGATAAATTCCCATCTCAGGCCATGCGTGGCTGGTTATTGAGTTAACAGTAAAAATAATTTAAGTGTCATTTCTTAATTAGATTATTTAGCCTTAAAAAGCCTTGTAGAAAAAGAGATATGGCTCCATTCTTAGCCTGTTAGCTTGAAGTGCTGTAGAACTCTCAGATCTTGGGACTAATATAAATAAGAATTAATAAACATCTAAATCTGAACAAAAAATACCATCTCGCACATTTAATCCCAACCCTGGCAAAAAGAAAATAAAACACAACACAGTGGTAATCTGTGGGAGGAACAAACTCATGGCCTTCAGATTATAAAACACAACATCCAGGAGTGCCCATGGGTCTGCATTCAGAGCAGCTGCAGGTTCCAGAGTTCAAACACTCCTACAAGTGTTTGCAACACTGGGGGTGCAGTTTTTGCCCCTTCACCCCAGTTATGATGCTCTTATACCACCTTCAGGTTATGCTGCTCTATGCTGGTATTGTACAGGTGAGTAAGTGCTGACTCTGTGTTATGGAGGGGAATTACAAAGGGCACATTTGAATGCTGAAAAAACACAAGAGAATGATACTTGCAGGTGTTCTACAAGCATAACAAACACCTCTTCGGGTTCACATTAAATCTTCTGGATATCTTGATAATTACTGCTGAGAACTAAGCCTAATCAAATTTCAGATTAACAAATGCTTCTGTCTGCTTATTTGTAACAAAGTCTCCCAGATAACAAGTGTTTTTAATTGAAAGTTAGGTATTAAAATTGTTGTGGGGATTTTGCATCCTCTGCCACCACTCTTTACCTGTGAAATAGGATAATGATCATTACCACTTCAACACTTTTGTAAAGCTTAGACTCTGTCTGAAATTATCTGAGTTTACAGAGTTTTACTGGACAGGCATCTTAATTTTGAGAATGTAAACACTGCATCTTCAGCCTTTCTTCAGGAAACATCACCTCTCATTAAGTTCAATATAGTGTCCTGTACACTGATCACACTTGTTTATATATTCTGGCAAAGACAGGGCTAAAGTTTTCCATTTAGAAGAGACACCCTTCTGAAAAAAATATTTTAATGAATGTTGCTAAAATATGTCTAACCACTCCCTTGAATTCAGGCAATAAAAAAATTGTTTACTATACTAAGAATTTAGTTTGGTCTTCAGTGTAGATTGCCTGCTTCTTTAATCAATAAATTGTGGACACATGAGGCCAATCTATTCAATTTATTTAAACTTAAGAACCTTTTGATTCAAAGTTATTTGAATTTCTATACTTATGTATCATTTATCCAGTTTATACATATCACCTGTAGACTATCTCCTTACTGAGGTACAATTTTTTTATTGTGTGTTAGAAATAATTAGTGCTGAAATGATGTTATAGCAGCACACACACATACTTGACACTAATGGATTTGTTTTCACTGCTTTTTAGTATCTCTCTACATGATCTGGCAGCTTTATCCTTCAACTGAATCCTGACTAGGAGTCAGTTCTAGTACCAAGTACACAATTAATTTCTTTCTAATGAGGTGTTTAATCAAAATATATTTGATACCTTAGTTGTGGAAAATAGTGCTGAATATAATGCAAGCACAGAATCAAATTAGTCAGAAAATATCCTTGCTCTTCCTCCTGAAATGTTTAGGAAGCAATAGTTTCATACCATGAAAAAGCATCCCTAAATTGTAATCCCAACCCTAGAACTTTAAAATATCTTTTAAATACATAATAAATTAAATTTTACCACAAAAAACTGAAGTACCAGCCAGTTTGTATTACACACCCAAACAATTTTGAGTCCAAAAAGTGGAGGATGTTGCAAGATCTCCAGAACTGCAGAAGCAACACAAGCTCCAAGATGTTAGAGCTGTGTTTGCTGTCTTGGGGAAATATTTTCTGAGTCAGTATTATACTGGAACAATATTCTGCATCATTATCTCCAAGGTGAAAGAGTTCTTTGCAACAGAGAGAGGTTATTTATTTCTAGGGAAACCATGCCTCCTTTGCAATGAAGTGTCCTGGCAGGAGAGCACAAGGTGGTACCAGACCTGTGTGCACAGCAGCTGCCAGGAGGCTGTTGGCAGGAGCTGGGTCAGGATGAGAAGCCTTAGAGTCATCTGGGCTCCCATTTACATATTCCCTAGCAGGCAGGATGAGAATTGGCACATAACTAGTGGGAGGGCACAATGCCACTGTCTGCCTCCTCTCTATTTTAATTTTGGTCAAACTGAAAGGAGGAAAGTATGAAAGAAACACAATATATTTCAGTTCACCCTTATTGCACAAGTGGCAATAAGGAAGCAGCAGATGGCTATGGGATTTTTACAAAGGCAGATCTCAGACAAGAAACTGAGAATAAGGAGGAAGAGAAATGCCTAATTCTGCACTCAGATAGACAACACCATATCTACACATTTGTTGAAAGAAGTTGCAGATCTACACTGGTAGGGACTCTTTGGCCTTTTAGGTTCCTCCCATCCGCTAGAGATATGAGCAGGTATAAAAGTCATGTTCTGTGTGTTCTCTGGACCCTGACTGCTGCAGCTGCCTTTAACTTCAGCAACATTTGGCTGTTAACAATACTTCTCAATCAAGTGTTGCAAATAACACTAAAGTATGAGGATTTTAAATGCTCTACAACATGCCCCCGGATTTCTTAATTTATGGTCCTTTATAACACAATTTGTATAGCTGATCAAATAATGTTAACGAGTTTACTTATTAAATAGTGTAAAATATTATAAAAATAGATGGTACATTAGACTTTGCTATAGCATATATGAAAAAAAATTTATTCAGTTCTTCAGCATAACATACTGTGTTTCCATTATACCTATAAAAAAAGCTGCCTGAGAGAGAGACTGGTCTGACCAATGTCTCATTCTAGACAAAGAAAGATGAGTGCATATTTCATCTCTCCAACACACAAGTTTTTCCAAGCTCTGCAGCTTTTTCTTTCTCTGCATGCCCAGCACAAGTAGAGGGAATGAAGACACCCAAGACTAATTGCTTGTTCAATAGTTAATTTTCCATGAATATTGCAGGCACAGAAATGGATGGAAAGGCAGGGGCAACTCGACATGACTAACAGAAGCCTAATGTTAATAAAAATACTTGTTTACAAGCAAATTAAAGAAGCTGAAAAACACTTTCACACAACATCAGTAAAAATATGTAAACAATGGGTTTATAACATGGCATTTGATATTTTTCAGAAAGATACAAAGATTGCAAATTTTTTAAATGTGCTAAAAATATGATGCTATGTTTTACAGAAATGAGGATTTCTCTTGGCAATCCTTTGCAGAGGACTGGATAATATTTTATGAAGACTGTAGCCTATGCTTCTAGGTAACCCCTGGTCTACTAATACAGGAGTAGTGACTGACTAATGAAAAGAGTAGAGCATCTACATGGGCTGAATTTCCACAGCAGGGATTAGATTTCAAAGTTATGAAGAAGGATCTAGGAGCTTCATCTTTCTCGTACAACCCAGTGTAGTCTTAAAGGAGCTCATGGGGATAAACCCCTGAGAGAGATAAAATGTGAGCATTTTAACTCAGGTGGGAAACATCCATTCCCACAATCAGTCCTGTTCCCTTCATCATGCCTACCAGAGAACTGCAGCATTTCTAATCACGGTCAATGGAGAAAAAGCTCAAGTTCATAAAAGCATGCCAAGCTTGAGTACCTCTACAGAAGATTGTTTTTCTTTTCAAGATGCAATTTTTGAAATGTCCAAATAGCACTTTCTGTAAAACATGCCCAAGTGTTGCTTGCTACATCTCAGACGCCTAATTCTAAATGAAAATAAAAAATACCAAGCACAAAGCAGCAGGCTGAATCCTGAGACTAGTCTGTCCCAGCAACCACAAAACAATCTGAAGGCTTGTGAATATTAATTCTACGCTGAGCAGTATCTTATTCCTCATATTACTGTACAGAAATGGAAGTATTTGTAGAGTTTCTATCCCCACATACCTGTTACTTCAGAGACATATGTCACTGCTAGGCAACGATGAAAATATTTTTGGCCAGGCTTTTTTGCCATTAAAAAATACAATTTGTTGTATTGTTGCATCTTGACATCTTTGACAAGAAGTCTAACTGCTGAGCAAGGACTGTGCTGCAGCTGCTACTACTGGATATGACTGTCCAGATGTATTTCCTTCTGGCAAATTAAAGCCTTCAAAGTTATCACCATTGTTTTGGCAGTTTGCTGAATTTCTAAGCACTAGATGTCAAAAACCCCTGCTGGTTTTCAAGCTACACTCAGTGGCAAAACAGACTACTGTCCACCTTCAGCACAGGTTTTCCTTAGGAAGGAGGAGGGAAAGCCTAGAGGTTGTCTTTGCCTTCAGAACAATGGCAGGAGCTCAACTCAGTGATCTGCTGTACGCACCATGAAATGTCATCTGTTGTGCTAGTCAGGAAAATAGCGTTGCCATCCACATCCTCCCTCCCCCCCACTGCGCAGGATTGCATTATCTTCTACATGCTCTTTGACTTTTATTTCTCCTGGTGATTATCTCTGGTATTTCTAGCTTCCTTTTGCAATAACAATGAAGAAATAATGTACTTGCCTTGGGGAAGACAATGCAGAATGGAAATCAGAGAGAGCAAGATGCTCAACCACTCCATAACTTCCTCATTTTTATCTGCTTTATGCTATTACCTCGTGTTATGCATAGCTTCCCATGATACAAATTAATGGAGAAAGCACACACATAATTACTTCTAATGGATTATATTTACATGATTTCTGTCTCTAATAAATTAGAAAAGGTTTTGTGAAGGTCACTTTGTTAATGCAGTGACACAGGACAAGCTGCCACCCCATATTAATGCAGAGTGGAACCACAGCTAATGAAATTTGCAATTCCTGGATGGAGGGCTCACCCAGCAAGCTCTCATGTACAACATGTTTCTGCCAACAGCACCAACTAATACCTCACCACAGATCAACTCAAGCCTCTAAGGAAGAGATTTGGCAAAAAGAACAAAAACCACAAGTGACTTCAGAAAGACTTCTTTTTAAAAATGGTCTCTAAAAATTCTGATGTAAACTGCCACATGATGACATTTTTCATATGACAACCATTAAGAAGTATTAAGATTTAATCCAGAAAATTTGGTCGAAGATATGGGTAAACAGAATCTAGGAAACAGGTGCTACATTAAGAACCTGACCTTCAATCCTTAATGAAAAGCTCAGAAACTAAAAATCAAAAATATATATCTTTACTTTTAGGAGCCACCACTTGAAAAAATTTCCTCTGAATTGTTTTCAAAACGCATTCCTAATTGCTTTACATGGAGAAAATGGTTCATTTTCTCTGAAGTCTTCAAAAATAACAGCTTAAGTTGCTCTGTGAGAAGTAAGAAGTCACTTAGTTCTTAGAATTTAACACTCATTATAAAAATAAATTTAAAATTAAAACAATTTTTAAAAATCATATGAAAGCATCAGTAGAATTTTTTGCTTCCCAGTAGACTGACAATGCATACAACTGTGTGATAATAGGAATTATAACAGAGAGATTATTTTAGATTGAATAATGTCCATGACAATTGTAACATCTTCAGAGAAATAATTTAAAGAGATGCTATTCAAAATGGTATATTGATGCGCTGCTGAGACAGAAATTTCAATCCACAGAACTCAGGGAACTTTCAAACCCAAGGCTTGTTCCCATAGCAACTGCAACAGCAGTTTCACTGCTGTATTATTGCCTTTTCTTACAAACTCTCAGAGCAGAGTCTAGCAGCCTAAAACTCTACCAGGACATTGCTTTTACTGCATTTGTAACTCTAATCTACAAGTGCTACTATTCCAAACTCTTATTTTTGCACTCTATTCTGATTTATATTTGATCTTGAAAGTCAGGAATATTAACACAAATCCAGACTGAAACAGCAAAATCTCAGCACTTCAAATGTCACTGAAATGCACAACCCAGAGTAGAACATAAAGCTTTCACATATGTTTTTTATGACAATAAGCTGTTGCTTTATTCATGATGGATAACATCCCCTCTTCCCTTTTTTTTTTGTTTTTTTTTTTTTTTGCTATTCTGGAAACATTAAATTTCTCAGAATCAAGCTAGACAAGGAAAACAGTATACATCTGTTGGAAAAGGAAATTCTTAATAACAGGATAAAGCAAACACTAAAAGAATGAAAATATTTGACTTTAAGCTCTCAAAACCCCCTGCCCTCTGCATTACAGATTACAATAGAAATCTCAGCTAAATATGTTGGTATTATCTTCTTCCCTAAATTTACTCTGAAATAATACATTTCCCTTTGAATTTAAGAATAAGTGGAATAAATCCTCACACAATTCAACTATTCTTCAACTATTCTCCTTTCAATTTGGTCAGGCAATGTAAAATTGAGCCAATAGTTAGTTCAGGGCAAGAAGAGCTGCAGCTGCTGAGATCTTGTTCAATTACAACATAAAAAATACACAAAAATAAGAAAATTAAGAAAATATATTAGGAGCCACCTAACATCCTGAGAAACAGCATTTAAACCACCTAAGCATAGCTGTTGTGCCATTATTTATATATTGGCTTACTGAGCTTTAAAAAACAATGTAGCACACTCCTATAATATGAGCTTTCAAGGTATCTGAAGGTACACAGCTCCCACTGGAGCAGAACACATCAGAAATCTGAAGGTCTCTGAAAATCTGGGTTTATTGACTGCAAACGTGGTCAGTAGTGCTCATATACTGTCAGGAGTTTCAGAAGGATTTTTGGTGCAATAAAATTGAGCTTACTTTCTTATAATTCAGAAAGATATATGGAAATGGACCAAGTATTTTGGACAATTGCAAACTGGTGGAACTTTGGCTATAATATCTAGAAATTGCAAACTTTGACTAAGAGGAATTTTAGGGTTGACCACTTCTAGAGTAAATGGAACAAATAATATCCACTTTCTCACCAGAGGCACAGAGACAGCTCATCTCCAAATCCAAAAAATATATTTAGAATGTAAAACAATACTAGGAACTGTCTTTACCTTAAAATAAAACAAACTCCAAGCAGACCATGATGACAACTATGGTATAAATATGATTTTGTTCAATGACCATTATACTTTACATAAAAACTCAAATTTAATTTAATTTATTTTTTTTAAGCTGAACTAAAAATCTGAATTAAATTTGAGCTCACCTATATACTTTGGATCTGGTATCTCTAAAGAAAAATAATTGTAATGAATTATCGTACTAGGGTACTGTGTACATGAGCTCCCAGGAAGGCTGTTCAGAGCTCTGGGTAATTCAGCTTCTGCAGACTGCTCTGTGGCCAGCACTATTCTCATGTGTCCTGCAGTGCAGTTCTGAGAGTAAAACCAGGTAGGATACAGTTCCAAGGTGGGTTTAGTTTTTCCATGGGGAAAAGGGGAGGGAGGGTTTGGGAGTTTGCTTTTTTTGTTGTTATTTGTTTGAGATGAGTTTTTTGGGAGTTTTTTACTGGTTGGGGTTTGGGGGGCATTTGCATTTTTTTGGTATTTTTTGGTCAGTTCCTTTTATTTAATTTTATTTATTCAATTTTATTTCATTTATTTTATTTAATTTTAATTTTATTTTATTTAGTATTTGAAATCTAATAGATTTTTTATCTTTTCAAGGAAAAGAGGGAAAAAATATCAAGTTATCAGTAAGCTGTATGAAACAGTCTGCTGTCGTGTAGTTTCCCAGCTACTTGCTGATCACAGCACTACCCACTCGCCCTTCCTCAGTTCCTTTCTTTGTGCATATGTCAAATGCTGGCATGCAGGCTGCCCAAAGGGAATAGAATATCATCTCCAGAAAGTTGTTAACATAAGGCTGTGCATGTACCATGCCATTATTATGACAGTTTTCTCTAAAGCAGAAGAAACAAACAGAACAGGGGAAAAGCGCACAGCTCCTCTTTCTACCACATCTCCACTCATTCCTTAATATTAACCTTACAGGGATCTCACATGCAGGCAAACTGCAAAGCATAGAGCACTTCAGCAGCTCATTTTGCTGGAGCTGGGTTTGCCCATTTTCATTACTGACAATTAAGAACAATCTTCTCCCAAGGCTCCTGAATTGTTAACTTCTGTCAAAATACAGCACAGAAACACCTTGTTGACAAGAATGTCATAGCTTTTCCACTTTGAACAGTGGGATCACTTGGGTATGAGTAGCTGGGATTTCCCCTGCTGCAACAAGCAGTAACCTACAGCAAGAACCCATTCACTTGCTACTGCTTGAAGTGGCCAATCTGGATCAAACTGAATCGGCAAACTTGCTTAAGATACGTTATTGCTCCTCAATTCTTCTGCCTCATTATATTCCCATTTCATAGAACCAGCCTGGAAATACTTGAAAACACATGACTTGCATAAATATCTTAAATATTAATGAATTATTGTTTCCATTAGCTTCTTGAGTATTTTCCCCAGAGTGAACATGGCAGCCTTGAAATATTCGAGAACTGTTTCTGCTCTCATATTGCCAGCTCCTATCAGAGCAACCCTCTGCTCCTTTCCCAACTCTACAGCAATCTCATTAGCCTCTGGTATTCCCTGCCCTCTTTCTTTAATAGGCCCCAAAGAGATCATTTTTAATTTCCTTTCTACCTCTTACATAATTAAACCAGAGAATCCCTGTCTTCCATTCTGTGATTTAATGAAATCAAGAATGATAAAAGCACAGTATTTTTCACCTATCAATACCCACAATTGTCTCCTACATTTTTGCACTGATAGTATTTTTAAAACTGAGTTGATAAATAAATTTGACCTGGTTGGGTCAATAAGGGATTCCTTTCCATGCTTATAAAAAAAGACAGCATTTTTTATCTTTTATAAATATCATCAAAGAAAGGGTTTCCCTAGTTTTGGACAGAGTGCCTAGCCAGAAGAACAGAGTTAGTCTTGAGGAGAGGGAGCCAGAAAGCTCCTTGCACCCTCATCAGGAATCCTGTCTTAGGGGCCAGAGGTCAAGTCCTTTCCCTACAGGAATCCAGGCAGCTCACAGCAGGGGCTGGCCCTTTGCAGGTCCCTATCCCCTCATGTAGCATTTATTTTGGGATAACACTTTCTCTCTTCTTTTGTGCCCTTGGCACAAATATTCCTGCTATGTTCAGAAAGAAAATCAAGCACAACAGCTAGATGTGAATATATTGTGCTTAATGAGTCTTCCAGCTAGCTCACATTATTTTTAAATTAAATATTGCATGCAAGTAAAGCCATATACTTCTTAGCCTTGTTTTGGTCTTCTAATTACCTTGCACTTCTTGGAAGATAATTTGGACTGTAACAGAAATGGATTTGAAACACTGATGGATTTCTTTATGCCTTCCTGTCTACAAAAAGTGTATTATCGGAACCTTGACACTAACTTACTGAAAAAGTGGTTTTGCACTCAAAATCAAATACTATGTTTTGTGGAAAACAATATTTAAAAAATTAAAGAAATTATGTATGCATTTGCTCCTTCCTCCTTCGGAGATTAAAAAGAGCCTGAGGCAGCTCATTTTTACAGCATGTTTGCTGTCAAGGGGCAGTGAAGTGCAAATGGAAGCCAATCAAACTTGGTGATTTGCTTACTCAGGAAGACAACAGCTGGAGAAAAATGGAGGATTTTAATAACCAGCCAGTCACATTAGAGAAGGGACAAACTGATATGATATACCATTATTAATAAGGAGACTTATTTGGGGGATTAAAGAGAATGAGTAACTATCTTCCTTGAGGATCAAAGAATTTATTTCACACCTTGTCCAAGTTTGCTGGTCCAAGATATTCATTTTTTTCAAGCCCTCAGGCAGCACATACATCACAGGTTTTTACTTCAATATCCACAATCCATTCTCTATATCCAGTAGTCCCTAATGTCACCAAAAACAAAGCTTTGTAAAATTGAAGTGTTTTAATGATTTCACTGTCTGTATCTGGTGAAATTAAAATTTGTGTTATTAGGCATGTATCAATGACTTCTAAACATGTGGTGCAGCTCAATTATCCCCTACCCACTGGCACATACAAGGGACAGGAAAAAAACATTTCTTTGTTAAATGCCTGCATGCAAAATGTCGAACCTAAACTCTGCTGCAGCAATTCACATTCTGAAGAAAATAATTGTTTCTTAACTCTGTATGGCAATATTTGTTGTATTGATTTATCTGAGTAAAAGTTACTCACTATAACTTATAGAGGATTATAACTCACTATAACTATAGAGGATGAAGGCCAGCTCTAGCTGCAGCCTATCCTTTAGTCCTCAAATTTTAAGCTGTTCAATTTCTACACATTTATTTCTGCATGATTATACAAGAGAAATAGACCTAATACTAACTGCAACACATTAGGGAAAGCTATTGCTATGAAAATTTGAATATTCCTTACATCAGTATTTCCTCAGCTGCTCCATTTCCCCATGTGTCCTGTTCCAAAAGTCCCACAAAATTCTACTGAAAATCACAGGGGGAAGAGCAGCAGAAAATGCTATTTTCAAGCTTTGAAAAGCTTGGAGGCAGGAGATAAGTCTGATATCTTTGTTAACTAAAAAATTTACTCCATTCTTAACTTCTAACAGCGTTCCTTGTCTTTGCTGCTGCTGGCTTCTTCAGAACCGACATCTTACCGGCCCCTTGGTTTTTTTGGGAAGAGGCATCTGACAAATGCTACAGAGGCACAACCTAAGCAGCCTTTCTTGCCACTGCTGCAGTTGCCATCTTGGAGGGGTAATTTAAGCAATTTTGTGTCCATAGAAAAGTAAGGGGAGAAACTACTTAATTCATGCCAATTGAAATCGGATGTCACAGGGAAGAAGCTGAAGGTAATAGTTGTGAAACCACTATCTCTACAATTTGATTAGTAGAGTTTGTCATACAGCACACACACAACAGGGCTTTAGGACATTTATGGTTAAACTAATTACAGCAACAATTTTTTTTTTAAACTGCCTCAAGCTTATACGCTTCAGGATACAATAATCTCATTGTTTTCTCCATTTTATCATTACAATCTTGTTAAAAATCTCTGGCAGAAAGAAGTTCAATCTTTTTCTGCTGATAATGTGGTGTCATACTTAAAACAAACTCATATCTTTTCATCTTAAGCAATTCAGAGGCTAACGGCCTAATTTGAAGTTTTACATCAAACAACTTCCCACACAGCCTGGAATTCTCACCAGCTACATCTATGTTCTCTCAGAGTAATTGGAAAAGGGGCAGAAGTAACACTGACAATGAATTAGAAATAAACTAAAGCAACATATTTTTGAAAGTCATTTTGAACATGCTCTGAAAGGATTTGCACCAGAATCCTGTCTTTTATGAGGCAAACTCTCATTCCACAGATGTTGCTGGTGTCAAATACATTTTTAGGAAGTCTAAGAGCACTGCATTCTTGTTCCTCTACAGATCAAGAACTATCCTGAAAATAATTAAAAATACAAGAGAACTAATATCTTCATGGGTAATTTGTAAGCTTAAAAGAGGACAAATACAGAGAATACATTGTGCCCCTGTGAAACACAAGTCTCTAGTTGTTGTCAAATAATTCATGACCAGCAGTAAAAGTAAAAAGGAACTTATCATTTTAACATCAACTCAAGTGTAACCTCCTGTTCCTACCAAAAAAAAAAAAAAAAATTAAAAACAAAAATCTAAGAAGAAGTACTGCTATTCAACAAAAGAGAAAATATCAAAAGACACCGAAGTAAGTTTGATAAGACACCTAGATACCAGAATTTCTAGGGTTTATTATTTAATGTATTCAGCAATTCCTTCTGCAGATGTGTAAATAGTTTTTCTCCTCATTAGGACAAATTAAATTTTGTTTTCATATCTATGAAAACACAGAACCAATTTCAAAGAAAAACAAGGATCACGTAAAGGAACTTATTATTTTAAGTTTGTGAAATTGCTAAAACTTCAGACTTCTAGAAAACTAATTAGAGAGTATCTCCTGGTAAATAAATGACAGGATGTGAAATTTATGAAACATGAAGGAAACCAAACTTCAAATGTTTGTTCTTCTTCAACTGAATTATTCATTGTGAATCATATTCTTGTGACTTTAGTCCCCTCTCTTATCACAAATTGTCTAGGAAATGACCATCATTTTATTCAAACATTCATTACCTGCAAGCATTTGCTGAATATTTTATGTCAACAATTTTGAGTCCTTGGGATGCTTGTAAAAATCTTTGCCTCAGCACCATACTACTCTTTTAAATGTCTGGAATGTTTGGCCAGCTTAATTAAAAAAACCAATGTTTCTAGTGCTCTTATTGAATGACTAAAATGGTTTAAACAAGCCAAAAACAAACTATGAACACTGAATTGCAAATAATGAAGAACCAAAAAAAAAAAAAAAATATTGAGCAAATATTTAAGGCATAGGTAAAAGCAAGACAATGGATTTTCCTTACTATACCTTCTTCTTGTTTGCAGGATCCTGTAATAAATGGCAGTAAAGAGAAAAGGACTTTTTCATGCACACAGATAGAAGCAGCATTGGGAAGGATATTAAAGGCCACTGTAAATGTTATTATTATTATTAACCTGTATGGCTTCCTAAGAACCACTTCATCCTATGTCTGACTGTACAGAATAATTTTATTTTCAAAGTTGTGTTCTGCCATTTTTATCTAACAATTATTTCTTATAGGTTTATATCAGATAGATTGCCCCTACAGTGCTTAGGGCATTTGATGCCAATTGACTCCACCTTTCAGAAAAAGCAAATCATACTCTCCTACTTCTGCTTCGCATCAGTGTCTGGCTTAATGCACCACATCTCAAATTATTGTTCTTACTGCAATCTACTGTGGTCAATCACAATATACAGCAGTATTTACTCCTAACCTTTGGGTAAAATTATCACCCTTTTTCCTTTCAGCATAATCTACTCTGCTCATCACACTGGTCCAAACCATCTCTGAATAGTGTCAGGATAAACACTGCCTTATTCTGCTCATTTTGTTACTCTCCCAGATACACCTCATTTTTGTACAGGCTAATCACTGAACAATAGAAATATTTATTTACAAATAAATTAACAGGTTTTCAAAAGAAAATAGTTAATATTAACACTATTGATAAAACATTGCCCCTCACTCTACAGTAGTAATTGCCTTAAAACATCAGTTGCAGTCTTAATGTTCTTGCAGACCTTTGTAACCTCACGACTGCATTGGCTATAGATAAATTCTTCATACTTACAAATTAGGATTGCAGCTAAACAACGCAGCATCAACACTTTTGCAAGGGGATTTTCTTGGGATGAAGAAAGGAGAATTACCCTTAACCCATTCAGCGTGTTCAGCTTCATTATGGCATCAGAAGGAAGGTCCAGATGACTACCCTTGATTAGATGCTTAATTTTGCACAAGTGGGATAAACCCATTCTAAAACCCGCACATATAAGCAGTAACTTCCATTTGTGGCCACCAAAATAATTGCTTTGTTTCAGCCTGTTATTACAGTTTCATATTAAATTGCCCAAAATAATTATTTTTTTCAGGCATTGTTTTATCCCAAGTGACCCTCATTAAATTCAGTAACAGATTTACTATTGACTCAAATGGGAGCAGAGGAGACCTATACAGCATGGGTATTATTTTCTTTGTCTAATACTTCTTTACAGAATACACTAGAGAAAGGAAGGGAGCCTTCCTTTACAGACAATGAAAATACATGGTTTTAATTCCTACTTGAAGTATATGCAGTACTATCCCCATGATATTCAGTAAATTCCATAAACATGACTAAAGAATAAATATGGCCTCATACATCTGCAAAAAGCAATCCATTGAGACAAAAGTCTGTACAGTTCACAGTTTCTACATTTTTATTTTTTAATCCATTGATCTCAGTAGTAAAACTGGCACAAAGCAGATGGGATAAAGCTGCTTTAAAGCTTGTTACCCATCAGAAGCCCAGACTAACACTGAGCTGTAGGACTTTTTTCTTCACAAAATTCATTAGTTGCTAAAGCCAATGAACATAATATAGCCTGAAATAAATCTCTAGCAACAATTAATTTCTATAAACAAGTCCATTACTGATCACTTATTTTAACACTAGGGATTATTTTTAAAATATTATCTAAAAGTAAACAGAAACTGTATTTTTCTAACTTCAGACACAGTTGTTAAAATAAACAGATAAACAACATTCCTACTGCAAATTCACTCTGCCAGCAACCACCAGCAAATATAGAGATGACTCTAAAATAACTCATTAACCAGCAGGATTCTGTTCCTATCTAATATTTCCTCCTCACAGTACTACACAGAGATATAAGAATTTGCCAGTTTGGTCTGCCTAAGATAACAAAATATACTTGAAATCGAAAGGAAATAAACACATATTTTTCAGATGCTATTTAAAGAAAATCTTTAGATAGTCTCTGAGGACTTCTGAAAGTAATTTTAGAGATTTTAGAAACTACTTAATTATATTTTTCCACAAAATATTTTAATGTGCCTTAATTTTAGAGAAAATTAAACAAAGTGAATCTAACATTTATCAATCCACACTCAGTCCAAGAGTTTCAGTCATTACCAGCTCACAATTTTTATAATCAAGTATATAGGGAATACTGAAACATAACTGATACAAACATACACATCAAGCATTTCATATGCCCCATCTCACCATACATCATGGGAAAGAAATTCCTCAGGCACTTTTTCATTTTTTTTTTTTTCCACATATAAGAAGCTTTATTTGTTTGCTCTGCTGTTAGTTGTTCTTGAGCCTGGGTTTATTCACAGAAACATTGAACCTAAAATTTTTCAAAGGTGGCACCCAAGAAGACCCAAGGTTCACAGGAAAACATGTTTTATGTGTTATAAACATTCTGCCATTTATTCTCCTGCTTTTTAAAAGCATTCTGCTGAAAAATTGACCAGAAGCAATAATGCATGAGTTAAGTTACTAGTCACACACCATGAAAATTCAAAATAAGCAGCTCCCAAACAACCTAATCATGCAAATGCATTTGCCCGGCTGTCTGGCAAGTGCCTCTAAATTACAAATACATCCCTAGAAATCAATAGCCATTTCCAGACAAAAATATTTAAGCTGAATTCATATTATAACTATTCTGAGTAGATCAACAAATCAACAATAGATGCAAATTCTATGTAAAAAATAATTAAACCAGTAATACCAACTTACACCCAGTTTGGTTCTAATGCAAAAAGTGATCTGCCTCCTTAGATGTCATCTATTGTTCTGTAAGTTAACTCATATCTTTTCATGTTGCTGCTTTCAAGTCTTTTTTTTGAGTATCGTTGCTTGAGAATCTTTTTCTTTAGGTGCAATGAATTTGCATGCTTTACTAGCAACATTCATGAACTGCATATATAGTACAATTCACTTTAAATAAAGAAACCAATTCCAGGTAGCCCATCTTATCTGCTATCACAGGTGAACAGACTGCAAAACATTTCACAGGCAGCTGAGTAGGACAGAGCAGGACTGGATGTGGTGCCTAAAGGATATGGTAGTCTTAACAATTACATCATCATCCCAGCATCATAAAGCAAGCAGTTGGAAAGGTTCTCTCACGTATCTTGCTCTAATTTTTAAAACATTTAAGAAGTTATTTCCACTTGCTTTTCTTCTTCAATATGAGACTTATTTTCTGCCTCATCTTTAGTAGTTTGTCCATTCTTACATAAAAGGGAAGAGGACCTCAGTTTTTCTCTGCACCATGCGAAGGGAGATAACCCAAGAACAGCCATCACATGATCAAACAACACAATGTGTTCATATTATACAACTGAAAGCTAGTGTTCTTTTCTTCACAATTCTCTTTAAAGAAAACCAAACAAACAAAAAAAAAAAAAAAAAAACCCACACACTCACACTTCAGTAGTCCCATGAAAATGTATTTTTACAGATGTGTCACAGTCAGATATAGTTTTCAGTACAAGCCAAAATATAAGTGCAAGCCTTGAAAAAAACTTTTTTCTCAGATTCCATTTTCTGAGAGCCACAGACGGCCTCTGGCATCCCCAAAGAATTTCATTTTATTTTTGTGAGTGTATTCAGCTATCCATCTTTCTGAGAAAGAACTCTTTCACCTGACAAATAGATTTACAAAAAACCTGACATGTCATTTTCTTCGACTGTATTTGTAGGTACCTACTGCAGTAAAAGTACAAAAAAACTCCACACAAATCATATTTCCTAAAAGCAAATATTATGATGCTTGGGAACTTTATCTGGACAATGCTACAAAGCAGAATTTATCAAAAGAGCTATGCCTGGGAAAAAATAAAAAATTACTCTAGGAACACAACAAACAGAAAGGAGAAATCTTTCACTTGCTGTGAAGGGAAAGACAGCATGTAAGGGGGAAGGAGCAAGAAACAACCAAGACTGACACTAGGTTAAGTTGCAGGGAAAAAGCTGGGAAGAGATCCAGTGCAGGATCTTGTCATTTGGTCTACAAATGTCTCTGGAAGCCTCGTGCTCAGATTATAAAATCTATTATCTTGCCCCTTCCTCAGGACAAGCATTCATACATGGTGACTTCCCTTTCCTCCGTTTTAGTACTCTGCCTTTCACCTCCTGTCTTGCCTGCCTCTTTCTTTCCAAAATCTTTCTTATAGTTCTATTCTGGGTCAGGTTTTTTGAGGTTTTTTCATCTTTTTAGGTGTTAAACATAATTGATTTTTTACAATTAATCCTCTAGTTACCAACTAACACAATGTTTGTGTTATAACTTATTAATTCCTTGCTTTAGGCTTCACGTGTTGAGAGAAAATAGAAAAAACTGCTTTCTTAGTAAACTGATAGGATATTAAAAGGAAAAAGAAGTGGAGACTGATGTTGCACGCTGTTACTACATGTTCTCTGATCCATAATTGTTCATAAAATGCTCCTGAGACCCCAGGACCATTGGCTAAGTTAGGTGTCAGACTAAGAGTTTCTCATGTCTCTGCTTTAGTCTCAATCATCTGCAGAACATAATGATGGCATTTTCTTGCACACTATTAAATTTGTTACTGGTGCTAGGAGAAACTGCTAATCCCTAGGAAGAAGTTTAAAGTTTGATGGTGTTAAAGCCAGTTGCCAAACAGAGATATTGTTTCTTCTCAGCATTTGCCTGCTCTGATAGCATATGGCTGAGCTGTAGCAGAATCATCCAAGAATGGTTTGGTTTTCCCCAGTAGATCATGGCATCCTGTAGTAAAGCATCTCATTCTTTTGTTTCCCCATGCTGCCAGTGTTTGAATAAGGGTCTGCATTCCAATTGGATAACCCTAATAGGTTGCCAGTAACACCACTGCTACTACAAATGCTGTTTTTTCAGGCAGAGTAGTAATTTTTTACAATACACCATTCTCCTCCTCAAATTCACTTGCTGATACATTAAGTGCTGATCACACATTATCAGCATAAGCATCACTAGGACTGCTCTAGCTTAGGCTGATGACACAGCAGAGCCCAAGAATGAAATGCACTGGTACAATTCCAAACAAATGATGCTATATGATTTAGCACATGCATTTTAAACACAAGTTTTTTTTCTTCCACTATTCTAGCTCATATGTCTCATCCCACAGGATGAGACAGAGATAACTCATGCTGTGGGTTAACACCTGAAAAGACACCTGAGGATTTGTACTAGAATGTGTGTGGAGGAGATAAAAAACAGCCCCATTGAACCAGAAATGAGGTTGTGGATTAACTCTACACAAACAAGTCTCCTCTCTTGCAGTAAAAAGGAGGCAAACAGCAGAGCTTTAGAGATGCTTCCCATCTTCTCCCATACACCACCTCAGATGGGAACTTTCCAGACACACAGGATTAATACTCAAACTCTCCTGCAGAAAAGCCTAACACGTTTCACTGCAAAAGCACATCTCATGTAAGAGCCATTAGGTAAAAACAAAGGTGCTGGACTGTAGGGTGCTAATTGGGTCAATAGGGATTGCACATGGACTGCAACACAAGCATGAGGCTGTGTGTTTGTCATGAATGTGAAGGAATACTTGTCTCATTTTTTTTTCCACCTGTGTTTAATTAATAGTTTAAGACTTGAGAGGCCTAGAAAGCCACAAGCAATCTCACCAAGGCATATGTGTTCCCTTGTAGATAAAACTTACCCTTTGCGACTGCTGTCTTCAGGGAACTTTGTTACTACAAGGGGGAAATAAGCTGCTGAGAAACAAGAACAAACAGGGTTTTACAGCAGAACAACTTGGGATAAACACTGTGAATAGCAAAAAAACCTCCTAAGGTATTCCATATATATATATATATAACAATTCTGTAGAAAAGAAAACAGACAGCAATATCTGTGCTATGTGATGCTGGTGTTGGAGCCCATAGAGAGGGATTTACAGTCCCAAATGTACTAAGAAGTGATTTTGTGAATCTATTTGCGTACACACACGCACATCATACTGAAGTCCTGTTTTTTTGTATACTGAACATGCAGAGTTAAAAACCTTTATTTCCAGCTAGTACTTGAAAAATCAAGAGTGTCATTTGGTTAATACTCATTTGAAGTTACAAAACTCCTGCCAGCAAAAGCAATTTATCAGAACACTTGCCAAGCTATTTGGCTGATTGTTTTTGGCATGGGGCTGCTGCAGCCTAAGTCATTCACATCAGTTAAAATGAAGACTCTCATTCACAAAGCATTGCTCTATTGAAGAAAAAGAGCTTTCTGCTTTATTTTTCATACTGTATTTCTGTGACATCTAATATAACTGGAATTAGAGACTTAGATACAAACTTCTAGATGTCTAAAAATAGAGTGGTACAGCACAAATATTTCCAGAGCATACCTGATACTTATCCATTTCATTCAATTCTGAAAGTTGTGGCCTGCTAATCTCAACAGTATAAATGATAGAGACAGAACATGCATACCCAGAATCTTTGAATCGTTCTGTTAGAAAAGAAGCAGCTCTGAAACGGAGACTGAAAATTATGTATGACCTCCACATTCTCAGACAGTTCAGTCTGATAAAGGACAGTTCTTGTCAGCCTCAAGTTCCATCAAATCCTCACTCAGCAAAACTTTCTGCTTTTGTTGTCAGTACAGAGCTCCTTAGGAATTTTAGGATCTCCAGAAAAATCTTACTTGGCCCACAGTGCTGATGAAAGCATTCTTAAGTGTACAAATACAGATTTCATTACCAAACATGCTTATCAAATATAAAGGAAAGTGATAATGCCAGGACATGAACTGTGGATCCACGAGCTGCACTTCATAGCATTTTCCATTACAACTCTCTTGTATATCAAGCATCTGAAATGTTAACACAATTTTTGGTGACTTTCATTGAACATAGATGCTTGATTCACTGAAATTTGGGTCTTATATCCACTCAGATGATGAAACTAACTTCTTGAATAAATGCTAGACTAAAATCCCAAAGATTTAAGATTTAAAAGCAAGTTTCAGCCTCTGCCCATTATGCCAAATTCTCTACTAATACAGAGCACCAAGTGGAACTAGTTTAAGTCCATGTTTCTCAGGGCTAGCATATTTTTCATATTGGACTTCATTGTGAATTCACTGTTAATTTTTGTGCTCTGGCACATGAAGACTCCCACAGTTTTGCTCCCTCTCTCGAACATTAAGCACTGTCCACTGACTCTGCAGTCTGATCCCTTCAAGGTACAGCACTTCTTACCACATAAATCCAAACTCTTTTACCACAGCAAAAACTCAGTTTGCTGATTTGGAAGGCAGCCAGCATGGGCCAACACCTATTTTCATCACACTACAGTTTTGCCAACTACATGAAGACTGAGGAGGCACATCATCTTCTAGTCTAAGACAACAGAAAGGAGTTCATCTACCTGGTTGCTGCTTGAAAGCTTAGAACTGAGAGGAATGATGGCTGGCCAGTTTTCAGCAGGCATTTCCAAGATATACACTTATATCAAAGAAAAGTTTAGAAAAAAAGAGAAAAGTTTATCCACACAGCTTGTGCTATTCTAGCTAATTACTTTTGAGATGTGTCCTCTTGTACTGACCCTGCTGTACATCAAGGAGTTTGATGCTCAACTCACAGCTAACCTTCTGCTGTGTCATGTGCACATCTTGGCCTGGGCTGGACTGAGCTCTTGGCTGCAGGAGGAGCTCAGCCAGATAACTGGGGTAACCAGAGCCTGTGGCAGCTCCCACTCAGCATTAGCAATTCCACCACTGCATGGCCTTGCATTTATCCAAAACTCCATCAACAATTTCATCTGAACACCATTTTTATTTGATGGTAGAAATAAATGCATATGTTGCAGCCATTTTGAAAATCAGCTATTTCAATCACCTCAAGGAAAACTAAGAAAACTTAAAAATTTTTATTTTTATCATTTATATGAAGAATCTTGTCAGCTAATAATATAGAAATTTTCTCTGTAAGCGAAAGCACAACACATTTCACGAGCAGCTCATTTGTTAGATGATCTGTGAAGCCTTGAGAGCGCAATCTCCCATTTACTTCTGTTCAGAAAAGTCTTCAGATTTTGTCCTTTAGATAAAAGGAAAAGAGCTCAGCTATCCAAGAACCTGCAGAAATCCCTACACCCACACTGAGCACACAATGCAGAGGCACTTTCTGCTCTTCATTCTCTTCAGTAATGACCAACAGAGAACTTGCTTTGCAATAGGCTTTCTGCCAAAGAATACAATTTTAAATGCAGAATTTGATGTGAGAACTGTTTGGAGGAAATATTAGTCATACAGCACCACTACAAATTTATTCTCTATGTATTTCAACAGAAATGATAAAGCTCTCTTGAAGCTCTGACTTTTATTCCAGTGTAATATTTGACTGTTTAAGACAGCACTATATAATTCAAAAGTAAAAGTGAATGTGCTGTAGAAAAGAAATTGTATAATAGGGGCTTAATATATGAGAAGTCAGCATTATCTGGATCTTTCTAATCATAATTTTGGTTGTTAAAGCACCAGGGACTCCATCAGTCTAGACATTATATTCTGATTCAATTATATTATGCATTAAAAAGTGGTGGTTTACAGCATCCATTAGACTTGTTATTACCCTTGTGCCATACTCAATTGACCAAAGGGGAAGAAAAAAAAAAAAAGCTGCTTTCTCCTATGGGAGGTGAGACCAAAAAAGCATATTCAGTGAAATGCATTAGTAAGTACCCCCCCTCAAAAGGAGTTTCAGTTCATTTCTCTCAGAGATGAGTATTCCTGCAAAATGCAGAGTAAACATCATGCCTCATTACACCTTTATATTGTTCACACCCCACATATATATAGGTGTAACACTGATTAATGGAAACAAATTACAACAGTCTGTGACTCAGAATAAATGACTCTGAACCTTAGCAGGACTAATAACAACAACATCTTGAATAAAACATTATCAGGAGACTAATCCAAGCTTCATTTATAGTATCTAGCATCTCATTTTTCTCTTTATCTTGAGCCTCAAAAGTCATAAAAATACAGCACTGCCATTCTTAGCATTCCAGTTGATGACAATAGCCATGAGAAAATGTTTTACTCTGGTCAGACTGATGAGAAACTCTTTGCTATTATACTGAACATGAGACACTTGTTTTACAGCTCACAATTTAGCTGCCAACATAACTTAGATCTACAATAAAATCCTTTTGCATTTTCCAAAAGTGAAAAAAGTGCCAACCAAGTCTGTTCTCAGGATCTGTGTAGAATTTCCAGACATCTGCAATCTTTATCTACCAGCATCTGCTGTGTTAAAGCCCCTCTACTTAATATTCAGAGTATGACTGATCTCCAAATTAGATGTTTAAGCACTTTTAGAATAATTCAGTCACAATGTTATTTTTTTTTTTAAACAAGGTAAGTCATGACTTTCCATATATTTATTGCTAAATTAACACATTTAGCAAGTAATTGCATTATTCGGGGTTTCAGATATAAGAATAAGGAACAGTAAGTTTCCCCAATCTTCTAAGAATTTCACATGTAAAATAATTCTCATTTGAATATTAAAAAAATATTTTTGTGTATCAGTAAGAAAGAGATGCATGTGTTTGGACTCGAAAATTTTGTTAATAAATAGGGAGAAATCATATTAAAATATATTCCAGAAAAATGTTTTATTTGAAAAATGAACTAAAGCAAAAGAAATTAAATTACTGTCAAAAAAATTATTCGCACTAACACAGCACCTTCTTGTGCAGTTTCCTTTTGGATAATGAAATCTTTCAGCCAAAGAATTGTCACTATTCTATGAAGGCACAATAAATTTACTCACAATGTATGCCAATGTCATAATGCCTTTTTATTCTTTTGCAGCAGCTGTGGATGCCTCAATTCCTTTACATTCCTATGCTTTAGAGAACAAGCTTCCTGCAAAAGCCATTCATGTTTGTGAAATATGAGCAGTTTTACTCAGGAGCTCCAGCTCCCGTTGCCCATCATGCCAAGGCAGCCAAGGCTCGCTGTCTCTCCTCTGTCCCACTGGTGCTTGCTCGTTCCGCAGTGCCGCAAGCCCACGCAGCTCTGGCCATCTGCTTCCCTGCTCCAGAGAGTCCCTCTCCCACTTGTCAGACAGCACACGAGATTTCCTCTCCAGATTGCTCAGAGAAGAAAATGTCTGGCTGATAAATGCTGCCTGTTTGACAACACTGAATGCTATTTACAAACTGTGGCTCCTTTTAATCAACACATTTGTCCCTCATTCCAAGATGTGATCGTGGCTCATTTTAAGTCTGCAACAAAATTAGTGTTGAGACAGATGGAACTGAGAGTAAGCATAGACCCCACTGCTTCAAACTTCACTCAAATGGGGTCCTCTGCCTATGACAGATCCCCACCATCACCACAGTTATCTGCAAGTTTTTGGAGTAACTAGTATGATGGTCACACCAGAAACAGGACATCAATGGATAACTCCTCAAAACTGATACATAAGCTGCATCCCAGACAAGCACCCTATGCAGCTTATACCCAGGCAAATACCTGCCATATCACATGAAGGGGGAGTAAAGCAACTATCCTTTTCTAGTGTCAGTGATGCTATGCTGGTTTGCAGTAACCATCTGATTGCTTACCTGGTAAGTCACATACTCTAGGGAATCTGATGAGGCACTCTTTTTATTTAAAGATATAACATATTTTAAAAATATAACTTTCAACCATGGAGTTTTGTGGGAGGTTTTTCTGATTTTAGTGAGGCTGCTAGGGTTAAATGTTTGGTTTTGGAAGGTGGGGGTGGGTTGAATGAGGTATAATGCTGGAAATGTATTTTTTCCATAAGGCCCTTCGGGTATTCCATGCTAACACTAGTCACCAAAGAGCTGAGTTTTCTAACAAATCACTGTTTGCCACCAATCTTTTTCTTTCCCAAAGCAATTTGTGACTTCCAACAGCCAATGCCAACTCACTATGTTTTATGTCATTAGTTAATTGCTAGAATAGAAAAGCTCAGAATCAAATTAGAGGCAAAAGGAGACTTGAAACAGGAAAGCTGAAAATGATAAACCAACCAAGCTTTTTTTTTTTTTATTTCATCCCCACAGATACTATAAATATAAAATATTATTACACTTCACCTGAAGATGGCACAGAGCCACTGGCTCAATAAAGAAATAACGAAGCATCAGGAACAATGCAAAAGGAATTCAGTAAGGGCCATGAACTCACTACCAGCGACCCAGTGAATCAAATGAGCAAGACAGGCCCCAAGTTTGGCAACCCTTGGGCATTTTTTTTCTCATTATGTGATTTATCCATTTTTAAGCACTTAGCCTCTGCCATGTAATGTGGAATAGCCAATCACAGGGGCCCTGCTGGCTTTTAAAGCTGTTATTCCCACAGTGGAGTGGTATCCTACAGCAAGAAATCAAAAGCACCAAGACCTTACTGCTCATTATCCTGATGGTATGTGCCAAATCTGCAGCTGGAATCATGGCTCTGTAGAGCTGAACCACTACTGGGACAGCTCATCTAACACTCTACAAGTGCTCGTGCTCAGGTCACCCTAGGCAAAAATCACACCCATAAGCAGAGTAGATACATGCAAACCAAAGTCAATAGCAAAATTAAAGTTCTCTCCTGACAAAAACTCAAATAAAAGGAGATAAAGTTTGCATTGATACATCTTTGGGCATTTGGGTTGTCCCATGCAAAGTGATTGAAATAGGATGAGATCATTAGAAAAGATCATGTATAAACTTTCAGTTGCCTCTAACATTTACACTTTTTATATTTCCCCATTGGAAAGCCCTAGGTTAAATTCTAGTAACTTTCCTATTATCTTGTGGCTCTAACCTTCCATCTATTAGTCAGAGCTACAGCTTCAACATTACACCTTACCAGGAATGGATGCTGTTCTCCAGCAACAGCCCATTTTGTGGCAGTGTCCAGCTGTGTGGGTAGATGAATGTGACTCCCTGATGTGATGGATAAAGT
Source organism: Oenanthe melanoleuca (assembly GCF_029582105.1). NCBI lineage: Eukaryota > Metazoa > Chordata > Aves > Passeriformes > Muscicapidae > Oenanthe > Oenanthe melanoleuca. The sequence goes on from NC_079342.1 coordinate 8,634,463, forward strand.
TTTTAGTTCTTTCAAACTCACCTGCGATTCATGTAAATATGCAAACACCTGGGGTAAGATCCCAGTCCTAAATCTCTTGGCCTGAAAACAATCTTAGGGCCAAACTGCACAGCACCTGCACAGGAAGCATGTGATCTGTGTGAATAGTGAAAACATGATTGAGAAGACTAAAATAGAAAAACCACACCTGTGAAACAAGAGAGAAGTAGACAGAGTTTGGGGTTTTTAAGATGTCTTCAAACTTGTGACTTCTCTTTCATTCTCTTTGTAGAATAGTGTTTATGTTAAACTTTTTTGGTAAATAGTATCAATATTGTCTTCCAAAAATCATTCCTCAAAACATTTTAAATGGACTGGCCTGAATTGCTCTCAGTTCCATCAGTGTATTAATTAAAATCCAGGCTTCAGAACCTGATGATAAGGAACACTTATCTAATTCGAATTATACCACTTAATTATTCCACAATACAGAAACTGTGCTTAGTTTTCCCTGCTCAGATTTAACTGTTCTAATGCAGAGAGCATTTATCTGCCTGTCTGTGAAATGGAGCTGTTTAGCAGAGGTCCAAGAGCCTATAAAGCTTTGGGACCACCTCAAAAAGGTACATGTTTATGACCTTCAAAATCCTCCTTCCTGATTTATTCAAATGTTTAGGCAACTGTTCTCTGAAGCTCCTGTATACCTTTGCATGCCCTTTAACACGGATTCAGTTGAGTCCAGATGCACAAAACCTAGACAAGACCAGGAATTTCACAGTAAAACTTTTACCTAGAAAATGTTGTTTAATGGAAAGTAAAGGATTTTTTTTTTTTTTGAAATAATATATTAATGCTGGTGAAAAAGCTACAGAAAAGCATTCTCCTGTCAAGACATATGTTCTGTAATTGCCAAGAACTATAGGAGACAAAAAACCTTTTTATTCTGAGTCAAACTGTGAATTTTACTGTCTCAAATTATCATTGCATGCCAAAGCAGTGATGTTAGAATTCCTTCTATAAGGCTTGTTTCTGACCAGCCACAATAAAAAAAAAATAAAATTGAGAGGTAAAATTTATTGCTAAAATCAAATTGTTTCTTATACCTTACTTTTCATAAGGCATAATAAAGATGGCTGACACAGCAAAATCATCCACATGCCCTTCAACAAACTCCACAGATACATATCCTCAGACATGACTTTTCATCTTTCATATCCTGCTTTCCAAGCATACAATCACACTAATATATTCAGATAATAATTCTTACTGTCTATCCACTACAATTTTATATGATCATTTATCGCTGCAGTTTCTATAACACAGCAATGATATTGGCATAACTAGAAGATTATTTGTAGCAAGGAGCTACCACAGCATTGTGTGTCTATTCATGTGTGTCTTCTAGTGGATCTCTTATTTTTAGAGTGAACTCTCAGTGACCCAAGAACTGAAACACAAGACTTGCTTGTGCTCACAGAACATGAGTTAACCTCAGCCTGAGTGACATCTAAGAAAAACAGATGTTGTACCAGCCCAAAAATAGAAGGAGAAAATTACAAGAGAGGCTTTGAAACAGCAACCACAGAATGACAAAAGAGACCGCAGAATTTCAAAAACAAATCATAAAAGATTGATTTACAATCACTATATGCATGCAAGTTTAGGAGCTGGGTAAAACCTGTTCTGGGGTACCAAAGAACAGCCATCATGTGAAACATAACAAAAATAACAGATTTTCAATGCAACATCACTTACATTCACTGGAGGAAAAGCAAGTGAGCAGACTGCTTCAGCAATCACACAAAAAGAAACTGAAAAAGGTGCAAAATCATGGGGGAAGAAATTATCATTGCAGCAAAGGGATTAGTGTGCTGACAATTGACTGTAAAACTATTTCTCTTCCTTTCAAGGAAAATTAACTCATGCAACCTAGGGGCTAAGTAGCATGGGAATAAAGGGCAGTGCCAAATATGGAGATGACAAAGTTTTGCACATATTTTATATATTTTATATATTATCATTACAAGTAAGCTGTAACAACAAGCTAATGTGGACATTGCTGGCACTGTGACAGGACTAGTAATAACCCTTTGACCAGATGGTTATCACCATACTTGAGAATAAATTCTTGCTTCAAGTAATTTCTTCACTCTGCACAGAGGGTGTTTAACCTGACATCTTGCTTTTGAAGGCTGGCTGTTAAATCAGGATGTGACTTTATTGTCACACTACTAACTTTGTTAGTATTGATTTTGCTCATAATGAAGTGAAACAACTGAAGCGTTCCACCTCAGTAAAAGCTGCATGCATATTTTTCTTTTTTGCAGAAAAAATTTCTACTTTTCTGAATGACAAAGCTTCTCCTCACTCTACCCCTCATTATTGTCACAAAAGTGCAACTCATTTGTATCAAGTTTCTCAGAACAAAGTTTTCCCTTAACATTTTTTGTGAACATAAAACATTTCTTTGTGATCAACAAGCAGATTAACACGTTTTCAAGTCTAAAACATTTAGAGGACAGGAAAACTATTTTCCCACCTTGTGCTATGAAAACAATCAAGGAATGCAGCAATGCAATATTCCAGTTAAATTGCTCTGCTGCCTTGGAGAACAAACAAATTCAGAATAAGTATTTCAGCTAAATCACACCATTTTTGATGCTTGACAACAGTCAATTTTGATTTGTTCTGGAGCATCTCAGTTGGAGCTATTGCAACAGATCTTTATAGAACACAAAGAATGATTTATAGAAAATGCCTCTATTACTTTAATTTCTTGCCACTGTAATTTAACCTAAGAATGTTATAGCATGTCCACTTTAACAGATACTTAGAAGAGAACTGAACCCCAGGTGGCACAAACTGAAATTAAACCACAAGGAAGAACTAAGAGCAGGGGAGGGAAGGAGAATTCCTACCTTCTTTCCACATCTTGTGTTTTCTAAACACACACTATATTGTAGAAAAATACAGGTCTTGTACAAAACAGCCATAAGCATCCTATGTCACTTCCTATGCTGCTTGTGCTGCACAATACTCTGAATGCACGCACCAGCAGTTCAGGAATACAAGCTCTTTTGTGGCTTATCACTTAATTGGCAATTATAATCCTATAATTAACTACAGAAAAAAAGCCTCTGGCAAAAAGCAGCTGAGTAATTCAAACATGAGATATAAAATTACTTCTAAAACTAGTCAACAGCAGCTTATGTGCAAATGCAGAAATAAACCCCACTAGAGAGTTAGTACCATCAATTCCTGTGCCTACTCAATCCTCCAGCCACCCAGGGGCCACATCACTTTAAAACTGACAGGAAATGGTTTCAATGCAGCCATCAATCTGATACTGGCTGGGACTGATTGTCAGCCTTCCTCATAAAAAGGGAGAAGTCTAAAAAAATCCTGACTCACCTTGCTGCTGTAAACAGTGTTATATATTCTCCTAGTTGACAATCACTTATAGGAGTAGTGGTGCAATAAATGAGCTAATGAAAGTGTCACTTACAATAAGATATCAGCAAGACAAAAAAGCCAAGCTTGACTGGCACCCATCCTGCTGCAGTTGACTGAATTCTTCACATCACACTGCACTGTTAATTACAGCAACACATGCATCTGCAGCCAACCTGTTCTTTTTATGAGAGCAGCAGATGGGCCAAAACTGTGAGCAAAAGAAAGTAAAATCTAATTGGATTCACCTCACCTTCCTTCTTGATAGTGAATACTTCTCCCCCTTATCTGCTCATCATCTAAACCCATCACTAAAACACCATTCAGCCAAATGATACCACACTGGATTTTGCCATGGACTACAGGTTCCTTCACACAACCTGAGCTCAACCATCAGACCATTCAGAAAGGATTGAACATGACATTATTTCATCAAATTCCTAGATGTTCATTTCACAACGTTTGTAATTCTAAGATTCAAGATACTGCAGCTAACTCCAGAAAGACATCAATACTTCTATACTAATTCCCACCTTCTTAAAAGACAAATTCAGCAAACCACACAGCTACTTCTCTGAATACTAGTTTGTGTTATTTGTGACCTTGTGTCTCTCTCCTTAATTTTTATAAACCAAGGGCTGTACACAAAGAAACTCAAAGGAGTACAGAGTTCCTCAGGGTGCAATTCAAACTTTTCAGTGGTATGACTTGGTAGCCCATACTCTCAAATTCTGACATAATTGCCAGATACATAGGTCATTTTTCTCTGGACTGGAATCCAACCATCTCTTTAATGAGAACCCATATTTTGTTCAGTATTATTTGCCTCCTTTATTTTTCAAACACTAATTCAAGAAAGTGCTAAAGTAAGATCTGCTATACTCAAAGAAACAAATTGATAATATGCTGGAAAATATAGATTTTGGTGACGAAGAGCTTACTGAACTATATTGTTGGAATTAACTGCTGATGTTGAGCAGGATTCTGCCCGCTCTGTTTCATACTGTTTAATGCATAAAGTGAAAGACATAACAGGGTTTTCCATAGAGCTCCACAGAAGTGATAAATAATGATAGAAACATTATTTGTTTCACCAATGTGCACAGCTCCAAAAAAGAAAACTAACAGAAACCTGCTCCATCCACACTGAAATGATGTCCTTTTCTCAAGACCAAGCCTGCAATTACAGTGAAGAAGCTTAGAAGGCATGGGAGATTTGGATATGATGAGAGGCTGGCATATTTTGTCAGTGCAAAACTAACATGCTGGGAAGACTCAAAAGACAAGTGACTCACTGCAGCAGACAGTTGCAGTTGAGACAGGTTATAATAAAAGTTTCTAACAAGTCAGAGACTGACCCAACTTCATGGGCCTCTGCCCTATAGAAAGATCATAGTCAGGTGTCCATTTATTGTCTACTGTGAGTCAAACATTTAGCTGAAATTAGAGGGACAGAAGCAAGATAGACATTTTGTCATAAATCAAAGTACCTCTTCAAAATTTTTTTCTTAATTTAATTTTAGAAGAAAATTTAAATTGACCTTTTCAACAGTGTTAGGCAGCACTCAGACACTGCTTGTATAAAATCTGCCACACAAAAAACATGTTCTTAAGCTTACAATGAAATAATTGTCTTTAATTTTTCTGAAAATCCAAGATTTGGATCCATCTGAAATATGTTTAAAAGTGCTAATTAAAAATTTTTAAAACCTGTTGTTTTCTTTTAGGATATAAAAGATGTCAAAAATAATATCTACTTTCTACCCAGCTCTATTATTTTCCCTGTATTTAGGATTCATCACCTCACTGTCTCCTTACATGCCACTTCACTGATCAACCAGATTAGAGTGCACTCTTCCACTTTTGAATAAGTTGAAAATACCACCTGTATAATATCACCAGCTCCCAAAAGACAGAGTTGTGTGGAACTGACAGTGAATTCATGGAAACATATTCAACTTACTGCAGTGGGAACATATGCATGGGACCACGCACCTAACAAAGTGTTCATGTTTGTGTTTCAAAGTGGAACTTTTTAATCCATAGCAACTTGGTGATAAAGTTGATAAGCTCCACAACACCCAAGAGCTTGAATCCAATAAAAATTCTAACACAGATCACCTCAGTGTATTTGAAACTCACATAAATCAATTCCGCTCAGTGTAACTCTGTCCAGATTCTATTTTGTGCTGAATTAGCACACATAGTGACATTTATTTCACCAGAACCTGCCAGAATCACACAGGTATAACACAGGAGCTGGGCTCTTCATTGTCCTTCTTACAGTATTCTAGGTTATGAAAAGAACATTCAGCTCTGTTCACCATGATGACCTTATGGCATAAGTCATCTTTTATGATTCCCTTTTCTTTTTACATTCAGACTGGCTGCTGTATTCAAAGACTAAAACCTCTTCGTTTGTTTTGACATGTGAAGCCGCAAAGTGCACCTTTCAATCCAGCACTCAGGCAGGATGCACTGGTGATGGCAGGAGAGGTCACTGATGCAGCCACCTCTCCAGCAACTGAAAAAACAGCATCTGGAGTTACAGAGCTGAGACACTTTTATTTCTCATGCTATTATATGAAACTTAATTCATCTCAAATGCAGGGATTCTCATGGTTCACTCCAGGGAAAGGAAGAGTTCTCACTGCTCCCAATGTATAACTAAAATTTCAAGAGGAATTGAAAAGGGAGGATTTTATTTTCCTCCAGGGCACTGGCACTCAGTCGTGGCAGGAAAGGTAGAAAGGTGTGTACACCTAAAGAAAGACTAAGAACTTCTGGTACTACTGGACTACTACTTAGTCCTTAAGACAAAGGACTTCTGGTACATCAAATCGTCCAATACCTGTCCAACTCTGGTTACACACTTAGAACCAACTGCTCAATTTACATTTGGAAGCAGCAGGGTTGCCCTTCTCAGATGTTCATAACCAGCTCCTTAGAATGCCAATAAATACAGTATCTATATTGATACACTACACAAGACTGATGCCTTTCTCAATAACAATAACAAATTAACCTGATTAAAACAAATGCACTGCTAAATATTACTCTAAGCTGTTTGATTAGTTATTTCTTGTTTTTTAATATTTATTTCTTTCCATGACAATAAGTAACAGAACCAAAGCAAGCCATCTTAAATTGAGCTAAAACCTCTCTATATTTATTTTTGCTCAATCTAAAAGATTTTATTCAAACAAATCCAGAAGGTTTTTGTTTTATTTTGAGTGATTTACCCTTTGCAACTTTTGTCATTTTTCCACATATAAATGAGAAAATTAATAAAACTGAAATATTGAAAATGCTATGAGCATGCCAAAGTGAAAGGACTTAAAATAAGTTCCCTCTTTTTTCCAGACAAAGAATTTTTTTCCTACTCCTATTTAATCCACAAAAATTACCTCAAATCAAATCTAAAATCTTCCTTGTCTACATGAAATACTACACAAGTAGGTACAAAAATCTCTTCTAATCCCCAGAGAGATAAGCTAAGAACCAAAGGAGATATTTCTAGAAGTTTTACACTATGCTCATATAGTTCAGTCATACCTCAGCATCCCACCAAAGGGGCTCCAGCCATGGTTGTCACCTTCTGTTGATGTGGTTTCCTGGACAGCATTTTATTTCCACCAGAACTCTTGTGGAGCAGGTTTCCTTCACCACATGACATACAGCAGAAGCTAAGCATCTCTTATTCACCACTTCCCCCCTAAATTTGACTGGAGAAGGAAGCCTGTTCTTTCACCTTTTAGATCTCACCGTTATCATGCTCCTTCCAGAAAAAGTATGGCTCAAGCACCCTGGAACTCCAGCCAAGAATAATTGTAGGCTCCTTCTGTGGTATGGGCTAATGAGAACATCCACACTGACTTTCAGGAAGGGTCCAGACAGAAGGGAAAGCAATCCCACCTCCTTTTTCTGGAGGACAGGTTAATCCAACTGCAATTAGGCAAGAGGGACCATCACAGCTCTCTACATCTGCAAGACATTTTGTCTCACCTTGCAGTCTCTTGCAATGTAAGATTCAAGGAGTTTGTGTGGCTCCTTAAAAAAATCAGTGACCTTTTAGGATACCTCAAACACAAAAACCCCCTTCAGTGGGAGACCAGATGCCCTAGCTGGAGAAGGGCAGAAGCAGAAAATGAATTTCCACACACATAGATTATTTATCATTATTTGTCAGTAGCACCCAAGACCTAGATTTTTTATATTTAGTTTGGTAGCAAATGAATAACAAAACTAGTTACAAAAATCTGGCTTTCTGTTCTGTTTTGCTTATTACAGAAAGTACTTGTTTCCTCTCTACAAAGCAAGGTAAACTATACCAGGGAACAATAGGATGTATTTAGGTCTTGATTTAACCACAAACATCATATAATGAAACAAAGGCTCAATGTATAGCTCAGTACAAAATGGCTTAACCAGAATATAACTTTTTTCTGCTAGTGCTTTCCTCACATCTATAGAAAAGGAAGATCTGCTCCCCTTCTGTCCAGTAACCTTTTCCTTTGTATGTTCTCCCCACCTGAGTAGTTCACAAAATGAAGTGTAATAACACCACCTCGGCAGAAACCTGCAAGAGGCACCAAAACAAATCAAGTGCAGCAGCACTCACTGGATGACAGCTGTAATAAATTAAATTGCCTATCCCAATCCAATTCATTATGCCTTCCATGAAAAAAGGCCTAGATGTAAAATGAGCTATTCAAAACACATTCTGCATTTCTATTAATCTAACAGACTGAATTGTTTTTATGCAGTAAAGCCAACAGTGCTTGTCTGCACAGCACTGCATCACAGCATAAAGCTGTAGCACCCACCCAGGGAGAAAATAGAGGTAGTGTAGGGAGCAGGAAGATGTCACCTTTGAGGGCTGACTTAGAAGTTACCAGTCTGTGAAAAATGTGTTTCATTTGTCGAGATGTTTTCAGATACCTGCCACATCTGTGTCATTTAGTTCCTAAATGAATCCAGTATCTTTTCCGTTTCAGCAGTGGAAATCATTCTCCATTTTTGCAGCATTCAAATTTCAAGCTGTTGTTCACTGCCACCTGCTGGAATTTAGGGAATATTATATCTGGGAAAAAAAACTGTGGGCACAGCAGTGGGGTTTATTGCATGTTTTTATTTACCAGATCCACCAACATTATGTTTTTATACTGTTTCAAAAGTAGGGCTATTTTCAGGCATATTTTACCATTCACTTTTATGTAAAAGCTTTGAACTCTCTTGCCACTGAAGAAGCTGGATGAAAATAATAGAAGGCAGAATGTGGTAACTTTACTGATACTGTAGCTGTGACCAGGTGTTCATAAATATAAAGAGAGAAGCAAATATTAAAAGGCAATTTAAGACAAGTTCCATTTTCTGAGATAAGCAGAAAAACCTAATACTACTTTTAATACAGCTGTCTATTTAGTCAATCTGAGGATAGTTGTTCTTCAATATGTGTCTGTTTAACTCCAGTTTACAGAGAGCAGTATGTTGCAAGCTCAGTCCCTAAGCCTAAACTAATTTACAAAAGTCAAATATTTAAATAATTCAGAAACTGCAGCAAGAAAAATATCAAGACATTTAATTGTCAACACACGAAATGAGACATTATTTATCTGGTATCATCACAACACAAGTATTTCCCACAAGTAGGAGGATAAAGTTGATCAAAAAAAGACAGACCTCATGTTAGAAGCAGTATAGCTGCCTCAGTGTGGATTCTAAGTTGTTTAACCCTCTTGCTAACTCTGGTATCCAAAAAACACTGATAGCAGACCCCAAGGATCATGAAATTCCTGATATTTAAAACTGTATTACCACATTCTTGGGAGATTTGAAGAACTGTTCCAGGTTCTCTTTTCCTTTGCTGAATTAAGTGTTATTTGGAGGAATGTGTTAAAGTTTTCCAGCACTTTGTAATTATAGGGCATTATGGAAACATTATTATGATGCATAATAGCGGATTGTGTCAGACTCAAGTTACAAATAGCTGCTGAGCACTGCCAAGTCACTGCAGAAGTAAAGTGCAGACCTCTTGCATTACCTGCTTAGACTTGTGTGGTTCAGTACACGGATGTTTAAATCATGGATGCTCACAATGGCCTGAGCGAGATGTGCAAGATCTGAAAGCCAAAAATTCATCCAGACAAAAAGTTCTACCTGCTTAAAGGGAAGGCCTAGGTCTGAATCCATGGGAGATCTGGATTGTGAATGTGTTCATCCTTATTGACTTCACAGCCAGATCCCACTGCCTGGAGGCAGCTGAGCCAGTGAAAGGGCCTTGACTGCCTGCCAGCACTGCAAACCTCAGCCACAGTGGTGCATGCCAGGACAGCTTGGTGCACAGCTATTTTAGCACACAGCCCAAGAACACACTAAGCATTTGGAGCCTAGCCCCTTGCTTCCAGAGCAGTCTGGAAGTTTATCCATATTAAACTGTTGGAGGTCTTGCCTTATGCATTCTCTTTCGTTAGATTTTCAGTCTTCTCTCCCTGCCTTGCTACACAGACACTGATCTTCTCTACAAGCTGCCAAAACTTATGGGCACAAAAACTTGTCTTTCCCCCACAGGTGTTTGTTTCATTCCCTGCACCATCCTGACCAGCATGCACCATTGTGAGAAATCACCAGAGCATGGGGGAGTTCAGGAGTTTCTGCAAATCATTCACTCTAGTACACTCTTCCTGCTGCCTGTGAGGAAAGGAGCATTTGTCCTTAGAGAAACTCAGGTGAAGCATTTTGCTTCTGTTACAGGGAGCAGCATGACAACAGCTTCCTAAATCCCAGCCACTTCCACTGCAGCACACAGTTCCCAACACTGATAATACTCCTAGAACACACTGTGTAACAGTGTCCAGGAGTCATGGCAATCACCCATTGCTCCAGAGGCTGCTGCACAGGCCTGACCCATGTCTGCTTCCAGGAGATTCCCACAACATCCATCCCTTTCTTAGAACCAGTGGCCATTCCACTGTAAGGCAGGTGACACATTACACAGCCTGCTTTAATTCCAGCCTATAGTAAAAGGAGATACTATGGGTTTCCAAAACGGCAACCTTGTGACCTCAAAAATGCTTTCTAGAACCTAAAGGTCACCAGAGTGGAACCAGAAAGCTGAACTTCTCTACTGCCTGTCTCTCTAAATTGTTAGCATGTAAGTACAGCAATGTGAGTACCACAACAGAAATGAAATATGATAAATAATAAATGAAAAATACATATTTTAAGTTAACTGCAATTTCTGTGACAGTGCCCAGAGATCAATGAAGAATAGTCTTGTGGTGCCCAAAACTGCACAAATATAAAATAAAGTGACAGCTACAGGCCTGACAAGCTCCTGAGCTAAATAAAAAGCTTACAAGGTTAAAGAGACTCTTTCCATCGACTTCAGTAAGCTTTTAAGAGGGCTCTAGGGCATCTCTGATGAGACAGCCACAACAATCTCCCCGAGAACACACTCCAGCAGTTTCCTCTGCTTCCGCACTTCAAGATGGGAGCAGAACAGAGCTAAGTAGGCATTTTAAACCTTATTTGTAAAGGCATTCAAAAACTCAGAGAAACATAAAAGTACCTGGATCGTGGTTTTTAAAAGGTACTTGGGTGCACAATCACCACTGAAAGAAACCAGTCCTATAGAAGCTCCAATACTCAAATAAGTTCAAAAACTTCTCAGTTCAAAATAATTATAACAAAAAAATTAAAAAAAAATAATATCAACCAAAGCATAACTACAAACCCTACATAACATAGTAATTTATGAAGCTGACAACATTGCAAAATAAATTCTTAGCTGCTTAAGAATGGCAAGGAGTGCAGTTCTCATAATAACTCACTTCCCTTTTGAAAGCATTCAGAATAAACACTTACCATCACACTACAACTCTTCCCACTGAAATGCAGACCATCCTATGCCAAGGTTAGGAATATTTTCCAAATATATGAAAACCTGTAAAAGATCTTTCAAAGAAAGCAGAAATTTTTGGTGCCCTATTAAACCAGTGGGCTACAAAAATATACTGAAGAAGACTTTCACTAGTGGGATTTCAAACTATAGAGCGCAAAGTCGGTAAAACAATTTTTGCTGAATAAACATTTCTGAATGCTGATTTTTTTGTTCCTGTCTTCAATTAACAGCACAACTTTCAGAAGAGAATTTGGGGGTTGGATGGTCTCCTCCAAATAAGTACATCTTAAAATTTCTTCCATTTTGGAATACAAATCAGGCAGTCTACAGGTCACATAAATGTAACTCAGCATTTCCAGGATCTTATCTTCTGAATAGAAGCTTCCAAAGAAACTGTAGGCATTGCATTCAATTTGAATAACATCAAGCATAAAGAAGAGATGAGTGACAGTTTCTGTGAGAATATAACTCTTCTGGAAGATATTATGTTTATATATTTCCAGCACATGAGATTTCCAAAGTCACTGTTTGCATACACCATGGATGTGTAGAAGGTTAACCAGAACTGGGAGCAGATATTTAAATTTATGGAGCTTGACAGCTTCTTCCACATTAGTAAGCTGCCTCTGTCTTCACATCACACTCTTCTCCTCCCACCCTCAGAACAACATCCCACTTCTATAAGCAGCATTGCTGCTGAGAGAGCTAGCTAGGAAAACTGAAGAAAGAAATGTCTCCCAGCTGAGATTCTCATTTTCCCGTTGCTTTCCTTATTTATTTTGCACATCAGAAGCCCAGCTCTCCTATGACCCTGTTCACTGCTCTCTCCAACAATACCTCAGAACCAAAAATACTTGACTGCAGCTTTTTCTCCTGTCATGTCCCCAGTCAGGTTTCCCAACAGCCCAGTGCCCCAATAATTCCTCTGCAGTATCCCCAGCTAAAACAGAGCAGCTGAGTGTGGTGTAGGTACTGACTGGAATACAGATATCAAGTACCACTGAAAACACATTATGAAATGCACCCACACAGAATAAAGGTGCTAAGAATACATAATGAAACCCTGGAAAAAATCCCTAAAGGGATAATATGATTTCTGTCTAATTTTATAGACAAGGGGCTGGTACAACCCTGGCATGCTCCATAAGTTTTGACTATTATAAAATAAAAATTAAAAACTTCTCAGTAATTTCAGCATGATGGTAATCTGCTTCAGCTGTTACTCTCACTAAAAGTAATTTAGTGTCATATCAGATACCAATATATCCAATTGTGTGCAAAACTGCAAATACTTTTAAAGCCCTGGCACTGGGTTGAGTGGGAATTCAGTTTTCTAAGTGCTAATAAAAATGTACACAGGTAAGCAAAGAGAGAATACAAGAGCCTCTCCCACAAAGGCTAAAAGTGCATGCAAACATGTGCTTAAAGAGGTTTAGCAGCTTTTTATTTCTTTCCTTTTGCTATTAGACTTGAAAAAAGTAGTCACTCACACTTTATTGCTTGGTGTCTGAGCATTTGAATCTGGCCAAACAGAATAGATTGTGCAGTGACTTAACATGTGTCTAATAAACTGCACCAAAAGTTTAAATCTAAAGTTTAGAATCAATAGTAATAGTGCAGAAATACAGAATTAAAACTATTGTTCCATTTCAACTACAGAGTCTGAACTACTTTTACCTGAAGATCCTAATACTGCAACCTGTGTTTACACCACTAACCTCCTTCTTGAAAAATGTCCCCTTACTTAGTGCTGAAGTAATTATTCAGATAAAATTCCCATTGAGCTGACCTGAATACATGGATTTTCTCCCAGAAAAAAAAAACAATACTTACTGTATTAAAATTATAGCATATAGTTCAAGACTTGTAAAAATATTTTCAAACATGCTCTTAGACTCCTTAACATCGACTACATAGTATGCCCTAAACAACAGGTGCAGTATTATACTTTAACATAAGCAGCTATAAAGAAATAGGACTTTCCAGGCTCCATTTGAAGTCATGGCTAATAAAAATAGCTGCATATCTGAGTTCCCAATAAACAAAGGAAATTAGAAAGGAAATAAAATAATGCACATTTTACAGACAAGAAACCGAGACTTGGAATAACAAGGACTCCCCAAACATACCATAGAGCTCACACCTCACACCAGCTCCCTTGGGCTCACAGTCTCTAAGACCCTTAATTTCCCCTGTTTTCCCTTATTTAATAACTATATTAATTAGTAATTAGATATGGCAAAAGAAGTTACTGTTTAGTGAAGTGACAGAGTAACCCTAATACAGTCAAGTTAAAATATTACAGGAAAGTTTTCATCTCTCTATTCCCCTAGAACTTCAAAATATACTCCTGGTCCCATCAGTGTACACTAAGGACATAACAGCCTTAATGTATCAGTACAGAAGTTCATTTAGTCTTCTATCTCCTACAACAATAGCCAACAACAGCAAAAGCATTAAAATAGAGCAAATGTGGAATGATGCTTCCCCTGAATCATGTCCCTCGACTTCCACCAACCCACAGTTCTGAGACTTCAATGATGATTATCTTGCAATAGGCAGCTTTAACTGTTGAGTGGTGACACAGATAATATGACATGGAAAAAAAAACTAAACTCACTTCAGCTTTCAAACGGCATTAAAGCCAACTCCAAGGAAGTAGCAGAATATTTCCTCCTTTTTTGCCTCTTACAGCTTGCTTTTTACAGATTTCTTTTTCATATATTAGTAGGAAAAACCAAACCTTAAAGGTCCTATTAATACTGAAAGGCATTATCACCAAATTGTGCAGCTGTTTTAGAAAGCATATGTTTATATGCTAAACATATGTGTGTCACAAATACTGAACAGATGGAATAGACAATTTTCTAGTTGTAAGAGAAAATTAATTTTGTGAATACTCTAATAATGGAGCAAAAATTTAAGGTATGGATACTGTTTACAGGAAAACAGTTCATTTCAGCAAGTGATGGAAAGGAGGTCTAATGGCAAGAGAAAAAGAAGGAAGTATTACAAGGCAGAAAAGAGGATGAAACTTCTTTAAATTAGTCGAAGAATATTTAATAATATTAATATTTAATAATAAATAATTAACCATGTATTTTGGCCACAATAAGAGAATAACTAAACATGACGTGATATTCTTTAATCCCATTATATATTGACCAGATTTTGTATATTAATTCAGAAACACAACTTTGCATGACACACAATAAGATATGACCACAGACTGCAGAAAGATAAACCATAAACAGCTGCAGGTAAGTATTGCAAATTATGCCATTATTAGAAGCATATTGCAATTTTATCGAAATGATTACTAGCATTGAGACACTGATGGTTAATCCTACAGGGCATTCCATAAAACTCTACCTCAAACAACCAAAGACATCTGAGGAAACAATGTCAAACCTGTATTTGAATTCTGCTTTGAATTGCTAATAATGTTTTTGCAGCATAAGTAACCAGTAAATTAGGATTCTCCAGAACAGCCCTTTGTACTCTTCCAAGTCTTCCCAAACAGCCATTTACCACAACGGCATCTAAACGTGAACAACCCACAGTCAGCTCTGATCCTGCCAGTGCTGACCCTCTCTTCTCATTGTTCTGGTTTTACACATCTGCTGCACCCACCTGCTGCCTGTTTGTACACAGATTATAAAGTCTTTGGGACAGGGATCCCACCTTTGTTCTATGTTTGTGCAACATCTGCCACCTAGTAGCTGACTACAAACTGATTACTTCTCATTGAAGAGAAAAATAGACATTATTGTCTGAAGAGAAGTAAGGTTTATTTCCTACTCTCTCTTTCATGGTCAGAGATATTCTATAAAATGTTTTTCAAGTAGATACTTTAATCATTTTCCCAGCCACCATGAGGCAATTCACAAGGCCATTGTTTCACATACTAAGACTCCTCAAATTACTATAATTATTTTGCACTGCAACTCTTAGGATTCAAAGAGCTTATAATGAAAAATAGCATGAACTGGAGTACCATTTTAATGTGAAAATGGTTCTTGCAGCAAAATGAGATTAATATTGGCTGGAGTTTCAAAATCCATCATGCATTACAAATTATGAAAAATATTTATCTCTGCCCTTGAAGCTCTAAAAATAAAACCAGTTTCATGTATGTCATAATGGACAGTCAGAGGTCAAATCTTCCAAACCTTTGAATCTCGGTCCTTGACACTAACTTCTTATAAAATTACCTACACTTACAGGGGAAATAAGACTGAGTTATTTTATTGTCAGTGTGCTCTTCTCCATCCATTCTGTCATTCTGTTCAAGAACACATCATCCAGAAAAGCAGGGCAAATCTGCTATTTGGGTTAGAGCATAGTAATCACAGGCAAATTATGCCTGCCTCTGTAACAGTCCTCCATACTCACAGATCCTCCACTGATGCTCCACTTTGCATTTCTACTTTGATATTAGATGTTCCAGAAGTCCCTAATAGATGATGTGAGTATTGCTTATGAGTATATTACATTCATCCTAAAGGTCTTTGCCTTCAGCATGTGCAAGAAACATGTACAAATGAAGAATATTTTCCCACAGAAGGTAAAGAATTTCCTCCCATGTAAGGCAAGATTTGAGCTGCATGCCCTACTGTAAGTAGATTCTTCATGCACACATCTAGCTTCTATTCTGGATCCTCCTACTCTCTGCTGTTTATTTATTGGCACCTTGCTTTATCCAGGACTGTAAACTACTGAACAGGACCAAAATGCTATTTTTCAAGCTTGCCTTTCAAAACTTGTTACTTTTACATTAGAACAGCGTGAGAGACAAGAAAAAGTCATTACACAGAAGTCAAGTAAGTCACATGTGTCTGTTTCAGCACATTGTGGATTTTCCCCAAAGACCTCTCGATGCCTTCACAGCTTGTTATGTTTCTTACTCTGCTTTCTTTCCAGAGAAGTCTTCTGATGCAATGATTGTCTTTTAAAAATAGCTGGTCTGAGAATGTATGTAGGGCCTGCTTAAGCTGATGTAGGATTATGAGCAAAACACTACCCAGAAACCACAAGCAAATGGTCAATCATGGTAACTTCCATTGCTTTGATTACTGTCCCATATCACATGAAATATACTTGGATCCTTTTTTTTATATTCAAAGTGAAAAAGGTTATGTAGAACATCTCACCAATAAGAGCACAGGATAACTAATCTTTTTACATCTTATTTAAAATATCTTCTCTTGTTTTCTTGATTATCTGCATAAGCTAAGACAATGAAGCAAGTTAAAGGGTTTACTAAAGAAACTTTGCTGCCCTCAACACACCTGTCCTGGCAGTCATAACCAAAGAGGTCATCACACCACAAAATGCCATCCCTGGTGAAGTCTGAATTAGTAGTTCCATTCTTCCAAGGAAAATACAATAAATATTCCCAAAACACTTCCATATACTAGAAAACAAGAAGCTTAACAAGAGAAACACACATTTTAAATACTTTGCATAATGGAGACATTTCTCCCTCACCTTTGTCTTTCTCAGAGGATCAGTAACTCCTACATTTATCTTCACAAACCCTTCTAAACAAGTGTGGCCTGGAAGAGGCAGACAGACTTCCCCATATAGAATACATTGCCACACATTTCCTTGCCTTCATATGTCAGGGGACTCAGACTGGAGATCTCAGCTGAGGTAGAATGTCAGAGGAAAAAGGTGGTTTCTTTAGTGAACTTCTTTTGGACTTAAGGCACCCTGGTAAGGGAAAATGCTTTTTCCAACATTGTTTACATCTTCTAACAGGCACTACTGAATCAGATTTATCAAGCCTACTCTTTATCTTAAAGATATATAAGGACACCTTTGAAGAGATTTATTCCTTAGGGCACAAAATGGGCCTAGCTCCCATGAAAAGCAATAATATACTTCCATCAAAGACAGGAATATAGCTATCCTATATTCCCCAAACTACATCTTACCTGCCTCACATTAAGGTGTATCTATATTTGAAGAAAAAAAGTTTCTCAGCAGCTAGATAAATTTCTTTAGAGCAAAGAGTAAAGCTGAAGTGATTTCATACCTGATACAGACAGAATGACAGTACCATGGGGAATGCATTTTTGTGGGGGGTTCCATAGGAGCACATACCTCCACATCCTTTAGTTTCATAGGTGATGCCTTGGCTGTGATGGATCCCAGCACTTTACATTCCACAAGTTCCCAATGACCCTATAAAATTACTTCCCATCCATCTGAAGTTCCAGTGGCAAGAAATATTTCTGACAAATAATCAGGACCTGGCAGCAGGTCTAATAATGTAGTGCCAGGTTTAAAATGCTGCAGTTATCAGTCAGTCACACCACAGAGCAGGTCATGCATAGCAAAGAGCTGCTTT
This sequence comes from Oenanthe melanoleuca, assembly GCF_029582105.1. NCBI lineage: Eukaryota > Metazoa > Chordata > Aves > Passeriformes > Muscicapidae > Oenanthe > Oenanthe melanoleuca. The sequence goes on from NC_079342.1 coordinate 8,652,150, forward strand.
ATTAGCTTGAAGGAATATGTAGCATGTATAAAATGACAGAATGCAACTACTGAGCAGAAGCCAGAGATGCAAAATCCCCATCATGGCTCAGATAATGTGTGCTATTCACAACCTCACTGGAGGTCCATCCTAACCACCACATGTTAGTTAACAGCACAAGCTTGAGACAGCAATTCAGAAGCCATTCAGGCTGAAATCTGAATTTTGTCTTCTTTCTTGGGGTGAAAAGAGGAAATAGATACCCTTCCCTGAAACAGCAAATAATTAAAAAACATTAATAAAGAACTTTTCTGAGGCAATTTTTCACAACAAGACAATGACCCTTGTCCTTTTTCCAAAACAGACCAAAGCACTTCTCCTGACAATACCAGCCAAGTGCAGACCTTTTATTATTCAAAAGGCATAAAATGTTTATTAGGAAAGGAATGCAACCTTTAGAGACATAAAAAAAGAACTACTAGAGGTCAGGGGCCTCCTTTACTAACAAGAAATGAGCAATGTTTTGCTGTGGTTCTCTTCAGTAGGGAGAACCCACAGCTTGGTGTTGTTTCCATGCCCTTCCAAGCATGGCATGGCTGTAGGTTTCTCCATAGGAAAAAGTGCAAAGCAATTTTAATGCAGAGTTCATTCCGCTTGCTTTTTTGAAAGCCAGTTTTTCTTTTTTAACCTTTCTGGTCACACAAAATACCCGCTTTCTTCCAAAGGCTCGTGGTTTAGTGAAGTATAAGATTACAGACAAACAGTTTCCAAATCTCTACTCCCTAAACCTGCAGCAAGACTCTGGACTGGAAAACACCTCACTGATATCGTTGCTATGGCAAAGATTATTATGAGTTTAGAGCCTGGGCATACAGCCAAGAAGAAAATGAGGAGAGCTGACACATGACATTTCCCCCTTTGTTTTTTTTTCATATAATTTGCTTTCTGCAGCTCATCTCAAGACCACAAGAAATGTTTCATCTTCAATTATCTCCACAGGAGCTTCATTTTTCCCCCTTTTTTTTTTCTTTTTTTTTTTCTCTAAGACAACAATCAGAGCTATTGTGACTTTTTGTGATTTTTTTTCCCTTCAATGCCCAAAGAAGAACATATATTCAATGCAAATAATTCTTAAAAATATTGTTGCTGTTGATTTCCTCTTTATTAAAAGAGACTAGATTTGAAGATAGGAACACAAACCTAATGGGCTCTCTTCAACCACAGTTTAATTTGATAACCAATAAGGATAAGATTTTAAGAGGGTGGAAAAAGTACCAGTATATTGTAAAAAAACAGATTTTTTTTTTTTCCCTTTATGTTTATCATTCTAAACTGAGCTTACAAAGTCTGTCACTTATTGTACCATCATCTTCAGACCATGTTGGGTAAAGTTGGTATAATTTGATGCAGCAATTGCATCGAGTTAATTTTAACAAACTGTATAGTAAAATTCAGGTATCTTTAAATACAGAGACTCATAAGTATAGAGCCTCCAATCCCTGTTATCCATTATATTGGGAGCTTGGTCAAGGCCATCACTCTACAGGGGAATCTGGCTGGCACGAGGAGTTGGTGGCCACTGCCAGCACAGTCCTGGAGCAGAAGTGGCCCAGGCAGGGACAAAGGCTGCCTTCCCTCAGTGCTGCTGGATGCTTCACACAGTCCTGCTGTGCTCTACAGCTGAGGCCAGCTTCCTCTTCCACTTCTAGCCCCAAGACACCCCAGCAGAGCTTTTAGCAGTTACACGGGCACAGCCTGCATAGTTCTGCACCTTCTGCATGTCTGAGTCCTGTTGGCATTCCACCAAAATTCCAGAAAGTTACACACATCTGAAATCAAAGCCCTGGTCTGCTACAATAGAGAGCAAATTGAACTTAGCATCTGGTACATATAATCTGGTCATACATCTTTATTATTCTGAAACAATCAATTCTAGAAAACTACTTCTTTCAAATATACTGAGGTTTTCGTTTTATTCAGATTCCAAAATGAAATTTAGAGTGTCTTTTACAGCAATGAAACTTTGTCTCCCAATTGATTTTAAGAAATCCATTACAAATTTCATGGTGAAATGGAAAGGTTTGAGCTGTTCCACTGTATTCTGTACCCTCACAGTAAACATTTGGAGGCCTAGATTTCTAAACTCTTTTGTAAGATGTAGACTATCAGACATGCCTCTTAGCAGGATTTGTAGCAAACAAGTAAGCCCTTGGTGAAACACTCAAATTCAGAAATACTTTAAACTCATACCCTCAATGAAATAAAATTGTGAGGAAGGAAAGTAATCAGTAGGCTAGTGCATAGTAATAAACTTACACCTTACAGCAGGTGTGAGGTGGACAATCCTTCAAAAAGATGAAGCTCTCAATGGCAATATTAAATTAGAAGGAAATAAAATAGAAAAATGAGGCACTTATTCATTATCTTGAGCTTATACACAAGGGCTGGCAGTCACTATCCTTAATTACAAGGACAACCATCCTCCTGTCACATGGAAGCAACCACTTATTGGCAAAAGCACCTGTAGGGATGCTACAGGGAGTAACTGCCACAGGCAGACATTTCTGACTAGATCATAAGTTTTTTAGTATGAATGTTGACAGTGTAAGTCAAAAGCACCCTAGAACCTGATGGCTTTATGAACATAATCAAAACACTGCATGGCAGTACAGGAGGGTTTACAACTGCTGTAATCTATTTAGCCATCTGTCCAGTAAAAGGTCAGTGTAATTAACAGTTTAAAGACACACACTGACAAGGAAAAGTAGAGACCAGACTTCACATAAAAAGAGTCTAAATCAAAAAAATTAATGCTTTGATTCCAGAGATAATACCATTAATTTCTTCCAGAACACAGATCTATTTCCATATAAAGTGCTGTAGAAAAATGTTACTATAACCCTTAAACAGGTGTTTCAGCCATATTAAAACACCAAGGACATCAAGCTTTAAGACCTGGTTCTGGGGCATTGGTTCATATTAAGAAGCTTGCAGTTACACACACAAAACCAAATGATCAGACACCAAAGCCTATTCAAGAAGCAGCTCTAAAAAGCCAACACTTCCCCCCTTTTAGCCCCTTTTCTAGGTTGCCAATTTCAAAGTATCAGTTGTATTTTTAATATATGATTACATTGCATAGAACTGGGAAAGCACAATGAAGGTGATCACAAGAAATTCTAAAAAAACCCCAGCATTTAAAAGACAATTCTAATAGGAATGGCTAGAGGCCAAGAAAAGACAATTGTTTGGGTGAGGAACACACATAGCTGAATTTTCAAGGAAACACCAGAGGCTTCCAAACCAGCAGTGGTCTGTGGAAAGCTGCTCAGACAACAGGAAAACACTAAAAAGCAGAAGCTTCAAATACCAAGGCACTGAAAACTAGCAACTTCATTTAGAAGTCTGATCCTACCCTAGTTATCTGACCAATCATGATGAAAACAAACTAAGCCAGGCACTCTGAGCCCTTTTGTATAACTATCTAAAATTACCTCTTAATAAAACCTATTCATTAGTGACCACTGTGTTACAAGAGGGTTTTCAGAGGCTGGGACTGGCTGGCAAACACTACATTAACTAAAAATGCTTTCCTAATTAGAATTCATAAAATAATTTGTGCAGCTCTATTCTCTAATAAATAAAACCTCATGTTCTTCCCCTCATTCACAACAAAATGAGATATGGTATTTCAAGTCCTATTCTCAATAGGCAGCCATAATAAATATGTACTGAATAAATTACATGCTCTTCCACATATAGAGAAAGGCTATTAGTGAACCAAACACTGAGATACCTCTTGACATCAGTAACTAACAGAACCACACTCTAGCTTTCCATTTGCTTCCCATTTCTTTTTGGCCTGTTTAGTATTTGGGAAAACACCCTAAAACTCTGAATAAGGGTTTTTAAATTGTCCAATGATTTAGGATTACATAAAATAGAATGCTATATTATTCAGATATTTTCATCCATTTAAGAAAAAGTTATGACTTCACAGCATAAGAAAAGTCTATCATTGGGGTAGGGTCACAGAAACAGCCTACTCAACAAAGGTGTTTGCCAGGAACCTTTTGAAGAGCATGTAATGGATGTTTAAAAATAAGTTGTTTTTGTATGGGGTTTTCTCCTTCCCCCACAAAATTATTTCAATGACAAAAAAAAAAAAAATCCCTGCTGTGGAGAATGAAAAACTAAGAAGTCAATAATCACTCAGTCAAAGTAACAAAAATCCTCAGGTTTAGAGTATTAGTATGGCTTTGGAAAGAGCCAAGCCACAGCTGAGAGCAGCTACCCACTGACTCTGCTATGAACAAATCATTAAACTGCTCTTATTGGTTTTTCCCTGAACTTACTCAAGGCACTGCTATTTTTTTTCCTTTGGTTTAGAAAATAAGAACTCTCTATATGAGGGACTTTGTTTCTTCACAGAAATCAGCCTCTACATAGAGGTTCCACAGAACTTTTTTTAAAGCACTTCACAAAGAAGGTCTCCATACAAAATGCTTACTTCTCCTTATGTGAACAATCCAAACAAGCATAATATCCTCTGTGAGGAAGGCAGAAGAAATCTGCAAATTATGCAAGCACCAACACAATCCCCCCAGGACTACCCCAACAGCAACAGGTTACCTTGAAGCTACATCAAAAGCTAGAATACATCTCTTGTTCAAATCGTGCAGTACACATTCTGCATGCTGTGCCAAATTGCAGAAACACAGGAAAAAAACCAGGGGAACTTTCTAGTGTCACAGCTGACTTAACTATGATTCAAAGAGCTCACTGAGGTCAAAGGAGAGAAAAGGGTTGACATAAATCTCAATGTAATTCCACTGAGTTATGTGTGAACACAGTTCTTCAGGCAGATTATCTGCCAGAACATTGCCTCTCAAGTGCCTCTTGGAATACACTAAATTCCCTGCTTATAAAATTATCATGAACTATCAGCTGTGAGGGTTTAGACCCACATCTGCTACCACCACAGTGCTCCACATCCCACTACAAATGACTCAGAGTGCAGGTACCTCTAGGCTGGCTGCTGCTCCATAGTCACAGTGACCCAGGCAGGAGAAATCCATTTGCAATTGTTAATAACCACAGCCACCACTGCAGCACTCCCACATTCAGCAGGAGTCGGGCTGACACAGTCTTCTTTATCCTGTGGGGTTGAAAAAAAGCAACCTTTCAGAAAAATAACACAACAGGAGCCCATATCAAGCTACTACTAATAGAGTGGCTGAAAGGGGTCACAGAAAAGGTCCTCCAGATCAAAGAGTGGAACAACACTTCTGAAAAAGCCAAGAACAAATCAAAACAAGACAGGCAGAATTCTGACAAGGATGAAGCTGCTGGTCAATATTAGAGGGCACAGATGGAACCCCCTCCCAGATGAGGGCCACAATAGACAGGTCAATGAGGATAGGGACTCACAAAGTGATGGGGATGGGGAGAAAGACTTCAACTACTACACCAGTTCTCAGATAAACACAAGAGCCAGAGGCAGTCTAAAACCTAGGAAACATTGGTTTGTGCATCCTGGACAGATTCCACTGCACACTGGGGCTGGGGAAGTGCATTTCATAGCACTGCACCCTTCCACAGTATGGAACACATAGCACAGCACCTTAATAAGTATATTTCATAGCATTCTAACAGGTTGTTTCATAGAAAGAAGAGATTATTTTGGGAGAACATGTTATAACAGTAACTTGCATTCACCTGAGACGTCACATAAACAGAGAGGTATTTATGTGGTAGGAACAAGAGGTAGATAGCCCCTTCTGTTCAAACCATTTATTGTAGAGCTGTATTTTACCATATATCCCCAAGACATAAAACAGAATTTTAATAAATAGCGTTATATAATGGTGATGAAATTGCAAAGCAGAGCTGCCCTGCCACTTGCTCTAGACTACAGCACTGTGCTTTTTCTGTACCCCAGGGGAGCTAGTCTTGCAAACTATTTTGTTCTGTATCTCTTCATGCACTTTTTTACTTCTAAACAACCAACCCTCTATTTCCTTAATACACAAAATAAAAGTGAATTCTTCAGAATAGACACCCACATTGTTGCCAACCTTATTAATGCAAACTGAGCCCTCTCTACACTTCCCCTCACACTTAGCAAACCCTCCCTCAGCCCTGCTGCCCTTCTCAGTACCAAGCTCTCCTGAATATCCACACACAAGCATATGAATGCACACCATATAAAGACACGAGGGGTAAATTTTCTTTCAAATACAAGCTGTAAGAGAAGAGGTATTAAAAACCAAAAATCTTTAGTCTCAATACTGGAGAAAGTCCAAAGGGGCAGTAGTTCAAACAAAAGATTTTTTTCTTAATCTGTGCTAGAAATTGGAAAGAATAACAACCATCTGCTACTTTCATTTCTCTTGTGGACTCTGTATTGAATGATGAAATGTTTTGCCTTTCACTGCTTCAAAAACTGTGCAGGGATCTGCAGGGGAAGCTGAGAGAAGGAGGGGGGAAATGAGACTGATGATGCCCCCAAAGACTGAGGTCCAGACAGCTCAGTAAGGGAGCTTGGACCTGCCAAGAAGGCAGCGAAGCAACACAGCAGGGCCCATCAGAGCCAAAGAGCCAACAGCCTGACTGCTCAACAGCTCACTGCAGAGAGCCTTCCTCTGAGCCAGGGCTCCATGGAAAATAACAGCAAGAAGGAGCTCAGGAACAAAAAGACCACTTGGCTTTTTGGAGCCATGCTCCAGGCAGAGGGGCTCTGCTTCTCCACGAGCAGCGTGCTGCAGCCCCCCAGAGCTGGAAGCAGCTGGCTCCAGCCTCCCACCAGCCCCTGGCACAGCCCAGAGCCCTCCGGTGCCTCCAGCTACAGGCTGCTGCTCTCTGCCACAGCTGTCCCACATTCCTGCAGCAGGCCAAGCTGAAAGCAGGCTGCACAGTGGAAACCTTTTCTGCACTTTTTTCCAAGCACTGGCATATTCCTGTACTGCGTATATAAGTGTGAATGCCCATATTATTTATTTCCAACTTGCATCATTTTAACTGCTGTTAATTTGACTGAAACATTTGGGCCCTTGCCCCAAAACAAGCACAAATGTTGTAATAATTACAGCCAGTTAAGCTAAAGAACAAATACTAATAAATTTAGTGTAGTTGTATAGGTACATATAGATATGTATCTATGCTTATGAAAAGGTGCCAATGTTTCATTCAAGTTCTGCCATAGCCAGACCTACCAAAACTAGCTGAAGTTATCAAACACAAAAAAAACCCTATGAAAGCTCATTAAATATTTATAAATCATTCCAGAACATTATCCTTGACACTTCATAAACTAGTTCCAATATTCTGTAGAAACACTGAAGAAAAACACTCACAGAATATTTATTAGAACTACCTTTAAAATACTACTAAACAAGTAAGTTAGTTTTACTTAAAATCTCATTAATTTTTGAAAAATGTTCATTAAGAACTGAGCAGACTATATCCCCATTATGTTTTAAACTTTAGTAATATTTTATTGCAACATAAACAGACCATAAAAACTTGAAGGGAAAATTCTAACAAATGCACACACAAGCTTTTCATAAAGAAAAGGTTGGTATGTGAGCTATTTTCTACAAACACAAAAATCTGTAACAAAATCACAGTTTCCTAGAAATACTCAATAAACAAAACTCCAAAATGCTTTCATGAAACATTCCTCTTTATATCAAACAGCTTCATAAGGCACTAAAAAATACATACCATAGCCACAACTCCAAAAGTTACTAAAATCAGCTCCAGTAGTCATAGCGTCTTCAATAGTTTTGACAAGGCTGTCTCAACATCTTCTTACAGACCCCTCAGCTCTCTAGCCCTTAATTCCCCTCACAAGGAAACACCATCCTCCCCAAGCTCCTATCACATTATTATGCTGCAGCTGCTTATATACTCACCCAATTTATTTCTGTGATTGAAATCAGCAGCAAGCAATTAAAAGTAATGATGATCAGTTGATCAGAGTCTCCCAGAATAACAAGGGCCATGACCAACACTCTCACTCAAGGCACCTGAGGAAAACAAACAAAAAGCCAAGACCATGCTGGACCCCAATCTCACAAGCCTTTTCTCATGAAGAACTCAGCTTTTGATCATTGAGGACTTTATTTTATTGCTCAGAAGCTGGAGCTTCACTGACTTTCACAGGGCAACAGGGACTAGCTCACTAAACCCCAAAGAGCTGCCCATATTTTCCAGCCAGAATCAGCAGCAGGGCTCCCACAGGATACTGACCCAGGGGCAGCCAACCGTGGGCTGGGCAGGTCCCTGTGCTCCAGGGTGCCCTGCCAGACACCTTTGGTCAGTGGGGGACACTTTCAGTGGGGATGGCCACTGTGGGTGGAGACTGGGGCTGATTCCATCTGGCTCCACAACAGCCCCACAGCTGGGCACTGCTGAGCCCTCACAGAAAGCTGGTGTTGCCTCTGGAAAAAAAAAAAAAATTAAGAAAGGGTAAAAAAAACTCTGCCAGGCAGCAAGCAAAAAGTGTAAGAAAAAGCTCTGCAACCACCAAGGTCAAAGAAAGATGGAAACACTAGAAGGTGCTCTAGGGCATCTGAAGGGCACAGAACCTAGAAAGGAGCCCCCACTGGAGCAGGTGGGGATGCCCTGAAGGAAACCCCAGTCTATTGAGAACCCATGCAGGAGCAGGTAGAAGAGTGAGGAGAAAGAAGCAGCAGATAGGAGCTGCTGTGAAGTGACCACAACCCCCTACCTTCTCTACATCACTCACTGTGCTATTTCATTTCCTGTGTTTGTGACCACCCAAATCCAATTTAATTGACAATTAATTAATTTTCCCCACCTGAATCTATTTTTCCCATGATGGTAGTTGGTAAGTGATCTGGTTTTTGTCTCAACCACCAAGATTTTCATTTTGCCCTCTCACCCTGCCCTGTTAACAGAGAGTGAGTGGGCAGTTTGGTGGGCATTAGGCTGCAGTACAGTCAACGCACCATATTCGCCAGCCAGTGATCTTGATGGCCTGACCTTCCACAGCCACCACCAGTTTGTAGTAGCTCTGCAGAGCTGAGCAATTGCTGTAAACCCCTCTAATGCCATGTGATGCTTATCTCATTGATCCAGGTCCAACACCATGGTGAGGAGGACAGATGGATTACAGTCTTCTCCCCACCTGAACCTCCTGTGGGGGCAGTAGGGCGATCACTAGGCTGCAAAAACGGTTGTGTAGTGCTGACAAAGGGCTTACCTTACTAAATCCTGGCCATCTCCCAATGGAGTTTCAAGTACACATCCACAAGCCTCTGTATGTGCCTGCGTTTGCCTCAGCCAGTTTTGCTGTTTCAGTCATGCAGAATGCAGGACCAGCCAGTCAATAAAAACTCCAGAGCTAGGGTTCAAGGGATAAAAAAGGAGAAATATCAAGAATTTGTGAGATTCCACTGTATGCAACTACAACAGCTTGCAGATGGTTTGGTGTTTTCTAGAGGATATGGGGAGAAATAACATAATCCACAAACATCAGAAGGGTATGACACCAGTTAAGAATACCAAACAATTAATACGGGAAGCCTTACAGTCTAAAAAGAAATACTGACTGTAGTAGAGTTGAGGTTTGTTTGTTCCTGTCCACATGTATTGTCATCTGTCTGCACAAGCCACAGGAATTCAGTACAAAGCAGACTGCCAAATTCCAGCAGCTTTGGAAACCAACACTTCTCTTTCCTCAATGCATAGAGCTGCACTCAGGATGCTGAGCCAAATTCAGTGCAGCAGGGGGGCAACTGTTTGAAATTATACTCAAATTTAAATGGTATTTAAGCCATCAAAACAAGGATTCTTAGGAAGTTAAACATTTAATTCAAAAATGTATCCAGCTCTAACAGCTCTAACTTCAAATATATGTAGAATCACAGTTTTCAAGTGGACATAAAGAAATACTCAACTATACATATGTCATTCCTCACAAATACCTGCTTAATCCAGCCTAAAAAACTTTCAAGAAAGAAGTTACAGCACCTTTTCATGGGTGATAAGTTTTCTCTGTGCTTAGAAAGAAATGGTACCCTGGATAGAAGTCTGAGTCAATTGAAAAATTATAAAAGAAGACAAACAGTGAACACTCATACAAGAAAATTATAATGGAGCAATCACTGAAACCCTACGCAGGGGGAATCATCCTGACACAGAAGTGTTTTACTATTTAGTTCAACTATGTCTTGAGCCCAAATTATACTTAACCTTGTTCCTGTGGTATTTATTGATATTCTGCACACTGACCCTTTCCTAAACTTTAACCTTTCCTTGAAAGTACTAGTAGCTCTTATTCAACCCAGTTATCTCCATCTCAGCCATGGGCAAAGGCAGTTTGCTTCACTTGATGTCATTCTCATTTATCTTTGCATTCCCATCAGCCCTCAGAAAGGCTCATGGGGCAGCCCCTGGCAAATTGCTCAATCTTTCCTCTTCCTTATGCCAACATTTTAAAGGTTCCCTTTGATCTTAGCTGCAAGTCTAGGATGAATAAACCTCACCAGACCAGCAGAGGCTACAAAAACAAATCACAAGTTTTATCATTGCTTCATTGTCCTCAAGGACCCTTGGCATTTTGTGGAGTCTATCTTCTCACAAGCACTCTTTCAGCTCCAGTTAGTTTATATTTCCAGCCCTATTCAGTATAACCCTGAATTCTGGCAGAAAGTCACATAAACATAAGTACACTTGTTAAAAAGAAATAAAAATTTATGCATGCACAACTTGTTCTCATTTTTTAGTTATAAATAACATGTCTTCCCTGACTAAAGTAATACATCTTTCAATATCTTTGAAACAAGCCAAATTACAGCCCTGACCCAAATACCCTCTTTTTTTATAGCCAAATTGTATTTCTGTTGTGAATGCTTTGCTTAGGTGAAATTATCTTCAATTTAGCTTGCACTATACTTATGAAGTCATGTAGTGGTATTTTTGCCTTATGCTTCTCCAGATATTGAAGCAAAAAGATCAAATAGATAAAGGCATATTTCAGCCTCTAGTGATCTGATTTATATTTTGATCCATTATTATTTTTAGCTATACAGACTCATAAGTATTCTGAAAAATCAAATTAGAAATAGATATTAAGGTTAGGAGAAACTAGAAGAAACTTAGAGCACCAATATGAGAAATACCCTAAATCCAACAGACCTACCAATGGAGCATAGGCATTAAAGCAATTTGATATATAGAACTTCTTACTGCTAACATCTCACAGTTTTAAAATGTAAAAAATTGTCTTCTGTTTTTGTCATCAATATTCTGCATATGTCTTCTGCAATTTATATATGCTAAATGCCTCTTTGTGTTCCTAAACTGTAAAGAGCTTAAGAACAATATTTCTGAGATCTTGATTTTGAATAAATGTGGGCTTATATGTAGCTGAACTAACTAAGCAGAAGAAGATAAGAGGTCTGAAGATAAAGATGTGAATCCAGACAAGGGGAAGAGGGAACTGAGGATGGCAGCAGGGCCCATCAACAGCATCTGGCACAGAGCAGGGCAGCTCTGGAGATGGAGCCAGCTTTAACCAGGATCTCCATCCATCAGGTGGGCTCAAGGTGATGGGGCAAATCTGAAGCCAGGCTTGCTGGTCATTGGGTCAGACACAGCCTAGAGATTTCCAGACAGACCCACAGAGACAGCTCTACCACCAAGCCATGTGTGGGCCAGAGTCCATGGGCAAGGACAAGCTGTGCCCAAGGTGGAGAGCAGCTGGAAGCACTGCTTAATTAGACATTGACACCTCAGGGCTGAATTTAAACCCTGCTCCTGGGGTGGGAGGCCCCAGTAAGGCTGGTCAGGGCTGTTATCTGTTGCCCAGGACCTCCAACAGAAGCTTCCTTGAAATCAGTGAGACGCTGCTCTGTTGAAGCTCACTGTTGGCAGAAGCATGTCACTTACCCCAAAGACAATGATCAAAGCAAATACAGCTGTTGATGAGCAAATTTTAAGGTTTTGTCAGTGCTCTATTAATCATGGTATCATTACAGTGAAATCAGAAAATTAATCTTTAGTGAACAAGGAGAAAATTAAGTTGCTATATCTCTCAATCTAATTCCTTTTCACATGACAAGTAAGTAGCTCTATTAGTATTTAGGATTTCCATCACCTCCCTCATCTACCACTACCACCCCTCCCAGTGCTTGTGTGGAAAAAATTTTGCTCAAAGGACAGCACAGCTCTCAGTAAAAAGTAAAATGAAAGGACTTGGCTCTTTTAACAGGACAAGTTTCCATTAAGCTCATTCTACACCACTACTCAATGTGTTTTACAAATCAGACAGGTGATTTTCTTATCTACAAGACTTTTAGAATGCAGTCTAGATTGTGCTCATGTATAAATGGAAAAAAGCAAAAAACTCACAAGTCATATCAACCCAAGGAGAATCAATCTCTTCCAGAATCAATGAGATCTCTACAAAGGCAATTGTTTTACAGCAACCAGAGAACCAATAAAATTCGGAGAAAGTTCTGTCTGGCAGACGTGTCCAATAAACACATATGTTCAGATAGCTGAGATTGGTTATACAACCTTCCATCCAAGCAATTTCTCCATTACTGTTTCATCTTGTAGTTGTTGTACTTGGCTGTCAGCAGGGTTTATTTTCAACTGGTTTAAATTTTTAAAAATTTAAAAATTCCAAAACAAAAAGACAAATGTAACACAGTCCTTATTCAATCCAGCAGAGTTTCTAGCAAAGCATGCATTTGTAACAGTGACTTGAGCTAACTCACTGGGCCCAGAGGAGAAAGGTCACCTCCTTATTGAGAGAGTTGTATATTTTCTGTACCCTGCTGTTGGAACCATTTGGAGAGACTGCAGAAGGTGAGCTACTGCAGCAAAGAAAAGAGGAATAATTCCAAAATCTAGTCCAAAACTCTATCAGCACAAAAAGCCTATCCTTAATCCCCTGCATAGTTTGGTTTAATTTGATCATAACATGGTCTGACCTTTCAAATACCTTTTAAAATTAATTTTCTTCCCATTTCCAACACTTCCATTTCCACAGTGCACAAACGTAGAGAGACCAGTCTAACCTATACAAGATTTAGCATCACCCAGCACTTTTAGTCTGTGAAGTCTGGAACAATCAACTCAGAGTTTGTTTTGCAGTGGTTTGGATTTGACACAGTGTGCAGAGAGTTTCATAGCTCATCAGTTTCAGAAATTTTCTAAACAAGTGCTTGTAATTAAGATCAATTTTATTCTAACTCATGCATGTTTTCTAATGAAGTCAAATAGTGACATAATAATTTAAAAAGTATTATTAATTTCCAGTTAGGAAACCAGTAGCAAATCTAAAAACTCTAGCACATTTCCAACAGTTCTTTCTTTAGTGCTTTTGGCTTAAAACCAAAGACAGATTTTTATTTATCTTCAAACACTGTTGTGTCTGAAAGTAATGTGTCACAAATGGAAGAACTATAATTTTAGTTGGATGTGTAAATCAGTTTGTTTTCTGCAAATTTATAGCATTTGGAGAATACATTTGGAAGTTATGCACAGCACTTTTTAGTAGACTGTTTATATTAGCAGCACACTCCTGAGGGAAACTGGCATTTTTTCCTCTTTCAATTTCACACTTATTATTTGCCAGTTGTATTTTAGCTTGTCCATAGTCACACCTTGAATTAGCACCATGCTACCAAATTGTCTGCATGCAAATCTCAGTGCAAAGTTTTCCTAGTTTTAATATAGTTAGAGGACATATACAACAAATGACTCAGGGATATTCTGAGTAGTGGTAAACAAAAGATAACTGCTAGTGCATGAACAAAGCCATTATTTTCCTGTTCCCCTATAACTTAATTTAAAAATCAAAATTGGATAATTACTATATTACTCTTTTGTCAATGTCATGAGAAATGGTGTTAAGACAATAGCAGGCATTTCTCAAAAACCATACTAAGACTATTTTTTTCTTGTCAGTTTATGTTGAAAACAACTGTATGTTTGAAATCTTACTTCTGGGGTTTGTGAGTATCTATGGAAGTCAACAAGTACTTGTTTCCATGGGTAAAAGGGTCACAAAGCCCATAACCATCTTTTAGAGTATTCCCTGCAAAGTACTTATCCCCTTTAACACCTGTGTCTGAAAAGATATTGAGGCTCTGTTATAAATGGGTTTGTGAACAATGCAGACCTGTGATATGCCTTAAACAGCCACATTTTTGAAGAGATTAAAATCACCCTGCAGCAGCAGTCACACAATATTTAGCTGCGAAATTCTGAGTAACATCAAGAGAAAGCCTCTGAGAAGTTGGAAAATGAAGTAGTGGTACCTGTGAGACAGTGGGGTTTGAGTCGCTGTGAGTACTGCCCAGCCTTAAATTAGGAGCTCATACAACTTTCAAAAAAGAATTATGGCCATATTCTCTTCCTATTCTCCAAGGCAACGGTTCTGTTGGAACATTTAACTTGAGTATTGGAGCAGAGGAGCAAAGATTGTCAGAGCTCTGTGTCTGACCTTATAGAACGTCAAGTTGAAAAATAGATGTAAGAAAATAGGAAAAGGCTAAAAAACAACTGTTAAATGACATAAGTTTAAAAAAAATCTGATGGACCTGGATAAAAATGTCCGCCTTTGCCCCTTAGGTTTGTGCCTCCAGACTAACCTGACGGAGCTAGGGAAGCAAAGTTACAAGAAAGAAATGTGCTAATTGGCATGGCCCCACAAGAGTTGTGATTAATTAAATCCAACATATAATTTACCTGGTTTCAAGTTGCTATACAAATCCCGGGTGTGAAGGATTTCCCTGGGATATTAACTCGGGCTTATAAACTTTTCAAGAGACTGAAGGATCCATTGCAATGGATGGTTACTTCAGCCCTCTGGAATTAACTAGCTATGCTTAATTCTTCCTTCCAAACATGTCCTTACAAACTGGGCATTCCTTCTGCTATTTGGCTCTTCGCTGCTGCCAGAGTCATAAAAAGCAAGAGTTGGCAACACAGAATAGAGGAGCAGCTTTGGTAAATTTGTTTTCATCACTTTTTTCTCTTGGTTCCTATGTTAGTGTGTAAGTATAACAGGGAAGTTCTTGCCATGCAATCTCATGGAAAGAGAAGCTTAAAATTCAATTGTAGTTAAAGTCTAGCTTGCATCCAGAGCCCCTAAAATTTACATCAGCCTTAATCAATAATTGGAAAAGCACCAGATGAAGAAACTATGACATGTGTCATAGTCTATTCTCATCAAAACTTAGAGATAAGGCAGGAAGAAGAAAGACTTTGCTACAAAACTCCACAGAGTAAAAAAGCATCCAAAACTATATGAGTCTTTTATTCTTTATGTAGCTAGTACTAACTCAAAATTATTGAGTCCTAGGGATAACCGAGATAGGCAGTGTGATGTAGTCAGAAAGAGACCAGTCTATCAACCAAAAGAGAAAGCAGAGGTTTCCACAACCACTGAAATTTTCACTTTGTAGCAAATTCTTTCTATGTCTAAAAAATCAGTGCTCTGTTTGTCTTCATCATTGCACACATTACAGGCTTTACACTGGACACAAGGCCCTCATCACTCTTTCTTGCTGTTGTTGCAATTCTGTTTGAAAAGGCTCATACAAACAGGAATACAGGGAGTTTGTCTCAGGCTTACAGTGCAGCCAAGGCTTGTTTAATCTGTGTTGTACCACAGCAGGCTCAGAGGGACCACTCAACACTGAATGAGTGGGATACAGACTCCTCCATGCCCTTTCTTATCTCTGGTCATGACCTGAGCTGCTAACTCTAAAGGTATTCCCAGAACATGACAGTGATTTTGACAAACTGGCTCAAACCCTGAGGGGCCAGTGCAGATCTGACTGGGTCAGATTTTAGGTAATAGAGAATATGTCAAAAGTGTTGGGTGCTGAAGCAGGGTTCCATGTCCTGCTGTTACTGTTGACGCTCCCCGTGGCAGTGAAACTCTAACAAGAATTAGCAGGATTTGTCCTGTCCTCACTGGCCTGCTGAGTATTTGTGTCATGCACTAGGCATTAGCAGGGAATATTTTTAAAAGGAGAGTTAGATTACTTACACATTAAACAACGACTCACATTTTCTCTAGCTGCTAGCAACTTTGGTTAGGAAAAATAGCTCACCCTCTAACTCCTTGCATAATTAAAGAATCATGCTGTTCTTCCTGTGGTTTTTCCTGCTTATGATTTTCCATGGCAATCCATTAAGTGGTACAGTATTAACAGGGACCTAAAACACCAAATTTAATCAACACTGCTTCTCACATATCAACGTGAGCAAACTCACAGCAAACTGTACATTAAATAGTGGCTTTACCGAATTATCGGACTTTTCCCTCTCAAGTCTTCACATCCTAATGGCAACTTTCCTTCTTTTGGTGTAAAATATCGGCAAGGTCAAACCCTGTCATATCACCTGCAAATTTCCTCAAATACCTCATAGAACTGGCCTATCTACTTGTACAAACCATGACTGCAAATGTGTTTGGACTGTCTATATATTTGGTATTCATGAGGTTTACAGTTCTAGCTTGTAGCCAGGAAAATTGCTTTGATTTTTTTTTTAAGTCTCAGAGCAGAAGGCAAATAAAAAATATAATATGTTTACTACCACACACAGTTCTTTAAACTCCTGCTACATTTCCCCTGACAATTCCTTTTCCATTAATCTTCCTGCCCTTGGATATCTCCCTGACATTTTCTGCCATGGCAGCAAAGGACATCTTCCAGTTGACATAATTTAAATTTCTTCTAAAGAACATTTGTTTCTTGTCTTATACTTAAAGGCAACTGGACTTCATTCCTGGGTCTGAGAAATACAAACAACATGAATAAATCATCATCATATTCAACACATCATTATTTTGTGACACAATGTAGGTGTGTTTAACCAGAATACCTCCAAGTACCCATCCCATTCTGCAGCAATAAGAGAATATATGTAAAGGTCTGTAACATTACTGGTTTCCTCCTGGGGCTTGAGCATAACTGAAGTCTTTGGAAACAATTCCAGTCCTATCAAGGGATCTGACCAGTCTTCAAGAGTGTAAACAACCAGAGGCATCATCAGCATGTATAAATGCTCTTTGTCTCATTCTCTGAAAACTGTCTGAGGGGCAGAGATAACAAGCAAATTGCAATCTCACTGACTGGTGCTGTACTCAGGGCACCTGAGATCTGTGTCATAGCCTGTTCTCATCAGCCCTCTGCATCCCCAGCCCAAGGGGAAGCTTCTCTCCAGGCATTTCATCAGGAAAATAGAAAATCTCATTGGAGGTTTTGAAAGTTTTCCTTCTTACACTACGATTAAGTGTCTCTCATCTCATTTCCAGGTAGTTTGGTTTTGGCAGGACAATGGTATTTCAAACATAAAGTCTACCACAGGAGCCTGTAACACTATTTTTCTTCCTAAAACAACCCTGTATAGACAGTTTCATCTAGGAGAAGATTCATTTACTTTAATAAGAATATTGAAATCCCCCTCTTTTTTTTTCTCCTTCATTTTCTGTCTTCATACCATATTTTAAATACCTGACCTGAATTTCAGTAGGATGCTGGCATGACTCTGGGGCTCCCTGAGGAACAAGTGGGTATTTCAACCCTGGCCCACCACTGCTTCTGGAATACTAATATATTTTGCTGCATGTATTCCAGTCCACTTGATAATTATATCCACATTATCAGGTGAAAAATGCAGGACATAATGCAGAGTACAGCTGGCACATCTGCACTTAAGAAAGTATCTTTTATACTAAACTCACACTCTGCTGGAATTTTAGCAGCTTTTCTTTCATGAAAAGATTTTTAATAGCATTTTTCCTTTGGTTCATTTTCTCTCTCCCTGACATGTGAGTAAAGAAAACACGTTTTAATAAATGAGAGTGCTGGTTTAAAAGACAGTAGGGGAAAGCAGTTGTCTTGATTTAGTTTACAATTTGGAAAGGCTTCAATACAGCACAGCAATTGCTGAAGCAAAATAGATTAAAGAGGAAGCCTTTTCTCTATAGAACACAGAATGACATTTACAGATGTATGTTCACAGCACACAGTACTAACAACTGGGTAAGGGCAACACTCTGTTCAGCACCATCTTTGATACAATTTGCCCTCTTTAAAGCTTAAAATCTCAGTAGGTGAGGCAGAAGAAAAGTGTCTCCTGGGGACAAGCGTCAGTATTTTGGCCTGGTCAGGCAGCAAAGGAAGATTCCTGTGAAGTTGTGACAACAGAGGTGAGAAGTGTGTTTGTCCTGGATGCAGAGTGAAAAGTGCAGGTAGATGTATGTAGCTGTGTTCCCCACTCTCATTGCCACCAGAGGCAAGCTGCAAGCTACCTGTCTTTTCTCCTCTAAACAGTTTCAAGGAATCTGAATCAGAAAGAGTCCACAAAGGTCTGCCACTCTGGCAGGTCCATCAAGTAGACTTAGAGGACACGCCTGGAGGGCAGCAGGCACAAGCTATCAGCACTGCCACTGCCAGGTGCAAAGGACAGCCAGGATTCCCCACAAACTGTCACAGCTTTGGTATACTGAAAGGACAGCCAGGGATAAGCTGTGTTTTGAAAGTTAAGGGAGAAAGAAATAGTGAGGATCAAGGGTGGGAGAAGGCATTAGAAGGACAACACAACCTGGAACTTGACCATTAAATAAATAATTATTTGTTAAAAAGTGAGACTGCAAAAACCTGTTCAGTGAAGATTCTGGAAGAGCAGAGGGATGGGCTGTAAAAAGCACTCTCAGAAATGTGGAAGCAAAAGCATGGGAACATCGAGAAAAACTTAAAAATTTGTTCCCAGTCTGAAGTGATTTGTTTTAGTGTGACATGTGACACCACTGAATGCTGATGGGACAATCAAATAGCTTTTCTTTAAGAATATCTCCTTTTTGTACTACAGCTTCCCTGCACTGGGAAGCATTTGGACAAGACAAACGAATATGCACAAGCCGCTTCTCAGCAGAGCAGTTGAACTCACAGTGCCTGGCTGCTGTGGGTACCCAAGCTCCCCATCCCAGAGCTCACTCAGGCATCTCCCACTGCCCTGCATTTTGCTGCTTTAGCATTAGCATAACCCAGGTCTGAGGAATATAAGCCTTTAGAAGTACCTGTACACCTTCAGATCCAGAAGGCTTGTCATCTTCCCACTAATCTGTTGTACAGGCTACCTACTGTACTTTGCAGAACCCATCTGGGGGAGTTGAAAAAGCTATTTGTTGTCATAGAAACAGCAGGACTTCATGCTACTGTGCTGGCTGATGATATGTGAAGGTATTATTGTTTGGCCTTTTTCCAGGTAACCAGATTGAGAAATGCGAAAAAGCTTTTTAAAAAGCTCCTGGAATTTTGCCAAATAGTCAGACCTACAGTTCTCACAAACACATTCAAATATTTACTAATTATTGTGGAAAAATCTGAAAATTGCTGGGTGTGGGAAATACTGTTGAAAAAAATATGTTCTTGACCCAAGAAAGCAATCAAGCAGTGGTCATCTTTGGAACTGTCCAAAAATCTGAAACCTGTTATGAAGAATCAATTAAAACTATAGCCATTGTCTTCAGTCCCCTGGACTTGCTGAGACTAATACTTTGAAAGCCTACAGTTAGAGCAGTAATTTAGGTCAATCCTGCAAAAGTAGCTATCCCAGGGGCTTACTAGCTGCCAGAGAGCACCACTCACTGACCCCACTGACAGGGCAGGAAAGGAGTTTGTGACTTTTCCTTTATTTTCTGCTCTTTGCTGCTGGAGAATAGTAATGCCAGTAAATGACTGAACAGGATGGTGGGAGTGACCAAACCTCTTGACACTGCAGGTAAGCAGTTGTGTTCCCCTGGTAGCTCCAGAGGAAGGCAGGTTTACAGCCAAATTACAGTCACAGAAGCATTTAGGTTGGAAAAGACCTCTAAAGCCATCGAGTCCCACCCTTGACTGATGACCACCTTGTCAGCTAAACCACAGCCCTAAGTGCCACATCCAGTGGTTTCTTGAATACCTCTGGGGACTATGACTTCCCCGCTTCCCTGGGCTCTCTGTTCCAGTGATTTAATCGCCCTTCCTACAAAGGAGTTCTTCCTGATTCACTGGCCACAGAAATACAAGACATGTGTCTTAGATGTCATTTACTTTAGACAAACAAAGTCCTTTTACCAGAATATCTTTTGTTGTTGTTGTTTTTCTTACATTTTTCTTAAAGCATCTTTATCCTCCACTTGCAGAACAGTATTTCTTGGTTGACAGAATGGAAAAATAAATCTCAGGATGGTTCATAGAAAATATGAGATTTTTAACTATTTGGCTTGGCAAATGAGTGTATATGACTAGGATAAGCAATGCAAATACTTAGCTGTATGCTGGGGACAGGTGGGAGATAGAAAAAGCAGTTTTGATTATAAAGGTCTTAATCCATCTGCATAGAAACTTCCCATTCTCATCTCAACAGTCCAATTTCCTCTCCATCTGTTCCAAATAGTTCAAAACCCTATGCCATTTAGCAGAGAAATCACCATCCTCTTGCTGTAAGCCATAAAAAAATTATCCAAATGGCCTTACATGTCCTGTGTGGAGGAAAAAACGAGCCCTGTGACTTGCAAACAGCCTGTCTCTGTCATGCAGGTATGACATCATCTGACATCTCTGAGTTAGCATCCAGCTAGTCTATTGCCCCATAAATTATTCTCCATTTTTCTTACTGAAGTAATCTGCTTCTATTGCAGAATACATCTTACTCTTCTTCCATTGCCACAGAAACAGTCAGAATGCCTTAGAATTACAAATATGCAATTACTAAACTTTCAGCTCTCTCAGGCTGTGAAAATGGATGGATGTGACACTAAATTGAGCTATGAAAAAATAAAGGAAAATGGCTGGAGGAGCAACACCTGTGGGAGTGCTTGACTTAGATTTAATTTCTAATTTTTTGTTGGACAGCAGCCTAGGGCTGCAGCCAGCCAAACTGCCTCCTCCTATGCTAGATCCAGCATCCATCCTCTATTCCTTTTACAGGTTTAGCCCCTTCATATTCAACTCACTTGCCAGCTACAGGAGTAATCTAATGTGATGCAGAAGGGCATAAGCTTTTGGGAAAAGACAAGAACGTGAAAGACAAATTGTCAGTAAAGGGCCACTAATTTACAATGTAAACACAAACAGAACAGCAAGGTAAATTAAAAAAAAAAAAAAAAACCTGCCATTTTCTAGATTCTCCTTACTTCATTGGCTGTTCAGATTGTTGCCACTTGTTAGAGCTCAACAAAAGAGAGGATTGAGAAGCCTGTGGTGATTCTATTTCTGACCTTACCATAGAAGAGAGTCTTTCAGCCTACACTCCTCTTCAGCCTACACTCCTCTTCAGCCCTGTGTGACCATCAGCTGTGGAAAATCCAGCCCAAGCACTTTTCCTTTCCCTCCATACACTGAATAAGTACTTGTTAAACACAAAGTGAGTGTGACTAGATATGCCAGCGTTTTCCAAGAGAGAAGAGGTCATGACTCTCAAAGCCCATGAGCCTGGGTCATATACTTGATCATCAAAATAATTCCCTTGTTACCAAAGCCTGGGATTATGCAAGCAGGGGAGTGTTGGTTGTTCTGCTGCATTTTAGTTACTCACATGGACCTGCAGCTCTTCACTGGGTGGCACCACAACACAGATGTCTGTCACTGAGATTTGTATACTTACATTTGTTACTACAAATAGTAACACCAGCATGCAGACAAATTCAGCAAAGTCCATTTGGTTTTGGAATTATCCCTCATTTACCCATATTTATAACAACAGATATTAACTGACCTGATACACTTTTGCTTGCAGAAAGTCCCAGAAGTATTTTACTGTGATGAAATATATATATCTGGAGTCCCTGAACATCACTTGGAGATATGGAATGCAATGAAAATACAACCATATTGCATATAAACATTTAAAGAGCTGTAAGTCAAGTATCTCCTTTTTGTGATACACTAAACTTAGTTAGCTAAAACCTATCAGAAAATTAAGGTCTATCTCAAATACAGAAAATAATCACCTGGGGATTCTGATACTGACCTAGGTCCCAGAAATTCTAGGACATATTCTCTGCAGGACATATGAAGCAAACTACAGTGACACAGTAAAAATCACAGGGCTCCCATTGTATGAATTTGTGCCTCACATGAATATGAGAAAATAGAAAATTTGTTCATATAAACACTACTTCAGAATATTTTCTCAAAGCTAAAAGCAAACCCTTGGCATTTGGATGACAGGAAAATGAAGGTGGTCTGAATACAAGAGACATGGAGTCAGACTGAGACATAAGCACCAGTTATCACTGGCTAAAGTGAACCTCTGAAATGTCTCTGCATGACAATTGCAGGCTTGTGAAATTCCTTCAGCTGCAAATTTTCCTTCTGTCATGTCCTTTCCCTGGCTGGGGATTAAGTTTTCTGCAGGAAACAAATTATTTTCACATTAAGAGTGACATCCTTCCACTCTCCCAGAAGGCACAGATTCTATGTGGGAAGACACAGTCATTCTGGTAAGATGTTGGGAAGGCAGGTCAGGTAAGTTTCTTTAACTCACCAAACTGAAATCTGCAGATCCAGAGATTACTCAGATTGTGCTTCAGGAAAGAAGAAATGGGTGTCCAAGGGAGAAGCATATGTTGGGTCATGGGATGAGTGCTGCAGTACCAGCTGGAAGAAATCTGGCAGGAAACTTGAGGATAATCAGAATCTGCAGCTAAGGAAAAATAAAGAGTAGACTTTGCACAATAGAGAACACTGAGAGTAGATGTAATTTCCCCATCCTTATGAATCATTTATATAATGCTGGAAAATTACTAACCAAAGAGGGGAAAACTGGAAAGAAAACAGATGATGTCATGAGATTAATGTTAAAAAAGGTTAGAAGAAGAATTATGCTAAAGAATCAACTGAAAACCTGATGTTGCAAAATTTTGCTCATTTGTCCTTGTTTTTATATGAAAAGCCTGTTTTGATTTTATTTCATCTTCTTTTCACAGATTCATAGTCTATATCTGCAATATCTAGAACTTGCTGTTCATGTTTTCTCAGTGGAACTTTCCTTTGCAAATATTAGAGAGGTTGGAAAACGTGTGTTTATGTGCCCTCTGCTGGAAATGCAGCACTGGAAACACTGGCAAAAAATTATTCCCCTCCACACAGAGATCAGCTTCATCATGGATTCAGCAGTTACACATCACACAGGCCAGATTTTGTTTAATGAACCTAGTCAAAATAAACTTTGTCTTAGTTGCTCAGTATTGACTTACTCTTCTATATAAATGCTGGGATCCAAAAACCGGAGCAAATATAAAGTATCTCTGTGGAAATCAAGGAAATCATGCTTTAGAAAAACATTTAAGTGAAAGTTGAATCATACTGTTTAGAAATGGAACTAGTAAAATTTGCATTGCCACATTCACAAACAGAGGCACTGTGTATACTGTGTATAGCCACCCCTAGGACAGTGAGGAAGCAAAGGACCTGCCAAAAACACTAAACATATCCAGGCCCATTACTACACTTACCCTTCTTCTGAAGTCATTCCTCCCCATAATTGACATTATCATAAAATGTTACTTTTCCTTAAGAATTTGCTTCTATTATTTGACTTTGAGTCATGATTTTGGGGCTGTTTTTTTGTTTTTGTTTTTTTTTTTGAGGGAAGACTCACACAGGGATTCAATAATCTGACTGAAACATATATTTTTCCAGCAGTTTTGGAATAACTTCATAGTTAAAATAATAGCAGTCACAACAGAGAAGATTTTCTTGCAGTCTTGCAGTGCTACTACTTTTTTTAACCCAGGTTCAGCTGTACTATTAGGCCAGCATCTTAACCCAGAATTCTAGCTAGCATAGGGAAAAGCATGATTAGTTAAAGCTGACAGAAACAACCCACTAATTAACATGCAGGTTGTATTCTAAAAATCAGGCCGCTTCTTTTGCCTGCTCTGTATTTAGCTCATCTCCTCCTATAAGTTAAAACAATCTTTAGGATTATGAGGCATATATGCAGCATTGTTCTTTATGCTGTACTCTGTATGCATTTGACATTAATTCAGTTAGTCTGGGTGGTAGCAGATCTTCAGCACTCATATGGTGTGGAATATCATCATGAAAAATGGAAAAATACTGCACTGGCCATCGTGCAGCACTAATGGGCTTGGCTTCACCTAGTGAGAGACTTCAACCTTTGTGCTTTTTTTCTTACTAAATGAAAACTACATCATATTCAAGACTAACACAACTGTCTCCTAATTTTTTTTTCTCTACATGATGTTTTGATCTTGTTAGTCTTTTATCTGTAAAAGGATATTTATTTATAATTTGCCTTCCTCAAACACAACCCCAAGGAGGTGGTGACTCAACTGCATCCTGTGGGCTTCACTTTCATAACAAAATTTACACTGCAGAAACATAGGTTGGTAAAGACATTTAAATAAAACATTAGCCTGTCCTCTTCTACCTTGCATGCTGCTATTATAAATTAATTTTTAATCAGTTCCTACCCCAGATACATCCCCCCTTTAAACATACACTTATCACATACTGTTAAAAGCAATTCTAAAATGCCAATTTAAACACAGAACCAAAGCTGCCCCTTAACAGCCCTCTAATTTACATTTATCTCTGGTATCAGCTTCAATCATGATGCACTTCCTTTTTACAAGGTGCTAGAGGGGTGTTCGAGCTGTGCTTTGGATTGCAGTCCATTTCTGCCTTCTGAGCTTGCTGAAAGGGATTCTGTATTAAACAGGAGGCTTTCACTGCAGTTGGGAACCCATCTACCACA
The DNA here is from genome assembly GCF_029582105.1 of Oenanthe melanoleuca. Classification (NCBI taxonomy): domain Eukaryota; kingdom Metazoa; phylum Chordata; class Aves; order Passeriformes; family Muscicapidae; genus Oenanthe; species Oenanthe melanoleuca. The sequence continues at coordinate 8,676,897 of NC_079342.1, forward strand.
CATATTTTAGAAAGTTTCTCCTAATATTTTATGTGTATCAAAACATACAAGTATTTTTAAAAGCCAGCTTGCTACACTGCTACAAATTTGGGTCCTGTTCTGTGTGGCTGAAGCTCTCTCTTACATAAAAGGAGAGGAAGAGGTCAATGATTCCTAACACATAAAAATGGCCAAAGACACAGCTAACACTGCTTAGCAACTGTCTTTCCATTCTAAACTCTCCTGTTGCTTCTCATTGGCAGATTTTAGACATTTTGCCTCTATTTGGCACTCAGTCATCTGCATCAGACTAAGGGCTTGGCTTTAGCTTTTTGTTGGGGTTTTGTTTTTTTCAGGGGAGAGGGGCAAAGAAAGAAAAAAAGAAAAAAATCCAACCAACCAAAAAAAGAAAACAAAAAAGCACCCACAAGGAATCTCAAAATCACTTTCTCATCTCTGCAAATTTCTCTCTTTCATTGGGAAGGTCTAACATCTCTACTTTTTAAATGGGTCAGGCTGAGAAGTGTACTTCTGTTGGACCTGGTCACCCCCAAAACCTGACTAAATCCTACCAAAATCTTCACCAACGTTAATTCATAAAAAATGTGATGGACTTTAGTGGTTGAATTTTCTGAGAGTCTCTCCCACACAGCATGTTCCAGTACTTCCTACCAGGCAATGAAACCATAAAAACACCACTACAGACAAGTCTGAAACACCCAGGATGGGACTTCCCAGGAGTCACGTGTCAAAGTCAAGTCTCCCCTGCAGTGCAAGGGGTACTCAGGGCTTTCTGACTTCTGCAGTGTTTGGCTTTACAATTTTAACATTGGACCTAGGTAGCCTTTATGAAGTGATTGCATAATAACAGTATAAGATGCATTAAAATGTATTTTTTGCATTTTGCAAACATATTTCGTAGTTATTGTATTCTCTACCAAGCCAACTTCCATTGCAAATCTTTAGAGTTTTGCCATAAAAATGAACACTAACAAAATTAAATATTTCAGGTTAACAACTGTTTCAAAGTGTCTAAGGTGAGGCTCAGCAGAGGGTTTGGGGTCCAGTGAAGATATATTCTTTAGAACGAAGATGTGAAATACTGTTTATTACAGCAGTATACTTCTAAGCTATTGCCAAGAGTGTCTGGGCCAATGAAATTACATAAACATATAGCAACAGACATCCAACTTCTGTCCTGATTGTTTTTGGACCAAGGGGATCATAAGAGTTTTTACATGCTGATTGTGTCCAGGAGGGGAAGGAAGAAAAATGTTAAGTAACTGTAACTGAGGCAGAAGTTGTACCATTTCTATTCATGATCAGCTGACAAAAACTGATGGCACAGCACAGAACATTAATCCCAGCTAGTTACTCACCTCCAGTGTATACCCTGTACTTGAACTGTTAGTGCTGTTCTAAAAGAAAAACGAAATAAAGCCCAGAGGGGTATGGATTTCTGTAATGGCTTATGCAGCTTCAGTTGACACAAGCTCTGTGCAGGCTATTTCTAGAGACTTAACATCTTTCTGACAAAACCTTAGATGTTATGGATGGATGATATCTGCTAAGCCATCTGTTCTGTTTCACTGCCAAGGCAAAACTCTTCCTACTGCATATTTATTTGACTTCTACAGTAGTTTTAAATACTCTAGTGAATGGAACTTCCTCTGTTCCCCTCGGGAGATTGGGCTCACTACAGAATACTTTTCATTGGCAGAATTTTTTCTGGTGTCAAGCCTAAGCTTCCCCTTTTTAATTGCATCCTGAGACCTTCCCTGACCTCTGTGCATGTGCCAGTCTCCACATTTCAGCACACAGGGAAGAGAAGCTGTACACATCAAGGACTGATACATGAATGTTTTTAAAAGAGTAAAGAGTGCTTACACACAGGATCTCAGACAAAATAGCATCTACTCTTAGTACCATATACAGAGTCTCCATAAAAAATCCTAGGAATCTGGGGCAATTACTGTCTCTAATGAGATTCCATAAGGTTCAGTAGCACATTCTGGCTAATCTAGAAATAGATATGCAGTCACAGCCCCACAGGTAAAAATCTATTGTTTCAACTTTTCTATTGCCTTACAAACAAAAATCTGGTAACAGCATCCTCTCTTCTGCTCACATCTCCATCTTTTTCTGACTAAATCAGAATAGTCAGAACAACAGAAATGTTAAATACCATTGAATCTAAAAAACTGCTATGGACAACGACATTTTATGACCTACTTTAGATTATTTTCAATCCTTTCCCTGCATGCATTTATTTTGTGTCACACTTCTGTCCTTACCAAAATATCTCACGAGAGCACGTCGTTGTGCTCCGTAGTTCCTTGCCTGCAGCAGGGGTAGCCCCGGATTTCAGGGATCGGGGGAGCAAGAGAAGTGTCGGTGCCGCCGCCAGGTGTCGGTCGCGCCGCGCCCGGGAGCGATCGGCAGCCCCGGGATCGCTCCCGACCCTTCCATCGCCATCCATGGCCATCTATCGCCACCCATCCCACCAGCCCGCTCTGCGGGCCTGGAAAGGCGATGGGATGCATCCAGGGACACTCCCACTCCCGCAGCGCGGCTGAGAGCCAAGCTCAGAGGCACTGCGAGGGTTTGTTTGAGCCTCTCTGACTAAAGCACCCAAGACCTGTAAGCGATATTTGCTAGGAAGTGAACTAATTAATCACTTGCTACCTGATTACACATTACCTAACCACAGGTTCAGCAGCTGACTCTTCTTTTTTGTCTGGGTATGTAAGTTGGTATCTAAGTACGGTCAAACACGGCTTCTAAACAGAACACAGGAGGAGTGGGAGGATAAACCAGGAATGCCACAGAAATGGGGAAAGGTCTGCCGACAGCTGTTCCAAGCTCATGGGAAAATTAACAGCTGGGGTAGGACCATTTACCCCCTCCAGGTTAGCAACGCACTTCCCTCTACTTCCCCTCAAATCAATGCTGTAAGCAGCCCCTCCCACTAGCTCTCTTCTGCCCTACAAGTGAGCAATTTTCAATGGAAAAGGAGAAACAGATCAGACTAGAAGAAGTAGGGGGTGAACACAGGCAGGTGGTAAAGGTGGGAGGAACGGGAAGACGCTGGAGCAGTGGGATTTCCCTGGGCTGTTACTATTGCTGACTCCTGGAGAAGCCCTCTCCAGAGCCCAGTTGCTGCTGGAATACTGAGTTGTCAGAAGGCAATAACAAAGATAAGGTTGGTAGGAACGATTTGCATTGGGCAGGCACAGAACACACATCCATAGGAAAACACATTCCATTGCCCTCAGCAGTCCCAGAGGGACTTGGGTTTAAATTAGATTTTGGGGCAGAAAACAATTAAAACAGCAAAATTTCCTGTTTGTTAAGTATTCATACACTGAGTTGATTGAATAAATTCTCTGCAATTTTTACAGGTGACAGGCTACAAGCAAAGTACCAAACGAGATAATTCATTTCTAGTATCACAGAATTCCATCCGTTTTCACTAGCAAGTACCAAAAAGAACCAGGCAATTATTTCAGAGAGCATCTATACACAAATCCAAATGCAGGCAAGGACATTTCTCCTGCTTTTATTAGAAAACTGTCCCCATTAGTAGCCAGTATTTCTCACTCATCTGAGCTGGCACTTACAACAACTTTTGATTGGCTGATACATAGTCTGCCTGCATTTGGAACAGTCCTGTGTACTCTCTTCACTAGTGTTTGTTAAACGGTGGTGTCATTAATTTTAAAAGACATTTTTAAAACTAGTAACATGATGTATTCACGTAGACATTGTTATTTGCTGCTCATGATGCTTTCTGCTCAAAGCCCTAAGACCATTTAGTTTATTCTTTAAAAATGTATATGCATTCTCACATCAAGTATATTCAATTAAAGAGAGTCCAGAGGGAAAAAAATAAAAATCACTGGAGGTATAGAAAAAAAATTACCTTTGGGGAATTATTACTTTCATAAGTTAGTCTAAAGACTAAGAGAATGAGGTGGCAGCCTGCCAGATTTTAAATACATAAAGAAGTTTCCACCACTACAAATGGAAGAGAAACTTCTGTTGACAAAGTAGACGGAATAAGAAGTGATGGACTTAAACTGTAAAAAGAGAATTTTAGGGATTTTAGTGGTAAGGATAGCAAAGTTCTAGGATAGATGGCCTAAAGAACTTTCAAATCTTCACTCACAAAGATAATTTAAACAAGTCAAAAATGTCTCTAGGATGATCTTCTATACTAGTTATGGTTAAAGGTACGACAACATATCAGATTATTTTTCTATCATTTTCTCTGTTACATGAAGTTATGCAACACTAAGTTTTTTGTGATATGGCAAGTTTCATAACCTACAAGTTTGTAGATCATGTTGACTGATCCCTAATGGAACATACAGCAGTATTCCCCCTGTGTTCAGTCATACAATAACCCCATGGGAATGCTCATTTTTCATGGACTTTCGCTATTTCTCCTTCCATGCCTGGCAGAATCAGGAAAGGCAGAGGCAGGTTCCAAAACCTGAAAGAAAAATAGAAGCCAGGTTCCAGGAATCAGCTAAATTTAAGAATGAGCAAAACCACAACAAACTCAGGAGTTCATCTTCCTCACAACCTGAGTTCCAAACAAAGCTGCACATTCTGAGAGATTAAAGAAAAATAAAACATATTTAAGTAGATAAGCCTATCGTTCTTATGATGTGTGAAGGCTTGAGACAGAAAAGCTCTATCTGGCACAGATGGGTGCTGATGTCCTTGGCCCACAGGAAAACCTTCACTTCCTAAACTATTCATTAACTATTTAATCTCCTATGGGGTGGGAGTTGTGACCTGGACTTAGCTTTTTTTGTTTTGTGTTTTTTTTAATTTAGTGCATTTAACTGAGATACCAGAGACTGAGTTAGCTCACAACTCAATTGTTAAGTACAATCACTTTAAAAAAAAAGTTAAGTCTTTTCAGATAAAGGACCCCACCATCTGCAGTGCTCGTTCTGTACCTTAAATTGGCACAAATATTATTTCAAAAAATAATTCTGTGCCTATGGCATGAATCCCATTTCTTGCAAAGAAATAGACCCCCACACAGCTGCCATTCACTTGTTTTGCTCTATTCTGGATTCTCAAGAATGAGCAAAAAAACTGCTTATTTTCTTGCTGATGTAGGCTGTCTGGGTTTGCTTAACCACACATTGAACTATGCCTGGCAGGGTGGGGCTGAAGTTTGTTTTTTCTGAACATCTCAGATTGTCGTTCTGAAACTCACAGGCGTGATCAACTTTCCGGATTTCACTTTCATGCTGGAGAGCAAAAACACAGACAGCATGCAAGGAGCAGCAGAAGAAAAAGTAATAACTGCAAGGATCACTAATTTCTCACAGTTCCAGCACCACTTCCATCCAAACTCATGGTAAATCTTTCACTGGCATCAAGAGTCCAAAGTCTGACCCAGAGCCAGTGCCAATGTCTTAGGCTTAGTGTAAGATGCAGCTCTTTTCTTAGTGGCCTGAACTTTTACCAACTTTGGTGGAACTTCCACAAGTTCCATTTGTTCCAAGAACAAATTCAATCTGAATGTAGGTTCTGCATTAAATGATTGTCATTCTTGCACTACTGCTGCAGTCTCCTTTCTGCTTTATGATGCTTTCCATTCATAGTCCCATTGCTAATTAACTATTGTATAATAACAAAAACTAAGCAAAAGTGCCTTTTAGAGACAAATCAGCAGAGTCCTGTGACAGACCACTGAACAAGGAATAATGGGATGACACCTGAGTTGATTAAAAAAACCAAACCAAACCAACAAAATAAATCACTTATGAAAAGCAAGACAAAAATTATGAACTTTCATCCTTTTCCAGAAAAGACAAGTAAACAGTCTAATTTCAACTTCCCTAGAGCTTTACATATAAAAGCTTGCTTTTGAAATTTACAGAGAAACCACAAACGGAACTGTAGTAATGCCTCTGCAATCAAAACAGCTTTGGGTACATCTGTATGCCTGGGGGAGATAAATTAGAGTATCTAGGGCTGGAGGGATGAAAGAGAAATCAAGTCCAGACAGCAGCTAGCCATGTTAGTACTGCTCAAACTTGTAAGCCACACAAAATATGGTACATTAGCTTAGGTTGCCTTGTGGTTACTCAGCTTCACAGCATCCAGGCTCAGCTGACCAGGTCAAAGCACAGAGGAGACGTGTCTGCACTTGACGTACCTTCCATGTGAAAGGTAAATTAAATTCAAACACAAACCTCCAGAAACGTGTAGCTGCAGATGGAAAGAAGAAGGGCAGCCTGTTCTTCTGGTCTTCTTTAGCTTTTCATCTAACTTACTCTTCAAACTTCACCTTGGAAAACTCGTAAATTCACCAGATATTGCAGCAGTGTTTTAGAGATTGCTGGGATCAAGGCAGACAAAAGTCCAAGCCCCTTTCCTAAATCACTCTCCAGATCAAGCTCCTTTAACTGCAATGCAAAGGCACACACTAACCCCTACAACACACAGCCACTCAGAACGAGGAGCCAAAGGCAAATGACAGTGTTTACACTCTCCTCTCATATATCATCAGCGACAGAAACTGCTGTACCTCAACCACAACTAGTCAAACAGGCCAGACATTTTTTTGTAATGGACACTGCAGTAACATGCAGCCTGTGAGAGTGACTGCACCCCTGAGTATCACCCTGACAGCATGGGAAATCTGCTCATGAGCCCCTCATGAATTATGCTTACAACCATCTATGTTAGACCAAAATTTTATTTCATTTGCAGGACTTATTTATCCTCCACAACCTCACCTTTGTCTAAAATTCCAAGCCTAACAGCAGGGCTAATGGCAGAATACAACCTCTAGAGGCAGTCAATTTACATAGTATTTCCAGGCCAGCATGCCATGAGCCAAAGAGGGTCACAATCAGAACCAAAGCCAGCTCAGCAGCCAGCCACCCTAGAAGAGAACTGAGCAGAAACCTAAGACATGTTTCCTTCTCTCTTCATGTAAGGAGATAATTTTGTTACATCCTTTCCACACCTATAACCCAAAAAAATATAGGGATTACAGTGTTGCCTGAATGTGCAAGATTTTCAAGCTTTTAAAGGTCACAAAGACTCAGAATATGTTAAAGTTCTAATTTAATTACTTCCAAAATCCTGGCACATGTGGACCTGCTTGATGCACCCAAACAATGCTCACAGGGCATAAGCTTTTTTCAGTTTCCTGACTCCAAATAGGAGGTCTCATGCACACAATTATATCAGTGAAAATCCTACTTCTGATTTGTGGGAACTCTTCCACTTTCAGTTTCATTAAATTATTGCCAAATTCTGATCACAATGAGGAAACACAATTAAGGCATTCCAGCTGATTGATGGAAGGAGGGGGAGCTCATGCTGGTGAGTTCTGACTACCATTATTTTTCAGTTAATATGTTTCTTTCCTGACTCATTGTATTGTAACAATGACATTCACTTAGAAGGGAAGGAGCAGTTTTATTATGTTGATTTCCCATAACAGAGACGAGAAGCTACACAAAAGGCTGAGGCTGCAAGAGGCACATATCAAAATGCCTTTAAATACAGCAAAAAAATCATTTGCTATTTGTTCAACTTCTCTCTGAAGACAAGTATAGATCAGAGCCATATTAGCCTCATCTCATGCAGGGACACAGTCAAACAGGACAGAAAGCATGACTTCTAGGAATACTTATACTTTCTCCAGTGTACCTGCATGACTTTGTTTGAAGTCTTTTCTATCCCTACAAATAAATGCTTTGATTAAAGGAACCAGGCTCAAGGAAACTCCTTCAAGAAGGAAGATCAAAACAATGGTTATTTTATCAACAAAGTACCTGCATAAATGCACACAAGATCAACAAAGGCTAGTGTGAAGGTTGCTTGATAACCCGTGTGAGAAAGCTGGGTCTTCTCCCCGAGCAAGCATTAATTTGTATCATAATTCCCAAGGTGTCAGGCTGGGGTGGTAGCAGCCTGTTCTGTGTCTTGTGTCTTCAGTAACCTGTTCCCAGGAGGCTGCCCACAGGTGGATCAGAGATAACACTCAGATAAGTTTGAAGGACCACACTAAAGGCAAGACTGAAATAAACACTTTGTCTATGATCTGTGCCTCAGCTTTCGCACGTGTGCTCAATGAATTTTGTAATTAAACTCCAGCTACCCAGACTTCGTTACTCTTTAATTTCAAACAGCAGCATCTACTCTGCCTGCACTTCAGCAGGGGCATTGTCTTGTAGCCACAAATACACGAGCACACCAACACACCACCACCACTGTAAGTGTACAAGGTTCCCATACAAACACCGCAGTGTGAGGGGACAAATCTAAAAGCTAGAACAGAGGTCTTCCTTCCTCTTGGCCTCAACGCCCGGGAGACCCTTGCCTGCCTCGGCCAGGCTCCCTGCGCTGGCCTCAGCCCCTCACCGCCCCCGGCCCGCGGGTTCCCCCGGCTGCCGCGGGGAGGGAGCGGCGCCCACGCTGAGCTGCGCCCGGCCTGGGGCCTGCCGCCTCCCACGGCCCGCTGCCTGCTCTGCTCAGCCCAGGGGAAAAGAAAAAGAACACGAGAGTTCTGTGTGTTTTCACGTCGCCCCAAAGCTCCGCTCGGGCCATGAGCTGCCTCGCTCCGCCTCAGGGGCCCGGCCCGGCCGCTCGCCGCGCCTCAGAGGCTGCTCTGAGGGGGCTGGTTCGGTGCTCCTGTGAGATACTCTGCAGTAAATAGACTTCTTTAAGTGCTTAAGCACCACCGAAAGCTTGTTTCTGTGAAAGCCTGGCCAGTTTTACAGCTGCCGCTCTTGGCTTCTCACCTTTTGGGCTGGGGCTTGACACCCGCTGCCTGAGCGGGCACCGGCGGCGCCCCGCGCTCCCCGAGGCGCTGCGGAGCCCTGGGGGGCTGAGATCAGCGGGGCTGCAGCTGCAGCAGCGCGCCCGCAGCCCGGACCGCCTCCGCCTCCTGCGAGACCCTTTTAACTTCTCCCCGTCGCAGCACACGCTCTTTGCTCGTGTGCTGCTCGCCGAGATAAAAGCTATTCTCGGTGCCCTTTCTGCCTGCTCGGGGGTGGCTGCGGCTCCCCCCGTGGCTCGGGCTCCCCGTGGCCCCAGGCAGCGCCGGGAAGCGCCGGGAAGGGAAAGGCGGCGCAGGAAGCCCGGGCCGGGCCGGCAGGAAAGCCGTGGGGAGCCGGGGCAGCACGCAGGAAGGGGCCCGCGGGCCTGGAAAAGGCTCGGAGAGGAAGGGAGGGTCGTGGCCACCTCCGAACGTGCCCCCCGAGCCCTGCAGCCGCCGTTCCCCGCCCGGGCCGTGCGTCCGGAGCTGCGGATGCCGCAGCAAATAGCCCGCACTCGAGTGCAGGAGTCGTGCTTCTCAAAAGAAATAAAATAACAATAAAAACCAACCACGCTTAATTATATTCTGAACTGCTAAGGTGCTTTGAATCTTCAAACATAAAAATACTTTGAAAATACTCTAAAATACTTTACATGTTTTAACTGGTTCTGGTTTCTAAAGACAGACTCCTCTGCTTTTTGTCTGGAGCTTTAAAACGTTTTCTTTCTGTACCACCCAGCATACTTCCATAGTTGAGTATTGTGTTTCCACATTCTCGCCGATGTGGTGGGAAAAGGCTTTGCTTACTGAGCCTTTTATGTTAGTTCATCCTATTAAAGCGCCTTGCTTTGTTGTCCTCTGAACCCTCTTTAATGCCTCTGCGTTTTTCAGCAAGTTTAGTGAAAAGAAAAACTTCACCCTGTATCATTAGAGTCCTGACTGGAGTCATATTCACCGATGAACTATTTCACTGTTCCTTCACTATTACCTTAGTTCTTTCCCTCACACCTATACCTATGTTATTTATTAGAATAATTAAATTAAAATATTTTTGCTTGGGAAATGGACAGTCTCTGAGATGAAGGTTAATCTGAAACATTTACAATATGACATAAAACAGTAAGAGAGCTGATAAAATGCAAAATTTATTGAATTTCTGAGAACAGCAGCAGAAAAAAAAAGTTGTTACACTTTTTGGAGTAGAGTTGTAGGCTGCTTTGAAGTAATGTCTTGTTCAAAAGGTGCATGGATCATAAAACCCTGGTCAGAGAGAGAAATACACTAGCTGCAAGCAATTTATCTTGTGCCTAAACCAGCAGTAGAAGCGGGAGTTGTGATGGAAATAAAAAACAAGTAAAAGTGCCTGGTGTCTGGGAAATGGCTTACGTAGATTCCTTGAGCAGCAGGCATCCAAGTGGTCCCCAGATTAGCAGAAGTCGTTAGACCATAGTTGTGTCTTGCCTGAAAGCAAGAAAGATAACCATGCAGGCTGTGGTGAGTTGTTTTTCAGTGCTTCATCAGAACGTGTTTTCCAGCTAACATCTTGATCCTGCTTCCAAATATGAGGATAGGGTTATACATGTTGGTAGTTTTGTTTTTTTTATTCCACCTTACTGTAACTGATATGGCAGCATCCAGCTCATCAAAGCACACAAGGAAATACTGCAAGTAGCTGGGTAATAATTGACCTGGCAGACTCTCTCCCTTATACAAAATGACACAGATACCAGCTCTTTGAATAGTACCACAAAATTCAAAGTATTCACTTGTAAACATCTCTGTGTGTGTATTATACATATATCTGTGTGGGAGGGTTCATGAGACCTTGCCCAAAGTTGCTCAGGAAAGAATTGCAGATCTAAGGATAGAGTTCACAAGTGAATATTCTCAAAATCCTTTGCTTCATGTCTACATAACCACAGAGGATTCCTTCATTTCAAGTGGAAAATATCACAGTGTAGTCCAACTCCCTCCCCCAGCAATCCCAAATTGTTCCTGAAACCTGTTCTCCCATATACTTTCTATCACAATCTTGTGCCAAATACAATTTTTACATCATGAAAATTGTTATTGCACATCCTGTGTAACCATATAAATTCTACTTCTATTGCTTAAAGTAATTCACACCCTCACCTTCACATTATTCAGCTCTGTCTGCTCAGTGTGGGCAAGAATCTGTCTGAGACGGTATTCCAGCAATTTACACCACTATCCTGCTAAGTCAAGAAGTCTTGGCTTATGCCAAGTGTTTCTGTGTTTAAGAGCAAAACTACCTTTAGCAGACAGCTCAGGTCAGGACCTGTAAAGTGTCAGCTGTCAGCTGTGGTTCACACCAGATTTTCTCAGGTAGTGAAACAATTTTCATCCATGATTTCACAAAGCCCAGCAGATAATTTTAACCTAGTATTTATTTGGTGATTTCCCTCTAGCCTGGACATTTCCAAATGTCCATTTGTTTTCAAAGCCGTGCATTTGGTATTTTAATCCCACTTTTAGCTGAGTAGAGTGATTCTGAATAAACATGGCAATTGCTACAGACACATCTTAATATTTAATGGGTTTGGGTCACACACGTTTCTGACAAGCTGTTTTTATGTACAGTCATTGTACCGTGCACCTAAAAATGGGTCTTCTCCAAGCAATCATTCAGAAAAGCTCAAAATAAATATTGGCCTTTGTATCAGGTTTCCCCTTATGTGGCTGCTACCCCAGGCTCAGGGGAAGGTTCACAGAGTTGACAGAGCTTTGTGAGCTCTGCTTTATTAGGACTTTTCCAAGCCGGAGCATTCCTGGGTGTGGCTGATGGATTTCCTGCCTTTTTGTCTTGTGAAGGTAGCACGGAAACTCCAAGTGCAAGGAAACACTTCCCACTCTGCTGCCGTGTAGGGATTTTCAGCAGAGTAAGGGACCTGGCAGTACAGAGCGAGCTGGGGGAGCTCCCACACTGTTCATTGTACATGCACAAGTACCTGATGCTGATGCTTTGTTTCAAACTTGTTTCAAACAATGTTTCAAACTTGTGACACATAAAGATTGAGTCGTCTGGATGCTGCAGGGGAGACGGTCTTTAACATTGTCATTCTCTTCAGTGGATCACATAAATATACAAAATATTACAAAATAATCTACACTAATTATGTGCCAAACTTAAAAAAAAACTCAAACCAAACCAATCCAACCAACCAAACAAAAGGCCCCCAAACATACCCAAACAATCTTTTGGATAATATAGTAATTTATATTGGCTTCTTGGGTTTCAGATCTCTCTAGGCACTTCTTATTTCAGCAAATAACTTGTACAAGTTACAGTGCCACACGCTCTTATAGCTCGTGTGTGCAGAGTGGATTTAATTGGTGGTAATTACCGTGGAAAATCCTCTGCATGAAGTAAATAGTTGAGATTTCATGACCCTATGCAATTCTTGCCAACTGTGCAAAAAGAAATAAGATTCTATCAGAATAAATCAGATGATAGCTAATGAGCAAACTCTTTCCATCTGTAAATAGAAAGACTGGATTAGAAAAGTTTGCGAAAGAAAATTATAGGAACTTAATTTAGGGGGATTTTGTTTGGGGTTATTTAGGTGGATTTTGTTTGGGGTTTGTTTGTTTCTTAAATCTTGACTCTTTATTTCTATTGAATTAATCTCGTTTTCAAAAGAAAAAACAACCCAACTAAACATATGGGGAATTATTGAAATACAATAGATGTTTTCCTGGCAAACTTCAGAACCTTGGGGAATTTCCAGCATTTCAGAGTTGAGCAGGTTACATGGCTCTAGTTTGCGTACACATTTTTGAATGCTTTGTCAGTCTGACCCTTTTTACAACATCTGATAATGCCTCTACCCATACAAAATGTGATCAGTATTGAGATCTTCTGGGCAAGATTAGGAATCAAGAAATGTCACGGTTGGACAATCCCTGTATTCCTTAGGTGACAGGGTTAGGTAAGGATGGATAAGAGTATTTTTACACATTTGGTCCTGGCAGTCTGTAGTGTACAGTAAGCCCAAGTTAGTTCCTGCTGAGTGGTCCATGGGGCATTCCAGCTACAGCTCCTCTCTTGCTCAATATGCACTGTGCTGTACCTGGCTCTCACACAAGAATACCTGGGAAGGGAGCTGCCCAGGAAATGACAGACAGATTTTATGATAATTTTCTATCCTGTTCTATTCCTTCACTGGAAGAACAGCTAGGAAAAAGAATAAACATCAAAGGACCAGGTTGCTCTGAATAATTCAGGCTATTCTATTTCACGTAGACATTCAGTATAATGCACCTTTTCAGTTCTCAGTTCATTTTCTCTGCCTGTTTGTCACATGGTCATCACCAGGACAAAGCTGCATGCCCTTTCCATACACACAGAAGGCAGGCCAGGGCACGGAAGGGTGCTTTCTACACTGCAGCCTCAAAACTGTGCAGTACCTCTGGCCAGTGTAGGGGAATGCATGGCCACAGCTGAGAAGCTGCAGGGTTCTCCCCAGGAGCAGGACAAAATAGCCTTTTCTTTTCTTTCATAGCAGGAACCCTTACAGTTGAGAATGTTATTATTTTATTACAGTGTCTGACACTTGTCTGTTTGCATGTGGAGCCTCTATGGAGGAAGCAGATTTCAGTCACCATGACCGGCGTGTAGGAAATGCTTCCCATGGCCCAGTGCCACACTCTAGGGTGTGCGCATCTTTAATTGCATGAATTACGTAGGGCTTTGAGCTCCCTCCCAGAACTGAGCTCCCATCACACAGTCACTTCCATAGGGGAAACTCTTTCCACAAAGGCCCACAGTGCTTAGATGAGATAAGCAAGGGATACAGAAACACCAGCAAAGGGAAGGGAAGTGACTCACCTGTGGGCTACCAGCTCCCACTACAGAAACGAGGTGATAGTCACAAGGGGTCAGTGGCACCATGCTGTGATAACACAGCCCAGCCCTTGTCCCAGGACCTCAGATGTGTGGGACAAACAACCTTGATGCCTATAAGGCTTTGGGAGCAGAAGGGCCCCAGTCACTCAGATAAAAACACCTCTACAAAGGCAGATGTCCCTGTGCATCGCCTCATCCCCATACATTGCCTTTATTTACTCACTGGTAGCACAAGGGTTTAACTTGGACTTACATGGTTTATATATCATTGGTGCTCTGCACAGAAGTGACTTTATCCCTGGGATAAACCAGTGCTTTCCCTCAGGACTGTCAGAGCTCAGGGTAAACCATGCCTGCCCAAATGAAGGCCTGAGCCAAGAGACACTTTATCTTGTGCACAAATACAGATTTGACGCTTTTTCCAGCCCTGTTCAGGTCACTAATTAAAAGGCTAGGAAGTGAGCACACATGAAATCATTCCTTCCATACAGGCAGACAGATGGAGAGAAATTCCAGCCTGTTTCCACTCTTTTGTCTTCAGGGCATTTTTGGAATTTCCTTCAGGAAGTGAGGTTGTGACCCAGAGCCTTCCTCGGTGAGTAGGCTCTCATTTCCCACAGTAAACCCTGCACGATGACATACAGTACGAGAAGGTGAGGTTTATCTTCACTCTCCAACTGCATCCTGTATGAGCTCCGTGGAACTTAAAAGTAATTCTGAGAGGGAATGGCCACCAGAAAGGAAATGGAAGTCAAACCTTTGGAAGAAGTAACGCAGTATCCGTTCAACTACACTGCTACGGTCTTTGATGGCAGACCCAATGGAACTGCAGCACTCACACAGTTGAGGCCATCACTCTATGTTTCATAAACTCCCTTGATGTTTGCAATAAGCTAAGAATTGAATTTATGAATTATATAGGTGATACAAGTGAATTACTTCACTTCTCTATGCTAGGCAGTCATGGTAACACTGGCAGCCATCTGGTTTTCCTCCTGTTTGTACTTCATTGGCTGTTGGAGAAGGTTTGCTATTGCAGAGATTCTTCTAGTGCCATTTCAGCCACATAGCACATGCTGACAAGAAAGTTATAGTTTAAAATTAATTTTGTATTTTACTTGATCCTGTGACATTACACCTTATGTCCCCACACAATGGACTTAATCCCAGCATGTACTAAAATCAAGGAATTCTGTCACTGACTTCTGTGGAAACCACACCTGGCATGAAACCACCACAATAATACAAAACTGCTAGTAATCTGATAATAGAATCATTTAAAAAATCAGTTTATTAATGTTTAGAAGTCAATAAAGCTATGTGCAAATTGAACAAAAGTCAGAAACATTTTAAATACTATTTTTTAAACCAGAAAAAAATCCCATCAGTTTAATTGCACTGGAAATTTTACTACAAAGGCAATACATTTTCTTTACAAAATACCAGTCCTAGGAGTGCTGATGACTGTAGATAAGTCAATGGTTCTCAGCTACCCCAGATATACCACACTTGTTATAGTAATACTCTAGGCACATGAAGACTCTTGTATCTTATTTACATTGTACACATTCAACTCCATTAGCACAGGTTAGAAAAACAGAGAAGTAAAAATGATGCTGTAAAACAAATACATTCAATTTAACGACAGGTACTTCTTCCATGATAAAATACAGACATCTTTGCTGAAATTATAAACATTAATAAAATGTGCCAAAATGTATTGCATTTTGTTATGGAAGTGCATTTATCTATAGTCATTTCACTTCAACTTTCTCTTAATTTTTTCTGAAACCCGACATACACTTTTCTGATTTTCCAACTGATCCTTACTTTTGGAAAGACTGTGAACCTGACACTGAAATACCCCTTCAGTTTTTAGCTCTTCTTACTTAGGCAAAAATCCCACCATTGTCAATAGTATTTTTTACTATTTTGTAGACTTTCAAGTCATCTTGAAGAGAAATGATGTTTAGTTCTTCCTTGCATTTTTCATGATAATGCAGTTTATTTAATGCTATAGAATAAAAAGGCAATCAAAATATGGGGCCAAACGCTGTTCTGAGCTACTCCATTAAACCTGATGCAGCCAATGGAATTGTACAGGCAAAAGTAACTGCAGAATCTAGCTCATGGTCTTCAAATGTAATATGGACTGACAGCAAAAATTCACAGCTATGATCTTGCTAAGTAAAACCCCAAGAGCTTTGGACTCTGCAAATAAAACCTTATGACTTAACTAAAAGCTCTGCAAAATTATGCCAATTATGGTTGTATGTGGTCTAAGTTATATTTGTGTGATCTCTTTCCACGTTATGTACTAAACAAACACATTTCTTACCAATGATACCAGAGCCACCACTAAATTCAGTACAGAAAGATCTTTGTGTCAGTGGTTTGCTGTGAAGAGAAAAAACTTCACATTCTTCTCACAGGGGAAAAAAAAAAAAAAAAGATTCATTCTCTCTTTGCCTCCTCCCCCCTCTCTCTTTCTCTCACACACACCAGGCATCATTTCACCAAGGCATCAGTCTTTCAGAGTTACTAAGGAGATTTCAGGATATGAATGCGCCTGACAATCCTGAGCTGCCTCAGCGCAAAGACAAAACATGCTCCAGGGAGAAAGATTTTCAAGCCAGAACAGTCTGTCCCATTTCTTGAACTCCAGCCTCGCAAATGCACCGTTTGCCTCATTAGAACTAATGCTACTTGCTCACTCAGCCCAACGCTGCTGCTGTGAGCAGGAGGCGTCCCAGCTCCCTGATTTCAGAGGAAGACTCTGAAATACACCCCCATGGTTACTCCTAAGAAGATGAGGTAACATTGCCCGAAGACATGATGGTTTCAGGATGGTCACCGTCCTCCTTCTGTGGGTGTGAGGAGTTGTCAGACTTACTCCGGCTGAACTCCATTCCCCCTATGATTGGCCGTTTGAATTTGGTCCCAGAATCTGCTGGGGGACATTTGCAGCAGCACAAAATCTTGATGAAAGCCCTCCGCATCTCTTTGTTTGTCAAGGTGTAGATGATAGGGTTCGTGGCTGAATTAAGCACGGCCAGTACTAAGAAATACTCTGCTTTATAGAGGATTGGGCAGGACTTCACTTTGCACCCCACATCCAGTAAAAGCAGGATGAACAGAGGAGCCCAGCAGGCAATGAAGACACTCAGGACTATGATCACTGTCTTGAGCAAGGCTAGTGACTTTTCTGAGCTCCTAGTAGCTTTGGTAATGTTTTTCCGAAATGTCAGCCTGCGGCTCCTAGTCCTCACCATGGAGTATATCCTGCAGTAGAGGACCACAATAGATAACAAAAGGCCAGTGAAAACAGTTGTGCAAAAGAGAATATAGTGCTTGTGGTAGAGAGGCAGCACGGTGGAGCAGTAGGACAGGAGGTTCTTGCAGTTCCAGCCCATGATGGGGAGTCCTCCAAGGATCGCGGAGATGACCCAGCATGCACTGATCAGCAAGAAGGAGCGGAAGCTGTTGCTGCCATTGTGGAGTTTCATCTTCAGCATGGTGATGTATCTCTCAATGGCAATGGCCAACAAGCTGAACACAGAAGCTGACAAGGCAACAAACATGCTGCCTTCTCTTACAAACCACTGGTTGGGGGTCAGGCTGTAGGTTTTGTGTCCAGATAGCAGGAGGTTGGCAGTGTAAGCCACACCAGCCAGCAAGTCTGAAAGAGCCAAGTTCCCAATGAAATAGTACATGGGTCTGTGAAACTTCTTGGTTTTCCAGATGGTAAGCAAGACAAAAATGTTCTCTAAGATTATAAAGCAGCAAATGATGATAAAAACCACCGACGTCACTTTAATTCCAGTGTCCACACTCTCATTTAGCTTTCCCGTGTAATTATAATGCTCTTTGATGACATAGTTGACATCAGTGTTGGTGGGGTTGCTGGTGACCTTCTGCGGGGCAGTGGTGCCGGAGTTCATGGTGCCTGGCTGGGGACGGCTTCCCCAGCGGCCACCGGATGGTGACACTGACCGCAATCCCGGTGGCTGCCCCACAGCTCCTTGGCCCCACAGCCTGCCCGGCACTGCTGCACAGCCTCACAACCTGCAGCCCTGAGAAACAAGAGGCACAAAACCCAGACTTAAAAGAACGAAGGCAAACAGTGTAGCAAATGCTACAGGGTTTAAGATAATCTGCTGGTTTAACTGTGCATCAGAGTCATAAATGTATTCACACATGAATCAGTTTCATTCAGCTGGTAAAATATGTTTAAAAGGTGGTTAGGCATATTCAATAGGTAAAGCTAATAAGACAAAAAAGGTTCTGTCACGCAGAACTGAACAAGTTGGAGTCAGCAAGGACTGCATTACTGGACTTCTTCCAACACAAAAGATCTCAAAGCTCCCCAGCAGTAAGTTCTAGTCTTTTTTCTTCAGCGGGAAATACAACAGCAGAGATTTTAAAAGGGAAAGGGCTTGCTTGATTAGATTTAACTCCAAATGTATGAAGGTCTGCACAGAAATTACTTGACAGGAGACCTGTATTCTCCTCCATTAGTAAAGTCTGAATACACTTTGGAAGGGGGTAGTTATGCAATTTACTGATGCCATCTCAGTGGTAAGTTCACTGATGTAAATATAAACAAGCGATCATCTCAAAGCAGTAAACAGGTAAGGGGTGCCCTTGCTAAATACAAGTAAGAACATGCTTTACAAAACCCACAGCAGTAAAAAGTTTAGAAAAGCAAGAAAAATATATAATTAAGCTAGAGAGCAAGCTCATTCCACGGGTCTGAAACAAAGAGTGTCAAAAAAACCCCCTTGCATTTAAATAACTAGTATTGCAAGCTTTTGAAATGGGCATAATTAAGGAATACACATATGGAGGAAACTCCCTTTATATATAAAGGTTTCGTAGTGGACATTTAAAAAGAATTGAACCCATAATATCATGCAAGGAGAGAAGAACAGGCAGATTTGTTAAATTACAGCCTAAGCGGGGCAAAGCAAGATGTGCGAGACCAGTGGGTTCGGCTCCCTGCTCTATTCCGGAGATTCAGCCCGCATCACCCCCGGGCAAAAACTCCCATCCTCTGTCCCGCACCGCTTCGGGGCTCAGACTCGCAGCGCTCCTGCTGCGCTTCTGTCCCGCACGTCCTCCGCGGGACGCGGCTCGCAGCCGGGCACTCCGGCGGCCAGGCAGCCCCCTCCCCAGCCCTGCTTTTTGGGTCGCGGCCCCGGGGGTCGCGCAGAGTGGTGACCGCCGCGCTGGGGTTTCGGGCGTCCCCGCGGTGCGGGGGCTGCGCGGCCGCCGCTCCCCGAGCCTTACCTCGCTCAAGCGCGGCGCGGAGCCCGGACCGGCCCCGCACATCTTGAGTGCCCGCGGAGCAACTCCGGTGGGCGGGCTGGGGGGCTCGGTGGTTTTAATGTTTCGGCAGCTGCTCTTCTCCACCCCGTTTCCGACTCCCTGTCTCCTCCCAGCCCGGCCCAGCCACCGCCGGCGAGATACCCCCGCCCGCCGCACCGGCCCTGCCCCGCCCGCCGGGGCGTGAGCAGCCGCGGGTGCTACACCCCTGCGGGGCCCGGCGGCGGCACGGCAAGGCGTGAGGCGAAGAATCCCCGCGGGACCCCCTCGCCCTGCCGGGCTCCAGCCAACCGTGACCTGGGAGCCGCCACCTCCCGCCGCCGAGCGCGCCCGGCCCTCCAGGGAAGGAGGCGCTGGCACGGCACGGCCCGGCCGGCTCCGAGCACGGCTCCCGCGCCCCGCGGGGTGCCGGGGGGAGCTGCCCGCCCGCCCTTCCCTCTTGCCCCTCGAGCAGGCACAGAGAGGCTATGGCCAAAGGCAGGATCCCATGTGCTACCTCCGTTCTCCTCCTTAGACGACAGCGTACGTCATGCTTAAGGAAACACCTGGAAGAAACTCTTCCATTTTCTCACTGCACCAAGGTGTGCTTGTGCCGTGGCAGGCCCGGCGGCTGCCACCCGCACTGGCACTCGTGGCAGCAGCGTGACTCACCAGCGGCTCCCCCCGGGGAGGCAGAGCCCGATGGGGGAGGATGGTGCCAGGCTGCGCTCTGCGGGGCAGAAACCAGAACTGGCCCATGGGTGATAAACTCAGTTCCTGCCACCGTCGAACAGCAGCAGGTGTTGGTGTTTCTACGTGGAAAAAAAAAAAAAACAACAAACCAACAAAAAAAACCCAAACCAAGAAACCCAAACCAAAAACCAAAAAAACCCCAAAAACCCCGAGAAACTAAAAAAAAAACAAATCTAACTTCTGCATGTTCAGAGGACGCTGTAAAATACCTATGTTTGAAGGTATGAAGGAAAGTTTTTAATGTATTATTTATAAACAAAATTTGCAATGGCAAGTACTTAACTCTGTTACCACTGTATTATATAAGGAAAGATACAGTAGTGAGTTTAAGTTTTATAATTCCTTCTCCCTTCAAACTTTTGAAATAAAAACCACCTTTGGTGTATGTGAAATGCCCAATCTGATGGTATTCTATCGTTGCACTTACTGCAGAAATTTTCCTTTGCCTTCCTTGCTCTATACTTGTTAACTCCAAATTTAAATGTAGAAGAGTAACACAATAGGCCAAAGATCAATATATTGGGTCTTTCAGTTTAAAGCATCATGCCCATCAATTAGCAGTAGCAGTTGGTATGGTGAAGCAGCTTTCCTCTGAAAGACACTACTGAGAGTATTCTACCCTCAGGAAGAGGGTCCCTCTCTTATTTATGCTAATAGTCATGCTTCAATTGCTCCACACCTCTCCCAGAATGACTCAGATAAATTACACTGGCAAACAGACATTTACTCTTCCACCACAAAGCTAGAAACTTGAAAAGATATTTAGCCTCCTGAGAGCCTGGAGGAAAACACAGCCGTTAAGTCACAACTGTCAGAAAAGGCACACAAGATAAATCATGCTTGAGGCTGACATATGTATCCCCTGCAACTGCCTGACATATCCCAGATATTTCAGGCTTCCCCCCTATTTATCTAATATATAGAAAGTACTAAATAAAACTGCCTTCACCAGGCATTTTCCTCTAGGAAATAATTTTCACATAATTTTAAGTAAGAGGAACATATTAAAGGAACATGCTTTAATTAAAGGATAGAATGACTCAGGGTTTCATTAGTCAGATGTGCAGGCTTTCATGTTCAGGCTATTGGTTACCAACTGAGAGGATACCAGCTCAGAGATGTGACATCCAACAAATTAACTGACAGAGACTGTGTAAAATCACAGAACCATGGAATGGTTTCGGTTGGAATGGACCTTAAAGTTCACCTAGTTCCTACTCCACTGCCATGGGCAGGGGCACCTTCCACTAGGCCAGGATGATCAAAGTCCCATCCAGCCTGGCCTTGATCACTTCCAGGGATGGGCATATCCACCCTGGGCAACCTCTTCCAGGGCCTCCTCACCCTCACAGTAAAGAAATTCTTACCAATATCTAAACTAAGCCCACTCTCTTTCAGTTTGAAGCCATTTTTTTCATCCTGAAACTACATGCTCTTGTAAAAAGTCCCTCTCCAGCTTTCCTGTAGGGCTCCCTTTATATACTGAAGGACAATAGAGTAACTCAAGAGCCTTCTCTTCTCCAGACTGAATAAACCCAACTCTCAGCCTCTCCTCATAAGAGGTGCTCCAGCCCTGTGATCAGTATCTGCATCTTACCTCTGGTCCTGCTCTGACCATGTCTGGTCCATGTCCTTCCTGTGCTGAGGACCCCAGAGCTGGACACAGCACTGCAGAGGGGCAGAATCCCCTCCCTTGACCTGCTGCCCACACTGCTTATGGTGCAGCCCAGGGTACAATCGGCCTTCTGGGCTGCAAGCTCACATTGCAGGATCATGTCCAGCCTCTCATCCACCAGCACCCTCAAGTCCTTCACCTCTGCCTCTCTCAGCCTACAGTGATACAAAGAGTTGCCCCAACCCAGGTGCAGCACTGGGCAAAATATGCAGGCAATTTCACTTCCACTCCAAAAGGTGGGTATTTGTATCACAAAAAACATCATTCAACTTAGATGACCACAGACATTTACAGCCTTCTTGACATCTTGGCAGTGAGGAAACTGAAATACAGCCTCACTCTTGACAGGCAAATGGAGTCAGATCAGTTGGATTTGCACTGAAGGCTGTCTAAACCCTCAGAGAAGATAGGTTAACATGGCTCAACTGCACAGGTTCTAACCTGCTTACAAGGGCTGAAACACAAACACAAGGCTCAGGTTGGTCCAGCCAACTCTACCAAAACTGTAGTTGCTGGTAAGTGTTTAGCAAGAGGGTTTACATCAGGGTCATACTCCAGCTTCACCCAGAGAACAAGCCACCAACAGAATAACTCTTTCTCAGTACCTCTCCAACTGCCTGGTCCACTAGCAAGGAAGCTGGCACTTCTACTACAGAAATCCAGTGTATACATGGCTCCTTTGAGAATTGACTCTGGAATTCCCTACGGTCAAAATAAGGAGAAAGAACAAAACAATGTTATTAATTCATTTCAGAAATAACCAGAATGTAAGTCTCAGTCACATGCCAGCAGGAAGGCTCCACACATCAGGACACCAAACTGACACATAACAGATGTCTCACTGGCTAAACTGGTTAATAAAAATGCTCTTCAACATGTCTACTAGCATAAAGAGGCAGATGCATTTTTCACAGGGATTCTAAGTATGTACATGCTTTTAGGTAGTTTTCAGGATGAGGAGAAACTCATGTTTTAGGGAATGTCATGAACAACAACTAAATAATACTGACTGTGTGTAGCAGCCAAAGTTCTCGTGGAACTTCCAGGGAGAGCTTAGTATGATGGGGATTGCAGAAACCTGGCTAGTCACAGAGCAATTTCCTTGCAGGAAAATGCTTTGATCCTGTCAGAAAAAAAGCTGTAAGCTGGGGTCCACCCAATGCCTGCATATCAAAAGACTAGTGGCCTCTGACACCACCAAACCGAACTCTCCCAGTGCAGCTGGGCAACCCACAATTGCATCAGAGGAGTGTCTGAACACTATCCATCTCAGAAAGATAGTGACAATCCCTGCAAGAGAGATTAGCAAAGGATTTTTCTCCAACACGTCATTCTTCTGCACTTTCAGAGGCTTTGTCCATATAAGTAAAAACTACTTTTATTCATTCTGATGCAATTTAGGTCACAAAGGGAACCATTCCTCTCTGAAGTGCTGGGTCATGACAGGAGATCTGTGAAACAGTACCAGAGTGCAAGTTTGGTCACCAGGAAAATATCAACAATGGCCTGCAGAATCCCCCAAAATTCTCATGACTAGAACAAATGTAAACGTTGGATTCATTATTCTTCTGCAGTCCCTGAACAAATATTCCATATTTTGAATAATTTGTCAAGATTTACATGTATTGGTAGCATTCTCTCATGTGCTTTCAAATAATTGATACTTTTTAAAATCTGTAAGGAAAAAAATATGTCTAGCTAATTTGTTCAAATGGGTTCAAATGACAAAGTACATGCAGGCAGAAGAAAATTATGTTGTGAGATAATTCAACCCATACTGAGAGACTATACCAGAAAGTTCCAAGAGAGCAGAGAAGATGCTGAAAGTATTTCTGTATCTGTAAGAATGCTACAAAGAGTAAATTAAATTATTTTATTAATTTGTTATCATAAGAGTAAATACAAACCATTTATATTGATTCTTGAGTATACTGGGTACCTAAGAACAATTCAGATTTATTGTTCAGTTTAAAATTAATTAATGTCTCAATTACATCACTTTTTCAGTTTGGAACAATCTGGTTTTAAATTACTCTTTCCATAGGGAATAGGTTAGATGAGTTAATTTTCTGTTGATATTCACTATGCTCAAAATTTCCACATCTTCTTTCTTCAGATTAGAATCAAAAACCTGGTTTGGAGAAAAAAAAAAAGTCACGAGAACATTGCAAAGACTAAAGCACACTTTTTTTCAGTATTAATATTCTATAATGTAGATGGTCTGGTTTAAGTTCTTGATATTGATAAATAATATTAATTAAATGGCCTTTTTTGTTTTAAAAGGCAATTGTAAAAAGTTTACTATATTCATTTTTGTGAGATTCATTTTGTCATTCATGCCTCTTGGGCACAGCAACTGAGATCTGCTACGACCCATCCCTGCAGTGCTCCTTTGAGCAGCACATCCCATAACTCTGGCCACACCTACGGTGCCCCTACAGAGGAATACACAGTGCAGATACTCAACATTTTCTTTCAGGTGTGTGGATATCTTACTGGAGGCTGCAAAAAGTTAAAAACTAGGTACAGAAAAAGTCTCCCAACACAGCAACACAAAAAATTATCAGAAGGTTGGCTTATCTGTTATTTTTCCCCAATGCACAACAGTAAGAGGTGAGCTACAAAGCTTTGGGAGGGGTGTGGCAATGTGGAAAGAGTTAACTGCCTTGGATTCAACCAGCAGCAAGAGCTACACCACCTTTACCCCCATTTTCAAAAGCATGGGTTAACCACAGAGGTGTGAATATTACACAGTCCTTGGCCTAGTAGATTTGTGAACCTACCAGCATTACAGTTTTATTTTTTATATATGCTATTCAGAAAATAACGCCTTGGAAGTCAGGTTGGGGGAACAGGTGTGATAGAAACACTTCTGCAGCCTGATTGTAAAAAAATCCTGAATATTCACTTTAAAAACCCATTTGCATTATTTTCCAAGGAAACATTCTCAGGCACCTTCATCTCCACTAATGTAAAAGATAAAAACCTAAAAGAAGCAAGAAAAATAGGAGAGAGAGCTACTCAGAGTCAGGCAGGAAGTTACTTGGCTGCACAGAAAATGGCCTCACCCTTTCCACCGAGTTTTAGTTTATGTTTTTCTTTTCCTTATTTGTTTCAAGAGTTTCCGTCCATTAGGAGACACAGAGCTCTGGCAAAGGCAGCTGACTTCATTTAGGTAGACAGCACTGATAAATTGCACCTTACTTTAAGTAATGGTTTATCTCAACTGAAAAGGAGTGTCCCAATCAGTCACTACCATAAATAACACAATGATAGGGAAGAAAAAGTGCCTTCAGTTTTCTGGTGAATTCCGTGATCCTATGGGCAAGATGATGGGTAACACGGATGAAATGGATGCACTGATGTATCTCAAAAAGGGTCACTGTAGAAAGGTGAACAAATTTCCTCTCTAGGGGAAGTTTGTTTTACAGAAATAAGAACAAGAGGAAGAATTTCAACCCTGGGGAAGAATATGCATATAATTCCAGGAATTCACTTGAGGGATAAATTCTGAGTTTAAAACAAAGCAAAATCTTTAAAAATGAGTACCTCTAGGCTAACTGACCAAAGAAATAAACAACAGAAATAAACTTTCTGGTTTTGTATATCCAGCACTTTTATACCCTTTTGATCTTCTGTGTTCTGCGTCTCTTACCATAAATCACTCCTTCCCACTACTCCTAAATCTCATTAGTACTCACTTGCCAATTTCATATTAGTTGTCTTATTTCATTAATCAATGTTGGAAGTACTTTAGAAAGGTTCATTTAGATGAGGTGATATGGACTTATTCTTCAGCAGCCTTTGCTTAAGAAGAAAATTATTACTGCCAGGGTAATGCCAATGTATACAGGAGCATAAAATATGAATCCATCAATTCTGTTTTTCCTTCTGCAACCTCACCAAAAGTAAAAAAGAACTTGCTCAATGATTCTAAATTAACAAACATGATATAAATCTTGTGAATACCACAGTCAAAGGAAGAGGCTTCAGTGATCTATCCCAAGGCCACAAGAGATAAGAGAGTTTCAGACTCTTGGGCAATTATAGCAGGAAACAATGGCTATTAGTGAGGCACAATGTGCAACACTGCCCATCACACCTGGGAGAAAGATAGCTTGGGTCAGCTGAGTCCCAGCACTTAAAGTCTCAAATTACACCTCACTTAGTACATACCTGAAATTAAACTTTCCTGTTGTTCTAAAGGCACTAATTGGCAGCAATGGTAATGCCATGAAAGATTACAAAATAATAATGAAAAAAACCCCACCACAGTAAAAAGTCCCGAATCAACAACAATTCACCCTGAATGTAATTAGAAAAGTATAATATTAAAACTGCAACAGCCACAGCTGCTGCAGCTACTCCCTAAGAAGAATGCTTTTTGAGTAATACTATTTTCTCATTACTCACTGAACTGTTTAGATACCATGACCTAGACTGAGAAAATGGTAGCTTGTCCTCCTTGCAAAATCAGGTGCATACACCAAAAACATTGTACAATCTCTTTGACAGAAGGAACACTGAAATATATTAATGAATTCAAAGCCATTCTATAAGGTCACCTATGTGGGGCATTAGCAAGAAAATCTGGTTTAATTCCAATTAGCTCAGAAGAGGGAGGTGATCAGTCGGAATCAAATGCAAAAATCCCAAAAGTGTTCATGGAGCTGTAGCCATATAGTTAGTCCTCACTGACCCTGTTCTGGTAATACAGGAGCTAGGATTTGCTAACCTACATAAAGATTTGGTTGCTTTGACACATCATTTATGTTGGAAGCAGTATGTTGATGTGGTATCTGTTCCTTTAGAGGTGAAACTCCAGCTTGTGTTTTGTAAATTCTTAGAAAGTCATCACTGCCAAAAGCCTTATTTAGGGAATATCAGGCACATGACACCTTGTTTTATTAATTCAGATACACTGTGAAGCAAGGAGTCCCTCAACAGCACAGTTCAATTTCTTTTTTATACTGCTAAAGCATTGTTCTAGAAAGTGACTTTTCAAAAGCAGTATTAGCTGATAGCCACTGGTAGAAAGCTTTATTTCTGGACAGTCTTTCCAACTTTCACTTAGTCATTGCCATAATTCCATGCAAAAGCTAAAAAACCCCATTAAAAACTACACTAGTTTTATAAATGAGCCTTACTGTTTGGACCTATTGAATCCCTCATGACAACAGCAGAGCCAGGAATAGAGCAGGTTCTTAGAGGTTCTTAGACACCTAGAGTGGCATTCCCAGGTACTAGAGTCCCCCAGACTGCAGGCCATGCTTGAAACTAGAAAATAATCTTGCTCTGGAGATTGTGTATATTTCTCAGAACACCACACTGTGCAGGTATTGGTGAACAGCATTTCATACAATATCTTGTTTTTCACAGAAATTATTCTAGAGGCAAAGCTAGACACATTTTTGTGGACAGTTTTACCAGAAAAAAATAAATCTGAGCAGCTGTTATCCAAAGGGTAAATTTGTCTGGATTTTAGCCAAGCTGTATAGAAGCTCTACACTTGGAGGACAAACAATGCAGCCTAGAATATGTGACTGCTCTAAGTCACTTCTCGATAAAAAGCTAAGGAGCTTTGTTTCACAATATGACTAAAGCAGAACAGCACTGGGAAAACTGCCTCAGGAAGTCCACACACAATATAAATCATTATCAGATTTTCCATACCTTTCTAGACACAGGAACTCCTAAAATATCAAACCAATGTGACTACAAGTTGAATACTAAGCCAATAGATTCTGCAGGCATATTTCTCAAAACAGATCTGTGAGCTACACCTATCCATATTCATCTCCCTATAGAGATACCTATTTTATAAGAAAAATCTGAAGGAACAGTATAGTCTCTTAATAGGATTTCCTGAACAGACCCAAAATGAAAGCTAAACTAAGTAGCACAAAAAGCTACAAAAAAACTCACCCTAATTTCCAGTAAGTAATAACAAAGATGTCTTTTATGGATCCTGGAGCTTGCTGCTCACCTCTCAGCCCTGCAAACAGTTTATCTTTACCTGGATTTGTCTGGAATGATTTCTACTTTGGTTTCTCTACAGGCTAGTAACTAATATGCATAGAACTCTATGAGTCAATGCCATAGCTATGTTGTGATATGCATAGAACTTTTTTGATGATGCTCAGACATTGTGTATTACAATGAGATTACACTTTTGATGGAGATTTGCAGCATATTGTATAACATAAATACTGTTATGATAATAGCATTAACATTTTTTTCATCCAGCTTTTTCTTCTTCTTCTTCATATATTGTATCTCTCTAACAAAGTACTTGAAAAATTATTTCATACCCAACACCTATACTGCACACTAACAGGTATCACTTTTGCACTATATTTTTCAAGGAGTATTTATTTTCTCATTTGAATTAAACAGCCTGATGCAGGGTCTCATGGTATAAATGGGAGTCTTTGCATGCACTTCAATAAACTGAGGAACAGCATTTGAAATGGAAACATAAAATCTCTTTGAATGTTGTACAGAAGTGCTACCCTCAAAAATATCTTTTGTCTGTTGCCCATGTTAAGGATTTCAAAACAGTGATCATTATCAGCAGACATCACTATCTTGATTAGATTCTTACTGTAACCTCTGAATTGAAAATACATTGTGTGACTCACTGATCCTTGAGAAAGCAAAAAAAAGCTCAAACCTTGATTCACACAATAAAACTTGGATCCCAGGAAACATGTCTCCCATCATGCATTCCATTCAGAATTTCAACATCATCTTCTGCTATTGTAAAATCAAACACCTGTGGGAAAGCATATATAGTTAAGTTCATGAACACAAAAAGAATCAACAACCTGATTTACATTCTACTATTTAACTGACCAAGATTAATTCAAATGTGAGGCCAAATTTTTATATATTTTTCCTTTGGAAAATTCTTATATTTTGTCATAGAAAAATACTCTAAATTGACAGGCTGCATTGGGTGACTCATTTTTATGTTAAGGTGATTTTGTAGCACTCTGACCTCAGTCAAGGATCCAAGACTAGGGAAGTATTGAAGCTGTATTGACAGCACTCTCTATTGTCACTGCCAAAGGTAGGTATGGCAATACCCTGACAGCAATCTCTTTGGAAGAATGAGCTCACAATTTCACTTACATCCCAATGTTCAGTTTAGAGTGTTGCAGTTCTTTCTCAGAACTTTAGACAGAGAGAATTTTTAGAATCAGGACATTCACAAAGCTAACAAGCCAAAGGCTGCATCTGTCTTATCTATGATTCTACTTTGACAAAACTCTCACAAATCAGCTAAATACAGAAACAGTGCTACAGTGCCTCAGTACTAACTAAACTTGAAAGCAATCACCTGTCTTCAAACACAGGTTCTTACAGCCACTGCCTTCCCTGTGGCCACACCTGCAATGTGAATGATGGAGTGCTTTCTTAGCAGGTGTCCTATTGAGACATTGTCATCAAGAAGTTGACTCTGTTCTCTTTTTAAGAGCTCCTCTGTGCTCAATAAAAAGATTCTGTGGAGCCTGAACTGTAGCCAAATGAGCTCCTCCCATCCTGCATTATCCAGCAACCACTGTTTTCTGGAATGATCCTTTAGTCAAATCTCAGTGCTTTCTCAAGCCTTTTAAGCTTAAACTAGGGTCCAGTCACAGAACTAGAAACCCTGTGGATTATATACTGAGGGTTCAATGAGGACCAACTTGACCAGAAGTGGTAGAGACTCAGGCCAACACAGAAACATGAGGGAAAGAAAAAGAAGGCAGATGTGATAAACAACACTCAATGACTGTGCCAGTTCCTTCCTCTCTCCATATTAAGTTTTTAAGTTTGGATGTAACACATTCCCTCAGTTGTGTGAAAGGAATTGGTGGCCATAGAGTAAACTCTGTAAAAAGCGAAATTAATCTGCATTTAAAATATTATCAGGAAATATAAAAGCATAAGGAAGGATTTTTAAACTGGTTTTGTTCTCTGATCTGGTTCCCAATACAGTACCACAAGCAGCTGTGCTTGTACCACAGAAGGCAGTGTGTATGTCAGAATAAACAGCTCAGGAGCTGCATAAACAGGCATGGCCACCAGCAGAAATCCTCATTACATGTACATTGATTCACACCTCCACACAAACACACACACACACACACACACACACACACACACACACACACACACACAAAAGGATGAAAATAGCAGACAGAAGTTTCCTGTCTTGCAAAGTTTCTTTCAGATTTGCCATAGCAGTTCATACCTCTATGATATTATTGGAAATAAGTTGTGGTTTGCCTAGCCTAAAGAAAGAGCATTTTCAGATTAGAGAAACAGAGAGATAAAGCAAGTAATAAATTAAAACTATTTAGTATGAAAAGGAAATTAAAAAAAGGTGTGGGGGAAGAATCACACTGCCAGTTCTCATTCATTCCCACTTTTCTTTGTCCAATTACTTCATGCTGGGACTTTTTCTGCACATTGAATAGGAGAAGGTAGGGGAAGAGTCAGCTCTGGCAAGACTGTGATTTCCTTGGAAGGTCTTCATGTTGGAATTATCCCCAAGTGAGTTTTAAAGCTTTCATAAAAGGTGATGCATAGCATCCAATCTCCTTCCATTTGACCTATGTGCCTGTCACAAAAAGAACATAGCCATAACCAGATTAGGATATTCTATAACCAGAAAAGCAATAAATAGAATTATTAATTACAAAAATTAACTACAAAAGGCCTTCTATGTATTTTTCTTTATACACAGTGATTAGCTCTCCAGGTCTTTTTTGATATTTGTGAGTTAATAGTTTTTCCTACATCGTGGTCATTTCATGGCACCATCATTTGCCAATTTTGACTGAGTTGTGCCAGTATAAAACTAGGAAAGAAAATGGGAAGGCAAATATTAAAAACTCTTACTTGGACATTAGTCAGACTTGAGTACATAACCAAATCTTACCTTGCAGTTTTCCTCTATCCGTTCTGCCTTTGTTGACTTTGGAATAGTGACAATCCCATTCTGAAAAGAATTATGCTTCTCATCACTAAAATATGCAGATTTTAAGAAAATTATCTATTTTCAAACCATTACAAGAAATTCCTCGCATCTTCTGAGGTTTTAATTTAATTTTCTAGAGAACACAGACATTTCTCTACACCATTTGCAACTGCAGTTATATACATTTCCAGCACATTACATGGTGTATATCAACTCAATACATTATTTCACTGCTTAGTACTTTGTACTGAATGACTGAGATGGAATGATGAGGGACGCTGCTTGTAACATTTACTTTGGAAACATCTCTTATTGGTGGCTCTTATTCTCTACAACCAGATTATTTAAAATAATATTTGAAATACTGACAAAATTTGTGTACTACATTCTAAATTTCCAGTACAGCCATCAATTCACACAGTATCAACACACTAACTTATCTGCATTTTTTTCCTGAGAAAGGAGAGACATTTTTATTACCACCCTCCATTACCTGTATGTTCCAGCGTATGCAAATCTGTGCTGGAGTTCTGCTGTACTTCCTTGCCAGCTGAATGACAGTAGGATGACTGAGTGCTTCACCTTTGGCTAAAGGACAGTAGCCTTCAAAAACAATATCTCTGCTCCTACAATAATCAACCAGCTCCTGAGGTCTTTGGAAAGGGTGATATTCAACCTTAGATAAATAGAAATAAACTTTTAGTAAAAACCCTGAAAATACATTTTGTAGCAAACATCAATGAAAACAATTTTTCTCTTGTTTTAAAAACAGAACATGAGTGAAGTCATTGCTCCTGGGAAGTAGGTATAAGGTATTAGTTTTAGAAGATAAACTAAGGGTATTAATCATGTATTCTAACAGTAATTGGCACAAAAGTTAACTGTATTTTATGTTTCCCTCAGAAACAAGGTGCAGTTGCTCTGTTTTTAAGAAATATATACAAATGCACAGTGGAAGCATCAGGTCATTTTTATTGGTATTTTGAGACTACTTTTTCTTCCCCAAATCTATGTCCTTTCCTGTTTCTTTGCTAATGATGCTTTTTAATGATCTTTGAGTTGCACAGGCAAGGGGAGGGGGCTAAGCAGGGGCTGGGTTTGCAAGCAACCAACCAGAACAATTTGCTTAGGGTGAGGAGCTGACCTTGGAAGTAAAGCCTGCTGGCATGGATTGCACATGGCAAATCCTGTATTCTGTGTGTAGTGTCACCATCAGCTTGTGCAGGGAAGTAATCATGCTGTGGAATGACGTGAGAAGGAGACCCTTTGTGGGAAGGAAGATCACAAATTGCCAACAACCAGTTAAAAGAGGAAAAATAATAAGCTACAAAGACAGTTGTTGGGAGCAAAAGGAAAAAGAAGTTATTGCACAGTAATGATCTCAGAGGAAAGACGTATTCTGGCATGTAGCTGAAACCAGAAAAGAAACTCTGTAATGTTCCTTAATAAGTTATTTCAATAAGTATTTCACAGTCTATTCATTGTAAGAAGCATACATTACTCTGCATTTAGATGAAAGTGGGTAGTGTTTTCTTTTACAAAATACAAAATCATGTGATGTATTTTTGTGACAGGTCATCAAGCGTTGTTCCAGGGATTGAACTCTTACGCATTTTGAAGAAAAGTACTCTTCTGAGCAATTACCTCAATACGTGGAATCTGGAAAATTTCTTCTGACACAAAGAGGACAAATGAACATTTCCTGTTTCTCATCTTTAGTACATGTTGTCTTTTCAGACAACAATAGTCAGGAACAATAGGCTGGCAGTCATTCAACATGAGCTAAGAAAAAACTGTGGCCCTGGAAGGCTGGGCTGAGTCAGCCTAAAGCTGCTATGATCTAAATTACTAGGTGGACTCGGGAACAAGGTTCAGGCAGCAGACATCCATGTCTTCAACCTTTGATGTTTCTTGACCTTTGAGTACCCTTTGTATTTCATGTTTATGTGTAAGAGAAGTGCTTAGGTCATACAATTATTCACTTGTTTGCACCTGAGCTGGATATGAAATATTCTCATTGTATCTAAGCAAAACTAGGAGGGGAGAAATGAAAAAGCAAGACAGGTATATTACTGGATTATTAAAAGAGTAATAAGAAATTTTAGCAGATATTCTTTACAGTAAGTATAGCAAATAATGTAGCTCAGAAAATATTAAATTAAAAAATATGTATTTAGGACCAAATGCTGAAACATCTGCAGTGCCTCTATGGCATCATGTGACTTATTCAGCATTTATTACTAATTAAACTGCAAGTATATTTTACCTGCCAGTCTAGTAAGATTCCAGGCAGCATAGTTCCAGGTTACACCAGAAATGTTTAAATCAAGAACAGTATGCTGAGATACCACCTGTCTGCTTCACAAGCAGAATACACAGCAACAACTACTTCCCACCTGAAAAGATCATACATTTCACTAAATCTAGAGACTCCCAAATTTTGTGAAGAGAAATTTTTATATGCAGTTTTGTGTTGGTAGAAGCAAGTATTTTTCTACTTAAATACATTACTAAATTAATCAAATGCATCAATTAAATAAGCTTTTTTTTAATGAAAACATCCTGGAAGGTTCTAGCAGAATCTGAATGCAAGGCACTTATATCCTGAGCTACAAGAGGCATAAGGTGAGTGGTCAACATCTGCTTCCCCTCAAAACAACAGTTCTTGCTTCCTGTCTTGCCCCACCCTTGCTATTTTCATCACCAGACTTTTCTCAGGCAAAGGCTGTCTGACTGTGATGGCATAGGAAGATCTTCATCTTTTTTGGCACTCTATCCTGATTGACTGGCATGTAAAAACTGGCATCTGCTTAATAGAAAAGTTTGCAGTTCACATACAGAACTTCACAGCTGCCACATGCCCAGCCACAGGGGACCTCCAACTACAGCACTGTTTTTTGACAACACTCATAACAAATGGAGAAAATTTATGCCTAATAATAACCCTGACATATGGCCCTAGGAAGTCATACCGCAGACGATGGTGCACAGAGACCTTACTCTTTCCATCCTGCCATGGTCCTTTTCACGTGATAAAGTTTCTGCACATCTGGAATTCAGTAATTTTCTCAATGTCTCAATGTTCTGTCTTACAATTTTTTCTCTTTATGAAACTGATATACAAGCCTATGAATATTTTCTGTATAGAAGAGTTTAGGTGAGTTTATGTAAAAGGAGTTGTTTTCTAATGTCTCATATGCATTTCTACCTTGTACAAGTTTACACAATAGACCTCAATATTAATGGCAATATCAACAAGGTAAACAAGTCTCTCTGAGGTCATACACAGTAATTCACACATCTCCAGGACTGGAAAAGTATTGATCAACTTTCCTACATGGAATTCACAGAGGAACAGTTTATATTTGGGTTCAGTGCATGACTTTAGTAAATGAAACATATATATTTATTAAATACTTGTAAAATACATATTTTTTCCCATAATGAGTGACAGGGCTATGAACCTTCAGAGAGACTTCAAAGATTTCTTTGAGCATAAATCCAAACTTCCTACTGCCAAGTCAATTACAAAACTCTGGCACACAAACCTGAAACTTCTAGGTTGTGTTTCACTCTACATGATGCTAGAATAAAGTACCATCATTTTACAGCATTTACCAGTACTTTTAATAGTATATTGAAATTTTAAAAGGTGCTTGCTTATTAATGAATTACTTAGCAATACCATATTCTTGAAAAGCCAAGCCTTTCCTACTTCTTTAAAAGACATGATGATACCGGTTTTTTCCCAGGAACTGAGAAGAAAGGAGGTATTTAAAATTTGGTTTGTAAAATAGAAGTATTGCTTATTTCTCCTGCCTTCCTACATTCTCTTCTTCACAGAAAAAAAAAAATGTTCAATTTTAACATCAGAAGGGGACTGTTGTAATTGTAAGAACACCCTGAATTCTAAAAGAGCAGCATTTTTCCTCCACTTGATTCTTCAATATTTAGACTTTGTATATAATGACTATTTGCAAATGTTTTATATTTACTAAGTCCATTGAAACAGTACATGATTTTATGCATAAATATAGTAAAAAAACTGCATTATAAATTATGTAGAGTGAAATAAGAGCTCAGTACAGCATTTCCAGTCCCAATCTGAATTCAGAAATTCTTTATTTATTTGATGATACTTAAGTAATGTCAACATCAGTCTCAGTAGTTCTCAAACACCAGGCAAGAAACAGAATACATACTTTTTTGACAATAAGCTGAAGTATGGTTTATAAAATTCCTTTAACTCTAAAAAATTATAAATTAATGCTATAATAAAACTGTTTAAATTTGAGCACTAGGCAATGGCATGGGTAATTCATTGTTGGTTTTTGCTTTCAATTCAGAACTGCTGTGTAGCACCTCAAAGAAATGACTAGCAGGGGTCCTCTTTCACCTCTCAGTATCACCACCACCTCAACTTTGTCTCTTTTTTAACCTCAGAAAGAGAGTTTTGTCAAATAACACCAAGAAACAGCTTGTCTCCATGAACACCACTGAAAAAGTAAGACTGGTAACACTTTGACACTGTGGGTAAGATGAAATTTCAAAACAAAATCACCATTTTTTCCTTGCAGTGATTTAGTAGAACACTGAAAAGCTACTATCATTTAACAGGCAGCAACAGTTCATGCCAAACTCTAGTAAGTCTTTGTAGATGGGTATTTCTTGAACCTTGGTAAATTCACCAATTATTAAACAGTGTCCACCTTAACATATATTTCAATGGTTCATTTTGAATAACTGAATTTAAATATTTTATATGGTTTTATGCTAATTTAACATTAATTAAATGTCCTTTAGTAGCCTTTAGTATAGTGGACAGCTAAAATCAGAGCTGTTTTTTGGTTCTGACAGTCACAGTCTGAGCAACACTTTTATAGCTGTTAATAACATTAAACTACAAACAGCTGCCAGAAATCCTGACCACCTGTACAAAGGGGAAAAGCATGTGCCTGCACTCCATCCATTCCAGTTCCCACATCCATGTCAGCATACACACACTGTCTCTGGCAGGAGGTAGAAGGAATGGGAGCATGAACTTCCAGCACAGCTGTAGGCAGAAACCTGCAACAAGGGAACATTTGTCGAGTGTCCTGGCAGGCTGCCGGAACGTAGGTGGCCATCCTAGATCTGCCTAGGGCAGCAAAAAAACCATTCTGCCAGGGCTGTAACAGCACCTGCCTAAACCAGGAGTTCACTGAATTTATGTGAAATAGGAAATGAGGGGGGAGCAAGGGAAGGGCACCCTTTCATGGATTTGTAGCTAAATGAGGCTTTCAGTGCTGCTTACAGGAAGTACAAAAGTATTTGAACACAGGCTTTACAAAAACTGGTTCACTCTGAAGATGCTAAATGTGATTCTTGAATTTTATTTCTAAACTGTTTTATCATCAAGAAAAGTGTTAGAGGGACCATTTGTTTGTGTCTTGTACCCAGACACAAACAAGTAGCTTGGGAGAAACTGGGTGGGGGAAATATGAGGAAGGACTTCCTTACCCTTCGGGTCATCTTCCTGAATGGTTTTCAATATGCAAATAGAAATGAAAAAAGAAATTGTCTGACTAAGGAAATAGTTTGGGTGTAGCCTTTCATGCACAGGAGTGGGGAGGAGGTAGTTAACCAAAAAACCAACATAAAAACCCAAACCCAGATACTTTAAATACATGTAACCACTCACCTGATTAACATGTGGGGTAATCACACAGTCCTCCTTCAGCTGCTCAAGATGGCTGATAAGAAAATTGCTTACGCCAATTGATTTACACAAACCTAAAGGAAAACAGAACAAGAAAAAGTTTTGGGACAATCCCAACTATTTGAGTGAATGATTGGAAAAACACCACTTTCAAGAGACAAAATTATTTTTCACATCATTTCTGTAGAGCAAAATACCACCAAGAAACACAGAAAAAGAGCATTGAAATCTAGTATGACAGTATTATCTGAAAGTGTGTTTGTGTCACAGTCACACTAGGAAATCATTTTATAACTTAAACACACTGGAAACTCCCCAGTGAATAAAAACTCCAGGCTAAATTCTGGGAAAGGCTAATGTAGTATAAGCAAAGAACAATTGCACTCTACCAGAATGAAAAGAAGGAAATGGTGTTCCAAGCAGCTTGCCAAAACTAAAGGAAAGTGGAACATTTGCTGAAGACTAATAAGGTGTGAGCAATACAACCCAAGGTCACACAGCCCAAATAAACCATGTCACACTGCCTGTTTTCTATTAGATCATTACAAGATACTACGTAAAATTCAGTGTAAAATCTTCAATTTAATGACCAGTATCTAGCAAGAACCATGAAGCTTAAAAATGTAGCTAGATTTCTCAGTTCCTGTTGACAAGCAAATGAAGTCAATTGGGACCTAGGTGATACGAAGGCTATTTTTTAAATAAACCTCAAGTGTGCATGCATGTGTACAAATTAAGAGCTGTCAGGCCAGAAATCAGATGTCTTCCTTCAAACCTCAGACATGATAAAGGCCAACTCCCAGTCCTGGCCTGCCACCACCCCTCAGCCCTGACTCGTCTGGGATAGTTTGGTCCTTCTGCTTTGCTCAGCACAGCTGGCAAGGAAGGCAGCTGGGGCTGGGCTAGGAGGGGTCTCCTTGGGCTGTGCACTCTGTGGACCATGGCTTAGACTCATTTCTTTGTCTGGATTGACTTGAGCTGCAGTTTGTAATGCTACAGATGTAAAGTCTGGTTCTGTGTGTGAACACAGAAGTCTGATCACTGTTGTTAATCCAGTATTTATTTGAGCAGACCAATTCTATAAAGTGCATAGACATGTGTGTATCTATATACAAAAAAAAAGAAATTATGTTTTTCTAGTCCTCTATGAAATTCTGTAAGTGAAGTTACAGCGTATTGCTAATTCATATAAACAGATTGTTAAAGTCCTAAAAAGAATAAAACCAACTTTCAATATTTTAGCAGCATAAGCTGAAGCATAAACTGAAGCAAAAACTATCACCTTTTAATGTGGCTCCTTTCATGGAGTACAAAAAGAAATGCCAGTTGTCTTCCTGTAACAGAAATTATCATGGTTCAAAATGTATAACATAATTAGGTAAAAACCTGCACCATAGTGATTTACATAATTTATATGTAATCTGCCAGAAGGAGCAAAAGCTGAGCTTTTGACAAACAACCCTGGAGTGTCAACATTAATAAATCATTATGCCACAGCAGTCAGAAAAAACACAGTTTTAACACAATAGTGAACCAAAATATTATACACTATTGTTGAAAGCTAAGGAGTTACAAAAAATGACATTACTGCCCTTGAAGAATAAAGCTTTCGTTTCAGGTTGAAATAAAATAAAATGCAGTCACAGACATGAAATAGTACATTTCCACAAAAAGCTTCTTTTTTTTTTTCTCCTACAGTATCCTCTAAGATGTTTTGCTTCTACATATTTCTCACAGGAGACTTTGAAGTCTGCTCCATCTTGTTAGATTTCCCATCAGGAAATTTCAGATCAGTTATGTTTTACATTAAAAGTCATCTGAGCCATTCCTACTAAAATCAGTATTATAGCATTCATGTCTTCAGAGTGATGTCCTACAAAGAAAGCTTAATTCAAAACTGTCATGAAAGTAAACATTTTCCCAGTAAAGAGAGAAATAATTAGAATTTCACTGTTTTTATAGAACCAGTGTTTTCTAAAGGGAAATTTTTTTAAGAAACTTTTTTTTTTTAAAGGGAATACACTTAAAACATTTCACTTTCATTAAATACATATATTTGGTTTGGGTGAAGTTAGAACTCCTCAACTCTTTCAACTCCATTGCTTTGGTGATAGTTACAGTTTAATATATGACTGTTAAAGTGTTTTTACTTTTGCATTAAATTACAATATAAAATACAAAAAATAATAAAACAATTGCACAGTCTAACTGTATTAAGAAAGTCTTATTTCAATGCATGGTGGAAACATGAATTCAAAACACTGGAAAACAGAGCTTAGATTTGAACAATCAGTCAATGGATTCTACTCTAGAGAAATGCTTCCATTTGCCTGATGGAAGCTTAACACAGTTGCTCTTCATTGTCCAAATGTCAAAGACTGCCTTTAAGAAGAAGATTATACAGAATTATTTCCACATTTACATCTTCTGGATTAATTCCTAAGAATGAAGATTTAAGAAACACTGGCTAAGAAACAGAAGGCTTGGTTAGCTCCCAGATCTTATCTGACAGATTGACACTTGTGACTATGTC
Source organism: Oenanthe melanoleuca (assembly GCF_029582105.1). Classification (NCBI taxonomy): domain Eukaryota; kingdom Metazoa; phylum Chordata; class Aves; order Passeriformes; family Muscicapidae; genus Oenanthe; species Oenanthe melanoleuca. Next base: position 8,715,477 of record NC_079342.1, read on the forward strand.
TATCAAACAAGATCCATGAAATCATATCAACAGCAGAAATAAAAAACCTGCATATTGAGAAACTTGTGTAAAATGGTCCTGACTCATTGCCTTGAAACAACCTGAGAGATGCAGGGGACCCATTTCCTATTTCCTTATATTTCTTCTCTCGTGGAGCACCAACAGAGGTAAGTTCCCCAGAGCTCCTTCCATGGGTCTCAAAAACACCAGAATGCTCTTGAAAATGTGGGCAGGCTTTTTAAATTTTTTTCCCCCAATTTAATACCTATTTAGAATGCTTAAAAATCTCATTTCAGACAATTCAGGCACAATACAGGTTGTTACAGCTGTTTTGATTGTAGGTGGTTTTAAAGTCCATACTTCTTTTTAACTTAACCATTTTAATTAGTCCTGACATTCAGGTTTCTTGAGCTAAAAGTTTGCAATATATCAGCTATAATCCCTCTGGAAAGTACCCTTAAAATATACATTTTTACTGTCTTATTTACACACTTACAGAGCCTTGACTCAGGGAGAGAAAGCATCCTTCTTATCTGTTTGAGGAAATGATTGGTCTGGCCCCTATGAAGCAGATTTTGTGAAATTGCCAGGTGCAATAAACAAAGAGTTTGCAATTCCCCTTTAGCTCCCAAAGGCTCCTGTTATATCTTCTGAGGCTTTGTTCTATTCCTTGCAACTCCACAGGCTCTAAGAAAAATGTAGGAACACTGGTTCTTTTATGCATGCTAAAAACTGACTGACCACAATGCTGGAACAGAAAATTTCATCCAGTTTTGACAGCCTATCGTGAAATTCTGCAAGACACATCAGAAAATATATGTGCAAAATAAAAGTTAATTATAATGGGGAAAAAAGTAAGGCTATCTTTATTCTACACAAAAAAATCTTGGCCCCCACCACACTGGTAATTTCATTACACTATATTTCTCCCAGCTACTGTGAAGCACTACATCATGCTAATGGACTAGTTTGCAATATAGTTGAGTATTAAGCTTAAAATATTTTGGATTGCAACTTAGAGAATGATTGGGTATTTTTATCTTTACTCTGTATAATACCAAATTATACAAAGTTTGATGGGCACTGTTAGTCTTGCAACAGAAAAGCATAAATACACTGTCTTGGCACCACAACACTGTTTTAGTACAATAGTGAGCCTTATCTTTCTCCAGCACTACTACGGATTTTTATCAAACTTCTAAATACCCTCCGGAATATTAAATGCACAAAGTTCAGATCAAAAAGATTTTGTAAATTACAAAACTGGAACCCGGGTTTGTGGAGCCCACTTTCCTCCCCCTCCCTGCTGCTCTACATGAGTCAGAGCAAGGGAGAATTCCCACGTTGAGTGAACAGTGCCCATTCTGTTGTATCTTCTATTCAGGCCACAGTATAAAAACACGAATGGATCTACTTTTCACAAGAGGTCAACTGCAGTCACTGTATCTTTATTAACCAAGGCTGCACAGGTTGGAAAGGTCCACATTCTCTCTGATACACACGCTGGGTGTAAATTGCACTACTCATAGAAACCGTACAAGATTTGATTTCAGCATAACTTGCTAAATCAAAGCTGTAGGCTGAGAGTGCCCCACGTGCACACTGAAAGCCAAAGTCTTGATAAATAAAGCAGACTACTCTTAGACAGAATCAGTGAGGAATTAACTTCTAAATCTGTGAAATAACACATGTTCCCACAGCACAGGCTAAAACACACAGACAACACAAGGCTAAGTGCCCCTCTCTGAGACACAGAGGAAGACTGTAGCAAAACTGCAAATACACAAATTGTTCTTCCTCCTCCAAAGGATTTCTTTTTAGCCTATCCACTGCTACAGTACAGGTGCTTGTCTGCAATTCTGTGACCATTACTCCTGCTACACTCACCTGTGAACCATGATAAACCATGATGACAATAGGAGAGCAGGCAGGAGTACAAGTCCAACTGTTAATTTCCTGATTGAAAACTCATTACAAGCAGCCAGTTTCCACAACTGTTAAATGGCTAACTAAACAGCATAATGCAGCACAGTACTGGCTTAATGCATATTGTCTCTGACCCTGGGTGCTCATTCTAACTACTTCAATGCAATGTTATTTTAGTTATGTTGACATATTTTTATCCTTATAGTTGACATTACAAACCGGGCCAGATTAAAAAACCCAATCCACTACATGGGACAAAATCAATCCCACCATACCTTAATTCAATAATGCCATCACACACTATGATGTGAAGATGTGATCAAAATTACCAGCAACTCAGCTACGTGCCCAAAGGCTAACAGAGTATGTACCCCTAAAAGTAGCACTTTGGAGATATTACAGTCAGCACATGGGTAAGATTCTAAACAGTTTATTCCCCCTATAACTATGATGGCACAGTTTCCTGAGATGGAATACTTTTTGGAATTCTGTATCAGAGAAGATATGATTCCCAAGTGGTACTAATAACAACAATAATCTAACTTGTGTTAGTAAATCAACACTGATTTAAAATAGTTAAGAATCTAAGGCTTTATCTTGACATATGCAAAACAGATAAATTATGCCTTTTCCACAAATCATGCACATTATTTATGGGGAAAAACATTATTTTGGACAAGGACTTTCCTTTGAAATATATTTCAACATTGCCTTCTTCATAAGAGTTCTTGTATTCACACTGGGACCTCTTGGCACGTCTGTATGGGTACACAACTCTGAACATTTGCTTGAAATCTTCTTGCTTAGCTTGCTTATTTACAGTTTTGACAAAAAGGATTCATTTGCTAGCAGAAAAGGCATAAACCATGCACTACAATAAGTCATGAAACAAAGTATTCTGAAGGTTTATTTTTACACTTAGAATTACCTATTAAGTCCTTGACATTAAGAAAGAAAAACGAGCAAAACAAATGAGCACAGACATTAATGCAAGTTTAGATTCATTCTCACTTGTACATCTGCACCAAAAGAACTTTTTCTATGGTAATTTCTTATTTTTAAATGAGATACTAAAATTATGAAGACTTCTTTAACATAAATATGTGCTAACATTTTTTTCCACGTCTTTATTGTGTCTTATCTGATGAAAAGGGTGTGGTGCAAAACCAAAATCCTCACCAATCTGCAAACACCTCCCTTGAAAACACATCTCTGAACTGTGCTTCTCATAATAACAACCCACAAGACATCCTCATCTATGCAGACAGAATATTATCAACGTGAAAAATAACCATTTCTAGGCAAGTAACTTACTTGCTTATTAAAATTTCAGTGCAACTTATGAACACACGCTCACATGACTTCTACCACCATAAACACACTTGAGGCAAACATTTGTGGAGCTGTAACACAACAGTTTGAATTGTCAGGTGTTCATCATATAGACTTAAAGCTGAATATGGCACCTAGTAAAGAATGTGCTAGAAATTTGTGCCACCTGCACAAAAACTGTATTTGGTTCACTGAACCTTTTCCCCTCCTACTTTTAAGAACACACAGAAAATGGAGGAATAGAATATGACTGAACTGGTCTACACTCAAAAATGAAGATGGTAAGAATATTAAGGCTGATTAGGTATCTTCTCTCACTTGGAACTAAAAAATACAACTTTTTTCCAAGAACAAAATCACATGGCTTTAATTACCCGGCTAAACAATTTCTGTTACTTTATGAGACTGTCTTCAAATCACACACATAATCATAACAAAAATATATGTCAAGACACATCAAGGAATTTCTGATGCAAGTAAGAATATTTCATGTCAGCATAAGCTGCACTGTTAAACATTAAAAAGATAAGCAAACAATTTTAGTAAGACGGCAGTGAGTTCTAGTGGGATCTGAACCCACAACAACCACCACAGTACTACTATTGCCAACTTCAGGCAAAAGTCCTGGCTGGAAGCCCTCATTCTTCCCAGCATTTTTAGACAGAGGGACGAGTAATCATGCGCATGTGTGTATGAAAAGCTTGCTGAGATGATGGGCTAGCCACAATGCCAAAATCAAGGTCATCAAAGACACTGCTTATGGAAAGGGTCACTTTGCTAGGAACAGCCCAATTACCAGTGAGCACAACAGTGACTATTCCCCATGTCAGAGCAGTTTGCCACCCTGCTTTCATCTGCCAGCTGACAAATGCCTATACAGGAATGTTGCAGCTGTCAAGGGAATATATGACTCAATGTATGTATCTTGGAATGGATTCTGTAGGCAGCCTGGCCTCTGTTCTGAGGTACTAGAGAAGATAATTTCACAAAAGGACAATTTTGAGACCACAAAAATTTAAACCATAGCCTTGATATTACAAGCATTCTAGTTGATTTCAGCTGTTATAACAGAAATAACCAGTTATTATGCACAAATGTCTCACTGACCAAGTTTTAGAATTTTTTTCCTCCCTTTTCCCTCAGCACTGTTTATCCCATAACTCTTTAAGGGAAAACACAAATGCAGGCTATTGAACAAAGACACAGGTGTAGAATTCTCTACCTCTCAAGACTGCAGTAGTGTCTACTTCACTCTGACTGTGACCTGAGTCATCTGGTTCCTGCGAAACAGCTCCAATCAAACTGAAGCCCATTAACAAGTCAGAGAAGAAAACAATAATAAAAAAAATTAATAGCATTTAAATAAATTAATTATTAAAAGTATGTTTTCCTCAGTTAGTAGAAGTCAGTTTAGCAATATGATCTTTTCTACTACTTTTCTGAATAGAGAACTATCAATTGGTCTATCAGAAGTCACACAGGATTTTTTAATGGCAGTTTTTAGTGCAGGTAAACACTATCCTAAATTCCATTCCAATCCTTTATTTTATATTTTCAGGTACCTACTAAAATTCTAAAACCAGTAAAGAAAATAATTCTACTTTGCTATTCATTTGTTCTTAACTCTGAACATTAAGAAGTTGCAATGGCTGATCGGAGAAGATCCCCAGGAGATAATTCATTTTAAAAAATCTTCTGATCACCGGGGCTGAATATCAAGACCAGGTGCAGAATACTGATCCCTGAGCTACTGAACTACTGTAAGACTTGGCATAATTCCCTCTGGAAGCAAGGTCAGGCCTAAATGCATGCAAATCCCAGAGTCTGAAGACATATGAAAGACACCAGACTGTAAGACAAAACAGACATCTCTGCACTGAACTCTCTTAATCAGCACATGAAGGTCTCATGAATAAAGCAGTGTTGTAATTCATCACTATGAGAAATAAGTATTCTAATACTTTCAGTATGATTTGGGGAAATGTACATAAAATTTGTCTGTTTGGTTCATGGTATGGAATAATATAACTGCTATAGTTATATTACAAATATAAAATAATTTATAATATTATAATAAATATCTATTTTTGCTGACCAGAACTGTATCACATTTTTCCCTGGAAAGGTGTTAATGGAAATCCGCAAATTTAATAACTTGGCTCTTTCTATACAAGAGGAACACTACAAAAACAAACTAAAAGTATAATATTGCCTTTGTAGCAAAGAAAAAGATAGAGGATATAAATATGCAAATTTCAGGTTAAAGAGGGAAAGATGCTGGTAGAACATTTAATGGACTCTAAGAAACTCCTGAAGGATTTAGCCAAGAGAAAAGATGAGTATGTTTAGCCTCACTAAGACTCACTAGCTCAAGGGCAAACCAGAAAGACACAGGACCATGTGTCAGATTCAATTCAGAGGGATTAAAACACCTGAAGAAAGTAAAACTTCCAGGGTGTGTTATTTTAACACATATAATTAATGCAGCATGTCATACTGTTACAGTAAAAGACAACACTTGCTTTAGAATCCCTAGGAGTGTTTTTGTGCATGCTCGCATATCTGTCATGGTATTCCTCAGGATTCTGGGAAATTGTTTTTAACCTGAAGTGTGATCTTGAGACAGCTGCTCAATTGCCTTAGCTGAACAGTGGATCCAAGAACAGGGAGAGTGCTAAAACATGCAACCTTCTTTCAAGTGCTCTTGAGACTCCAGCCTTGGGGCAGTCACCACATTCCTTCAAGTTTCCAAAGTACATTGGATCCAAGCAGTGCAGCCCAAAACTTCAGTATGGTGAGCAATCAACTGGAGAGGGTAACCAGATCCCCAACAAACACTGCTCAGATTCTCATTTTAAATCATTTGTAATTCCAGTTCACATCATATCAGGACAAAAGAGTCTTTCATGAAATGCTAACCTCAAATCCCTTTTGATGAAATACAAAAACAGTGGTAAGCCAGAGAGGGGATTTTTCAGTGATAGCAAAGGATCTCTCTCATCACTTGAAACTACTACTTCCTATTTATAATATTATTCTGATGTTACAGCTCAACTCCAAACCTGCATTAGCAGTACATATAAGAAGCATTACTAAGCAGCTATGGATTAAAAAACAGTAAACTTAAGAATGCCCACATCTCAACGAAAGCACATCTACCAATTCCACACCAAGTTCACTGGCACCTGCTGCCCTCAAATAGCAAAAAACCTTCAACAATAAATCCTCTAGAGCCAGAGATACTTGGGAGATTATGAAAATCAGACTCAGTAGAGTATGAGTTTTGTTTAATTCTTTATGCAAGTTTTCTGCTTTCTAAAATATTTATTTTAGTAACTCTGACAAATATTCAGATTTTTAAAAAATTGTTGCACAAATTATTTGGGGACATGGTCTTATAAATTAGTGCCCACTGACCTGAACTGGGCAGATACCCACAAGCTCTATCTCTCCTCAGATAGCTGGGTGGGAAGACACTGGAGGCCAGAGCCCTGCAAGTCATGCTACAGCAGCCCTGTGTCCCAGCAGCTCTGTGTGGGCTCTCTGATGAACTTGAATGAATCTTTGTAGACATAACTTTAAAAAAAAATCTCTCACAGTTGTGAATATAGATGGAGTTGGTATTTTGCTTGTGTGAACTTTTGACCAATGTGATCTAAAAGTTAATATAATCTTTAAAAAAAACCCTCCATTGAAGACTTTTACACTCTTGAATACTAACAGTTTATTTACTCCCCTTCTAGTGTAATTGATAATAATAGATAATTAATAATTTACATTACTTTACAATAACGTTTCATGCTCCAGGTAGGTGGAATTTTGCAGAATAAATAGTCACCTGGATTTAAATTGAAGAATGAGATTCACAAATACTGGCATTCAAACTATCTGAGAATACAGAGAAGTGACTGAAGAAATTCTTGGTAACTTCACTCAGATCAAAGACTTAGGTCAATACTGACATCTTTTAACCATCTTGTACGACTCTTGCAGACAGTTCCACACCACCAATTTGCTTTCTACAGAGGACAGTGGTTACAGTCTCTGCACTTTTTGCTCTTCAGGATGGACACAGCTAGCTACTAAACCCACTACTGAATAATTTCAATATTACCTTTGTTAATTGACTGCAGAAGCAAATTATTTGTTTAAAATGTCAGTTTTTGAATGTGAAACATTTAGTTTATTATTTTTTTACAGAATAAACAATTCCTCCAAAAAAACCCCAACAAACCAAACAAGAACCAATTACTATCTGAACTAATGTCAAGTTCAGAGAAGACAAAGAGCTCCCTGTTCATAGGACAAACTTGTAATTTCTTCCCCTAATCATTGAAGATTTTATTCTTTTCCTCAACTAAGGATTTTGACCAAACCCTACATTCAATTCAAACCAATGCTCACATAACACATAGCAAGTCACAAAGATATGCAGCAAGTGTTAAATCCTCAGTGGAAAATCTAGTGGTTAACCATGCAAACAAATTATTTAACATTTTGCTCAGGAATCACTGCATTTCCAACTCCAGAGTGGTTAACATCTGCGTGTCATTTCAGGAACACATAGTTATGGTCAGAGTCTGCATCCCCTAAAGCAAAAGTGTGGAAGTTAGGGTTCTAAGGCACTTGAGTCAACCAGACCATTACATTTTCCTTCCCCTGTAAGTGATCTGAGGTAATTTCAACAACCAGAGCTGGAAAATTTATCCTCAGCTAAATGAATCATGAATCTACAGAATGCTTAAATTCAGAAAAAGTCTGAGAGTAGCAACATGCAAATTGAAAAAAAACACTCAAGAAATGCAACTACAGGAAGAATTTATCTAGCATGAGATGTCTTTAAAGAGGTATCATGCATAGGGACAAAGATCAAAAGCAATTTTCCCCTCTGTTTGTGAGAACAGCAATAGTATTTCCAGTGACTTATTAAAAGACCACTGAATTGCTCAGTCTTTTCCATTAGGAAGATACAGAGAAAGAAAGATCCTGTAAGGCAGAAAAGATCACAAAGACACAAGCAAAAGCAGAATAAATCCCACAGGATAGGAATAATAGTAGAATCTGGAAAGTACAACCTGTTTGCAGCAAATTAGGATGGCATATCTAGGCACAAATGGCATGCAGTAACTTCAGAAAAAAATCTTCACAGCAGAAGGATGAAATGCATTGTGGAATAATCCATCTTTGGATGCAAGTGTTATTCATGCTTTGAAATACTAGGTCAGTGAAGCACTTCTCCAAAAACTGAATGTCATAATGACTTACATGGCAGAAAACACTTTTAGCAACTTCCTTCATGCTCAGTATAAAAAAGAACAAAAGATGTATCAAAGATCATTTACTTCTGTGTTTGCAGAAGCACAGCAAAAGTAAACAAATATTGAAGTGTAAGAGGCTCTGGTAAAGCTGGTACTGACACAGCCTACAGCTGCCTTTGTACAACTCCCCTGCTACAATCACTCTTTCAGTAGCTCTGGGTCAGTGGATAGATCACTTTATCCAAGAAGTCTTCTCCTCATTTGTGGAACTTCTCTTAAGCTGTTAACAGGGTGGACCACATGGCCCAAGAATTGCATGACAGGATCTTCTCTCACATAACTTCTAATAATTCTATATAATTCAGGAGTAAAATCCTCCTCTTAAATCTACAGTCTACTCTTCCTATAGCTATGAACATAAATTGAAGTTTGCTGTGCACCGAAAATCAAAGTGAGTTATCTGAACTTGAGAGAGTAGCTCCGTTCTTCGAAAATTCTTCCCAAAAATTAGTACCAAAGAATCTGCAGTTGAGTATTTGTTCCTCACCTAGCCATTTTATTTTGTTAACTTTTAAAACACAAGTGTGGTTATAAAATTCCACAATATATGATAAACTGGAAAAACATCATACAATTATAAAAAAAATCTAAAGAAGACAAAACTTGGCATGATTTATACTTAAAGAGGAGGTTACCACAAAGATATTCTGTAGTGTTCAGTAGTGTTCAGCGGTGGCATAGAGATTTCAATGAATCAATAGATTTCCTCAAGAAAGTATGCATACCATTATTAATCTCATGGATAGAATCTGATAGAATATTATTTACAAGGATCAAATTGCTAATGTTGCAATTTTCAAAGAGATTTTCAAAACTTACACATCCAAATTCCACCAAAATATGAGCATCAAGTTCAAATTCAGTTTTTGAACATCTCTCACTATGAGTTTCCCAATCCCAAAGCACACTATAATTTCTTCTTCCAAGACAGGCTTTGTTATTTTTTCACCTTTCTCATAGAGCTCTTCCATCGCACTCCAGGTTTCAGCTCGGACCTCTCGATTACTTTTACCTGGAACTTGTGCATCAGGCCAGTGAATTAAATAAAGATCTAAAAAAGAAACACAACAAGACTGCTTACTTAAGTGCACAAAAAATAAATATATCAAACCATATGAGAAAGCATTTTCCCTCCACAGTGGTCCCTAACACATTATCATCATAATAGTTGCAATTACTACTCAGTGATTATTACTGGATGTATCCAGTGAGTTGTAATAAATGGATTCTATAACATCACAATAACAGCTAAGGGTAGCAGAACTTGCACATGTTCCACACGTTTAGGTCATTGTAATCAGAATTTCATGGTCACACGTGCACTTAATAAACATTCCATACATAATAAGCCCTATTTAAATCAAAAGGATTTTGGACACTGGGATTATGAGTGGACTACTACTTATTAAGTGCTGCAAGTCTTCCATTTCACAGAAGATAAATACAATTGACACTTCTGCAGATATTTTATACAACCTCAGCAGTGGATCTGTCTTTTTCCTTTCTAAAGAATACTTCTACTTATGAATTTCTACTGGAAACTATAGCACATTCTTTATGCAGATTTTTTTCCTAAGTTTCATGTCAGCCAGAGAGAAGGGACCAGTGCTGCCCCTCCACTGCCTCTCATGAGGAGGCTCTTTGTGCACCGTCTTTCTGCAGGAGAAGACTATCTCTCCATTGAAAAAGGAAGAACTGCCAACATAAATTAAGAAATGTACATGTACTGGACACAAGAGGTCCAAATTAGATTTAAATATTAAAAATGCCAGATCTGTAACTCCTTTACAAGTCTGTAGACAGTGCTAGACATTCTGAAGAAGAAATTTAGAGATACTTGGAAAACAATTACATTTCTATTCAAATTCTAACTGCAGATTAAACAGGTATCTGCAGGAATCCCAGTCAAACAGGTTTTGGCCTTTGCTGCATATATTAGTCTGATGAAAAACAGGAAAAGAAAATAAAGAGATGACTGAGCTGTGTACCATTTTTTGTGTGTTTTGTAATATTCCTTTTCTGGTAGTTCAAATAGAGTTAAGAAATTAAAAACCCCAACTTGTTTGCAATGAGAAGAGTGTTTTGTTCTTTGAATACATCACACCATTCATTTACAGCACTTCTTTGTGAAAATACAGATCCTCTGCTTTGGGAATTATGAAAAAATGGGTGGGGGGAAGTAAAAAATTTCCTTTTTTTCACAATTTAAAGACTATAGTAAAAATTACTGTATCTGTGGGCTGGTATATTAGCTTTTCTCCTCTAAAAATACAAATTCAACCTTGATTTAAGATGAAAATGTAACATGAAATTCATTATAATGTACCAGCTTCAATTTTGGCAATCATTGCAACAATAAGTGCTCTACTTACCTTAAGAATCTAATTAGAACAGTACAGAATTCTGTACAGTAAAATACATTAGAGATGTAGCAAGGCAAACATTTTGAATGTGTCACAAAATCCACAAGCTACATTTGCACTTCCTGATATCAATAACCCATTTAAACACAATTTTAAACTCTTAGACTTTTTAAACACAATAGCTTAGACAAGCCAATAATCACTCATATATAATCATCTGCAGCATCTGTTTTTGTATCACATTTAAGGAGAAAGTTGCTCACTCTTTGTCCCTTTGTCCATAAAACCCACTTCCAATTCCACATGCAGTTTTATTGATCACCAATCTAGCATTAATTACTTCTTTACTAATTTCTCTGAGAGACAAAGTTGTATTTAGTGGAAGTAAATACCAACACATAGTATTGGAATAAATATCAATTCTGTGATGTTTAACTGAAAACTAATATTGGGATATTGATTAAAGCATTTGATGAGGTTATGTTCGAACCTCAGGACTACTCACATTCTGTTGCTAATAAAATTTCCACTGATTTATATTAGACATAAACCCAAAAGATTAGCATTAGGAATTGCTAATATCAAGTGTTCATTTTGATTCAAAATTATATATGCTACTGGGGCTACTTACTGCATAGACACTGCCATGTTTGTATTTAAATGTTTTTGCTTGTATAAAGGAAGTGTGATATATATAAGTAGGTGTAAGTTACCTCACAGAAAAATGAAAGAATTACATATTTTTAAGTAGTTCCTCCTATGTTCTCCAAACCAGATTAATAAGAACTGCTTAACTATGCAGAAAAATGTCCTTAGCAAAAATATCAAACTTCAGCAGAATTTCACCACCAGTTACTTCTCCAAAAGCCTGACTATTCAGTTAGACACCACAGTTTGCAAATGCTCACAGAAACAGTTATATCATGGATTTCCACAGACACAGATGCATTGTATTCAGCTCAGGAAACTGAAACACCCTGCAAAGAAAGACTTGTAAGAGATTTGATAACTGAAAGATCTCTGGCCTTGGACATCTGAAAAAATACAACAAATCCCACCTCTCTGTTATTAGTGTCTGAGGCCTCTGATGCAAATAAGATGCTGGTCCTTTATTTTAGGAAGGTTTTGTTACCAGGTAGACCATGCCCATCTTATGTTTATTTCAATTTAGGCTTTTTCATTGAAATAAAAAATATTGGCATTTAGGGCTAGAAAGCATCTACTGGATCCCCAAGTACAATCTTCCTGACTGCAAGAAGTGTTCATGAAAGATGTGGGGCAAAGGTGCCTTATCTCATAGACAAAGAGTAGAACAGCCCTTCTGGCAGTCAGGTGTAAAGCACCCCAGCACAGGCAGGACCTTACTTCTACGGCAGCTGTTAGAAAACTTTCCATCATACCTGCAGGCCAATAAAAACAACAAGAATCTCATAAACCAAGGTTTATTATTTCATCTTTATTTGTATACACATTCACACCCTACACCCACGCACAGATTTTCTTTTGCTTAAAATATTTTTCCTCCTGGGGTACTGTGAGAACACAAACACTCTTAAATTCCTTGTGGAGGCAAGAAATTAGCTTTAAATCATTGATTGAAATAGCCTGAAGTTCTAGAAATCAATAAATATATAACTTTATCACTGGAGGTTTTTAAGAACAGACTACATTTTTGTTGAGAACGAGGTTGTGCCCTATGGCACGGGAAGGATTAATCAGTATCTTGAGATGCCTTCCAACAATGTTTTTCTAAAAAATTATCTTAAATCAAAAAATCCACCTTGATTCACAGTATCAGGATGCACTTGAGAAAGAAGGAAAAAAATCTCCAAACATTCACAATCTGATTTTGTATTTAACAGCTTTTTAAAACATCCTTTGCAGATAGTCAGGCTGTAATGGTGCAGTGGTGAGCGGAGGCCTGAAGGTCATTAAATGTCAGTGCACAGTAGTGCAGGAAAACTAAAACTAACACTTGAGTTGCTTTCACACAGACTTTTAAAATAGAATGGCTTCTTGCTTCTTAGTGGTTGCAGCACCTACAATCAACACACTTCCTCTTAACTGAAAAGTACAGGGCCATGTTAAATATTTAAAAGACAACATGATGTAGTGGAAATAAAGGTTTGCAATTCTATTCAAGTGCCTAATACAATATTTTTTAACAAGTCAAATTTGACTAAAACAAACCTAACTGTATGAAAACCAAGGCCGGCCTTTTATCAAGCCTAAAAGCAAAAGTATATTCTGCACTGTTTCCCAGCTGTCTCAATGCTGGGAATCATATTTCCTTGCTTTTCTCAACAGTCACTGTACTTAATATTGATATGATGTATTTTTCTTTCTCACTCACTCTTTTTTGTTTTGTTCCTTCTATTGAACAAGGATCAACACGAAATAATCTACAATGCATTTTGAAGCAATACAGAATCTGAATTATGATAATACACTAATTTTATGTGGTTAATCTATTACAGTGAAGATGCTGATAGTGCATTTGTCCAGCTCCCATTGGGGATCTGTGATAGACCAGATTTGCCTGAATGGGACAAACTCAAAACAGTCAAAAGAAAAACAGAATTTTTTATGAATTTGGTAACCCACAAATCAGCATTCAAGAAGTTACTTTAGAGGTTGGATCTAAATCCTAAGGAATGCATTCTGCTACTGCCAAACCTGTAAAATCTGCTGCCATTCCATATTGGTTTACTGTGACTGCTAGTTGAGGATCACATTGAGAAAATGCAAGGAACAGAGTATCTGTTACAACCACTGCCCACAAATAATACAAATTTCCATCATGTCATGGGCATATAATCTAACAGCTCAAAAATCCTGGAACACTACTCTCCTAGTAACATTTGTCTGAAAAGACTTCATTGAAGAGGCTTCGAAACAAGTATTTTACATGGAGCACTTTTTCTCCTAAAAAGCTCTGACTGCTTTCAACAGCTGGCATTCCATATACTGGTAATGCACAGATTTATTAATTCCTCTTAGATTATTTCTCAGGTTTCTAATTCAGTCTTTATGGATGGACTGGATAACTCATAAAAATAACTCAATAACTCAATAAAATGAACATCAACAAAGACCTTAGCAGCATATTTAGCTGCCCAGGGCTCCTGTAGCTTTTTCTGTTTGCTCTCTTTTGAATTACTAACTACTAACACATTACTACTACTAACTACAACACATTAAACTTGTTTAACACCATAGAATGAAATCAGGGAATTCTGATTTATTCTTATCACCATTGATTTAGGTCACTATGACAGACTATGAACAGCTTTAGAAATTTTTGAGACATCTCCACGTCAGGGGAAGAAAAGTGAAAGAGGGAAGATAGCTGAGAATATTAAAGAACTAAAACAAAAATATAAAAAAATTAGGAAAAATCTAGTATGGAGACTAATTGGGCAGGCAGCTGAAACATTGCTAAATTGGTCTTAGTAACATGTGCACAAGAAGTCTCAGCTCTGAAGACATCTAAAAAACAAGTTCTGTTTATGCCATTCCAAGGATTCACTAACATAGTGACAGCATTAGCACATCTTGCTCTCAGATATTCTTTTTCTTCTTTCAGGCATTTCTGCGTAGCAGAAACTCAGTATTTGTGTGAGCATCTACTCTAATCTACTACCTGAGATAATAAGAACAACTTACAGTACTAAAAGGAATCACTGCAAATGACTTCTGTCAAGTGACTTCTGGAAGTGAGTCAAGTTTTCCTCTCATCAACATTCAGCACCAGTGCCAGAGCAAGCAGAAGGAAAAAGAAAGCAAACACAAAATATAAAAAGCAGAAAACAGAGAAGAGGAATAATGTTATTTCTCAGTTTAAAGGAGAAAGTCATGACTTGAAACTTTGTTTATGAATATCTCATTGCAGTGACATGCATTTGCACAGGACAAACAAAAAAGAATCTTAAATCATCTTGCATTATTCTGTACCTGTGGAGGAAGTTAAGGGATACATTTCCAGAAAGAGTGGAGTCAAAGATGTGCATACAAGTATCTGTCTTTAACAGATCCAAGCTTTTCCCTGCTCACCTTGTAAAATACTCAAGCAAAAAAAGGCAGTGAATACAGCACACAGCTGCCATTAATACTATACATTATTAATTCAGCAAAATTCAATTCCTCATTGAAGTTTGTCTATTGCTAAAATAAGCAAATATGTTTGTTTTCAGGTACCTCCTCTCCTATAACCTGCTGCAAAGAATTAATTGGCATCATTACTGCAACTCTGACTGTCTAATAAGGGAGTTACAATATCACATCTTTGACAACAAGGAGTTAATGATCAGGGTAAATTTACAAATGCAACGTTAGTTAAGCTTTAATTTTAGTTTTCTAAATTCTTGTAGATACTTCTAACATTTTCTCCAAAGAATATTCAATCAAAAAGACCAAAAGAAAGCCAGTATTCAGAATTTTAAAAAGTTAAAGTAAGTACAAACTAAGTTTCAGAAAGGACCCCCATCCCCTGAGAAAAAGAAAACACATCACTGAAGAAACCATCTTTATCATCCTGCTGCCAATATATTATTGTAAAGTGTATGAATCCTTGTTTCATAGGTTTTGGGTGCTTTTAGCAAAATACAGAAAATTGATGTACTTTTACCTTTACTAAATATTAGCAGCAAAAAAAAACTCTGTACTTTCAACTGTACTTGTGAACTTTCTAGAGAAAAAAGAGAACAAGAAACCTGCAATGTGTAAATAAAGGCAGAATTTGGTTTCTGTGACCCATCTGTACTATTTTTTTTTTTTTCCAGAATTCATTCATCTTTGCAAGTAGTCCCAGGGAAAGCACAATAAATGAGCTATATGTAAAGATTCTTACCAAGATATTCAACACCAAGTCTTTCACATGACTCCAAGAAGGCCTTTTTTGTGTTTTCGTAGCCATAATCACTGTGCCACAGTTTGGTAGTTATCCAAAGGTCCTCTCTCTTCACACCACTCTCTCTGATGGCCCTTTGGAGGAGGGATTCACAGCCATATCTTTTTGCTGTGTCAATATGACGAATGCCACATTTCTGCAGGGCATGGACCACTGCGGCATGGGAATAACCACCCTGGTGGGAAGTACCTAAACACACGAAAGCAGAAGTGAATTGGCAGCAGTGAATTATGAGTGGCATATTTTATCATTGCTTTCAATTTTCCTTTTTTTTTTTTATCTATTGTCATAAAACCTTCTTATTTAACTTTCATTTCCTAATAGAAAAGAAATAGGAACTGACTGATCTTTAGGCTTGGAGAATACATGAAGTGGGAGAAGTTGGTGGTAATCAGAAGCAACTGTATCAAAATCAAATATCAACAGCACTTAACTGTAAAGAAGTGATTCAAGGAGCTAGGCTGAAAATCACCAAAGAGAAAACACATACTTTACAGAAAATTAGTATACGTCTCTTAATTTTCATAAAGAAGCATGACATTTACAGATGAAAATATGTTTAAAAACCCAAAAACCTCAACAATTTTTAAAAACATTTACTTTGAAAAAAATATATCCTGAAACCTTTACTCTGTTGAATTCCTTGTAGCTTGAAATCATTATTGCATTGTTCAATCCCAGGCTGGGCTATAGTGCAGGTGCCAGTCACATAATGTCAAATTCAGCAGTAACTAAAACAATGGAATCCTACAAAAGAGTTACAGAATGGGCATGCAGGGAGTTTCAGTAACAAAATCCTGTTACTGTCATTGTGTGGGGATTCACTGGATGTGTATTTTGCATGTCAAGGGGACGGAAGGAGGAGGAGACTCAGCAGGAAAAGCAACCAGCAGGAGGACTTCAGATAAAGAACTGGTTGAGAGCAAGGAGGATGATGTTTCTACTTACCCTTTCCTGTTAGTTGTTTTTCCTGCCATGAGCCCCCTCACCCATTCACCCTCACTCCACACACCTCCCACAAACAGTAATTTCTACAGTTTGTTGGAGGAAATGCTCAACCAGTTCCAGTCAGCTCCCAAAGTCACCTCCTTCCAAGCTGATGATTTGTACTTAAAGGCCCTCATGCCATAAACAACAGGCAGCACGAAACAGCTCTGAGACATGACCCTGCACAGCCCTGGACAGGCCACAGCAGCAATCTAAAAAAATGAATAAGGGAGTCCAGGTCAAAGAGTTATTTAAAGTGAAATTTGTACCTGCTCTTACCCTCCTCTTTCCCTCCAAGCACAGCACTTATTCCTACCCCAAACACTACCTGCACACTATGAAATGACCCCTGCAAATGGCAGGAAAAGGCCACCACTGGAAGCACCACTCGTGCTCCTCAGAGCTCCGACCCCAGCCAGGTGACAATGCCCAGAGGAGGCTGCAGGACTTTCTCATGTTTGGAACAACATGCATCAATGAGAAGAACTCAGAAAAGTCCGACTTGCATGGAAGATGAACCAGGTTTCCCTAAATGCTTATCATTTTTGTTCATTCCTGATCTTAGAAGGAAAGCCAGCGAGTCTTGCTCAAAGTCATTTAAACTGAGTTATAACACGGTCTGATCTCCCACCCATACACGTCAGGATCACAACATCCTGCTGATCACAAAAGGACAATTTCCACTTTACATTTGAGACCAAGAAAATGTGGATTAATGAATTCTTGACTTACCTTCATAGATTTTAAAGTGATAAAACTGTAATACACATTCCTACAATTTCAACATGCATAAGTAATTTACTTATCAAACATAAAGTTTTAATGTTCTAGACAAAACTTTAAATCTTTTTTTTATAGCCACTAATTATGATTACTAATTGGCTTAATTTCTGAGCCAACTAGAAATAAATGTCTCTGCAACTTGTTTTACATCAAAATAACTTCAGCTAAATCAACCTGGTTTTCAAAATAGATATTTCAAAATCCTCATTATTGTTTAAAAATTTTAGATTACTGCAATGCTACTACATTACAACTATGGGCAAAGAATATATATGCAATTTTACGTTATTCAAATCCTAAAGGAATTTTATTACAGAATTATATAACTAGCACAGAAAAATTACTATACTTCTTCACAACAAACCCTTCACTTTTAATATGCTGGTACTGGTGCAAAATAAATGAGGTTGTAACTATTGTGTCTGTTTCTGGCTGAATGGACATTTCTAAGCACAGAATGAATGGAGTTCATTTAGAGGTCTTGCAAATGGACTCGGACTCTTTTCATGCATAATGGATTTCAGTAAGAACATTTAGGACAAACAACTTTTTTTTTTTTTTATTTAACCCTTTAAGTTAAAAGGAGAGAGTGGTTAAGAAGGAAAAATCAGAATAATTTTGTTATTGTTCCCCATTCAGTGGTGGCGTGCACACTCGTTACACAAGAAATAAAGACAGCAAGATCAATCTGGAGGAAATGATCTCAATTTCTATGCCCAAAAATGAACTACAACAGTCCTGATACACTACACAGTAATTAAAAATAAATCAACAATTATTTAATATTACCACTTTGTAAGCCAATTTAATCATGAACAATAGGTTGATAAATTATGATACTAATATAACACTTCTAGACTTCAGAACCAGAGTTTTCTCATGTTTATACATGTGATTAAAAAAGTTACAAGTCATAGATGCAGAAGGACGACAAAAGTGAAGTGACTGAACTTTCTAATTATTTTTCTATTAGAAATTCAAACAATGCTATTTGAACACATTAATATTCTTACAGGTTTGGGATTCCCCTTTGCTAACAGAGATGTAATTCACACTGTACATATATGTTTAAAGACAGAATCCAATCATGCACTTAAAATTAGTATGAAATATTTAATACATTTTTTCCCTAGAATCTGCTGATAAGAAATAGGAATTTCTTTCAAGAAACTATGTCCAATATAAGTAAATTTGGAAAAGCTTCCTATTTTTTAGCTGATATTGGAACTTGTTTCCTAGGGAAAGTGCACTGTTACCTCACTGACTGAACGAAGCCAAGTTTGGCAGATTGTAAGACATGCAAGATCATTACATTCCTATGGATTCTGTGAAAAACTGCTGGTTGTAAGGGACAAGGATACTGCAGTGAAAATATGGATATGTCAGAGGACACAAATCCAGGGAAAGTAGGCTTAATCAGTTACACTGTTATGTAGTCACAGTTACTCATCACTTTCCTGGTACCCTGAAGAACACTGCCATCAAAACTGGAGTGAGAAAATGCTCTGATAACAAGAAGGCAGACAGACTCCTGTTCACAATGCAGCTGCTACAGGGGAAAAAACCCCAACATGCCAACCAGCAACACACCCCTAACCCCTCAGAAACAGAAAATCAGCAACATCTCCATCCCTGGCCTCACCACATATGTAAAACAAGTAACAAACCCACCCCCCCTCCCCCCGCTATTCCCCCTCCCAGATTTATGCACAATCTCAGCTCTCAGCTTCATTAAACTTTCTGTTCTCCCTCACAAAGCTGTAGAACTACAGATAGAGATCCAAAGCACCAACAGTTCTTCAAAACAGAACCAGGATCTGCTTTTTCCCTCCCTTTGTGGTGAAGTGTCGTGTTCTTTGTGAAATGTGAAATCATTATCCATTTGAATACTAAATATTCATTTAAATATAACAATGTCCAGTGACATGAATACCTTTGGCTACTAGAATTCAGTGGAATAACATTAGGAAAGTTTCTGCTGGTGAAACCCCAGCCAGAATACTTAGAGATCACATCAGAGATGAATGATCTTCTGACATCAGTACTAAATTAAAAGAGTAGACAAAGAAAACACCTGTAAAAACACCATTCCTTGCTGATTTTATCTCCAAGTAATCACTTAAAAATCTCAAAAGCAAAAGCTCAAACATTCTTTTCTCAACTTTAACACACATTGTGTATATATGGTATTGTGTACCATACCAGGCTTGAAATACTTAATTCTATTAGTTTTATTTCTACTATTTCAATATTACATCAATATAAGACATCTTATGAATATATTGAATTTTTTGGTATTCATATAGTTTGATTTTCTAATTATCTTATGAGCAAATGTGATGATAAAACAAAATGGCCATACATAATGCAAATGAATATATAACACATTTCAAGGTTAATTGTTAACACATTCACAAAACCACATGCCTGTTCTGTGGAAAGGCTCAAGGACAGACAATCCTTACTTGCTGTCCTTGCTGTCTGTCTTATATCCTCCTTCTGATTTTGTATTCATATGATCCTCTGACAAGCTGACTCAGATTGTTAAATAGCCAAAAAAAGAGAGTAGAGTTTCAGAATTATTTATGAACCTGAATAGTTCCTCAGAGAGGAAAACCCACTAAATTTCAGGCAAGGGATGGAGCAAAACAAGTTCCCCCTTTAGCAGAAGCAGTTAAATAATTTGACTTAATAAATGCTTTTATTTAAATTTAAAAAAAATAAAATCACAGTTGTCCTAGCCAGTCAACAAAGGATTAGAAAGACCTTCTACATGAACTTTCCTCATGGAGCCCTTCTTTGTTTTATTCCCCAACACCATCCCTACAGCTACTCTCAGACAAGCCAATAATGTCACACTAACTTTCTACTGCCACAGTAAACTATTTGGCATAGTTTTATCTTAACAGGGTCAGTTACTCTGAAAATCCTATGCAGCATCTGTTGACAAAGTATTCAGGGATCCTCTCTTTCTAGAGTAGAGCTTCCCCCTGCAGCAAGTGAAACCAAAGTCAACCTCACCATGAAGTTACTACACTATACAATTTTCATGAGGCAGCTAGAGACTATTTCAAGGTAAGAGATCCAAATTTAAAAACAATTACTTTTACAAAGTAACTTGGATATTTTATTTAGAGTACAAGACTGGCACCCAATGTGTATATAAAATAGGGCAACTACTCCTGAGGGAATGGAGCCTATGGAGACAATGGGCTTCTGGAAAAACTGGTAGGACACCATCAACAATAATTGAAAGACACTGAGCAGACTCCCATTATATAATCAATGGTTTATAATTGGTCAGAACGAAAGGAGCACACAGGTTTACCTAAAACTCAGTCTTTTAAGGCAAGTTTCTCTTGCCTCTGTAAGTTATTTGGATTATGAACAGTTTAAGCTTTTTAGCATGTAAGTTTTACTTTGTTTATGCTTCTCATTCTTTTGTTTGCTTGTTTGCCTGTTAAATATGAACTATTAAGCAATGGATCATAAATATGATCAATTAAGCTTTGCACTAAGCTAGTGCAAAGGTGACACTCTGAGATTTTTTCCCCTGTGCAACTCAGAACACACTAAGAGAATTCAGTAACACCAGCAAAAAAAGTAAGCAAGCATGATTTTAAACTCTGCAATTCTACTCAGGCAAGTCTACACAGGCACCAAGAAACAAAATACAGGAATACAGCCTTGCCTCAAGGCAAGAGGGTAGGAGAGAGCCATTACATGTTTATTATGTATCCAGGGAAAGGGAAGCCAGAATTGCTGGTTTTCTCTCTTCCTGAGAGGAAGGAAGAAATGGCAACAAGCCATTGTTGACAGAAGCACTCTATTCCCTCCATCCCAAAGAGGCTCTGACTGTACAGGATATTCAGATAATTTACTGTAAAATGACCACACATTTCTGTTCAATGACCCACCATTTATCTCCTCAGAACCTTAGAGAGTAGGTGCAAGAGTAACTTCCCAGAATGTGTCTCACAGCAATCCCAGGAAGTCTGCAAGTGGCATCTGCTATGAGTGGGATGCTATTGCTCTGATATGGCACCAATTCACCAGTGGGTTTATGGCAGCAGAAATAACTATCACCCCAAAAAGGCAAATTTTTTTTTCAACAATAGTAAATAGATTTCCACTGGAAAAGTGCCAGCTATTTAAATTATTCATCTGTAGTAGTCAAATATTTTAATGATGCAGAATCTATCAATAAAATCTGGAAAGAGATCTGTACATTTGGAAGGCGATTATGAATGTGTAATTCATATAAAACTTTCGTAAGCAGAGCAGCAGCACACATTTATTTAAATGCCTTTAGAGACAGACTGCCAAATCTTGAAGCCTTTCTTTCACTCCACACTTTCCCACCACCGTGAGAACTATTTCTCATTAACAACCAAATTGGTTTCAGATGCTCTGCTATAAGATGTTACCTTAGAAACCATTTGGTAAAAGACTGTGGCTTCCTTCCATAGAAATCTCAAGCAGTGAAAAGGCAGATTTTCTGGCATAATTCAAATCCAATTTCTAGGGTTCACTAAACCTTTTCTCCTCAGAATAATGTTTTGTGACTAGATCTTAGCAGTTAATAGTGCACGAAGAATTGCTGGTGTGAACCAGTTTGAAATTATTTTCATTCTATTCCCTTCTTAACTCAATTGAAATGACTTCCAATACTTACCATACCTTGATAGAACCTTTAACTTCATAACTACTAAGGATATTTACTATGTGCAGCAAATAAACAGACTGAACAAAAATATTATTTTCCTTCCTTTTTAAAACATGTCCTTAGACTACTCAATCTGATAAAGATGACATTAATTAATTAACATTAGACATTTAGAGATACTTTACAAATGAGACAAATACTACAATGAGACAAACGCACGACAAATTTTTTCACCTCCATAAAACTTCCACAAAAAAGAATGATCAAAAGAAAATAAAATACTAAGCCCATATTCTATACTTAATTAGAACATTATCAAAATCATTCCTGCTGTGAAAGGTTGACTTAAAAATAAATTATATAAATAATTTATGATTACGCATAGCCAACATTCAATTATTCAGACAGCAAATTTAAGATGTGTAGTTGAACACGAGACCAATAATTCAAAGCTACTTAAAGTACTGTAAAAATAAAGATGTGATAAAGAGAACTGTGATTTGTAGTGACTCAGCTTTGCACAATGAAATGTATGTACAGTAATTACCACTGTGACATGCTAATTCAAGCTGATGGGTAATTTCTGACATCATACCAGTGCCCTTTCCTTGCAAAGTGCAATTGTGAATGATGACAGATCCTCCTCCTGCTCTGCCATGTGACACTACAAGACTTGTGTGTCCCACTGCTAACTAATTGTGTTCATGAGCTCCAAGACAGCAGCACCCAGCTCCCCTTAGTGCAAACTAAACAGTGCCACAAAGAACATTCTTGATTAAACGCTTGTTTTCCCCCACATCATCTTAAGAATTTAAAATACATTTTCTAGAAGCTTCTGATACAAATAACATCTCCTCTAGCCCCTCCTCCCACACTGCACATTCAGCCTTAGAACTTTACGCATTAGAATGCAAAGCACTTCCATTCAGGCACTAAGAACCTCCAAGTTATGAAACTGCTGCAAAGCCACCAATAGGGCTCTCCCCCTTCTCTCCCTCCTTCCCCTTTAACAAGGATTTTGTATCACTGTCTGTGCTGTACTTTGCATAAACATTAGAACTGAAGAGAGTTTGGAAATTAGCACCTCCCTTCTGCCCATTTGATGGCGTGAAGAACTACTGCAATTTAGGTTACAGCAGCATGTGACATCATTCAAGGCTGCCAAAACTATGCTAGCAAGGTCTGGCAAAGAAAAAAAGGTATGATGACTAAAATCTGCTGCATGAAGGTTGAAAGATAAAGCTTAGCTTTGTTCACCCCCCCCCCCAACAAAGTTTGGTATAAGTTTTACACTAAAGAAACATGCTGAAATACAAAAATTATATATACTGGAGCTTGCTTCTCTGTTAATTTCAAACTGCTTACAAATCATTTGTTCTTCTCTTGGGCAATTAGGCTTGTAACATTTAAAAGTCTTAATGGCAAAGGAAAGTTAAGAGCATACACATGAAGTGCTTCTGCTAATACCTGTAGAAGTTCTAATTATTAAACAATGGTAGAATCCTAAATTGATTTATTACTTCGACTTGATGAGAGACATCTAAAATTCATCTGTATCACATCAGCAATACAGTGATTACCAAAAAAAATCCAGCATGAGAAAGGAAGCTATTTTTCTGCTATTACATCACAGCTCATATGCCACAATATAAGGTAAAATCCCCAGCAAACATATGAAAAGCTGACCTCATGGATTTGTAGCAACTTCCATCAGAAAAAAAGGAGAATACTTCTGTACGGTGTAGACCGTGACGTAAGCAAAAGTTGGCCCAGCATTCTGTCCCAGATGCATTAATTAGTACCCCTTAAAACAACACTTGTACAGCATTCAGTCTTTTTTAGGGAGTGAAACAGCACGAGGCTGGAAGGAGGTGAAGCTGGAAGGTAGGAGCTCACAGCTTTAGTTCGACTGGGAGAGGATACTGCTTTGTTCCACTGCCTACAAACACCCAGCTGCCTGGGACATGGCCACGTTCCATAAAGGAGAGAACTTCAATATCTGGAGGCCCTCAAAGATCAAGTACAACTTCTCAAGGTCAGATCTACTGAAACAGTGGATGAATTGAGACAGAAAGATTTATAGAGGTGGCATTTTGTTCATCACAAGAGACTATTAAGGCAACTTGGTAACCATGGGTGAGAAGCACAGCCTCAAGAGAATAAAAAAAATGGTTGAGACATAAAACAAAGGGAAGAAATAAACAGCCAATTCTTATTACAGGATAAGATTAATAGCAGGGAGTGCCATAGGTCTTGGTACCAGGACCAATGTTCCATAAATTTCCTTTAGAACCAAAGCCATGAAGACATAGGAGCCATGAATGTAAAAAAAAGGCAGTAACAGTAGAAAATGAAAAAAATGAAGGCTTGACTCTACTGCCATTGAATTGAAAAGCAAAATCTCATTTTATTCCAGTCCAGCAGGACTGAGTCTTTTTTTGACCACAGCTAAGTTTAAGAATGAGAATAAGCACTCTAGGATTAATAATTAAGAAGTTGGTAACTGTATTAGAAAAACACAATGGAGTGTTAAAATACTTCCATTCAGCATTAAGATTTAAATTTATATAGCATTTTGACGAGAAAACCCCAACACAACCTGATGCAATGAAAGTAGGGCAATCTGATCCTATGCTTTTTGCCAGGAGGTCTATTTGTTGTAAAAAGAGCTGGGATTATACTGTGTATGTCATTTTGACAAATGGTAAATTTTTGAGGATGCTGCTTTAGGTAAGCACCAAGTATTCTGCAGTTAAGAAACTGTACAAACGTAACTTTCTACTATAGTACAATGTCTCACCAACAGTGTCAGACACATGTAGCTCCTATAGAAAAGTGTAACTACA
The DNA here is from genome assembly GCF_029582105.1 of Oenanthe melanoleuca. Lineage (NCBI taxonomy): Eukaryota > Metazoa > Chordata > Aves > Passeriformes > Muscicapidae > Oenanthe > Oenanthe melanoleuca. Next base: position 8,740,607 of record NC_079342.1, read on the forward strand.
TCTGTAACTTCTAAACAATGTCACGTTTTATATCAGTTACTTGTCATGCACTTTTAGAACACTAATCTTACTAGCAAGATAGTGAATGTATCCTTTTTCTAAAACAATCTACAGCCACTGTGAGGTAATGTACTCTCTGGGGCATAGATTTACACTTGAGACAAGTATTAGGGCCAAAATGCCAACTCATTTTAGACTTAATCCTACTCCAGTAGAAAGCAGCCTTTGTAATGAAAATTGACCATAGACACGGCTGACCCTCTGCACATGAACAATGTTGGCTGACACAACAGTTGGCATTAAATCATATGAAACATAAAGTTACCAGCAGTTTTCATAAACAAACAATAAATAGGTTGCAGATTATTTTTATCTGCTATATTAAAACTTTAGCCATACAACACATTTCTAACATAAAGGTGAGCTGCCTTACAATAATTGCATAGTGTCTCAGGAAAGTCAGCTTGTTTTACCATTGCTTTGCCACACACAAGACACTAAAAATATGCATCTAAGTAGATGTGAAATTTTGGATGTACACAATTGGGCATGTTATTCCAAGTAACCCTTCAGACTGAACACAAATTTTGTATACTCCATGGCCTTCTCTGGTGTAAAAATTTGTCTTTCTCACCAGAGATTTTAACGGAAATGGATCCTTCTCATTAAGAACAGTTTGACCATTAAGAACCTTCTCATTAAGAACCTTGACCAACTTACTGAACTTCTATACAAATGACAAATAAGCTGTGGCATGGAAACCCATTACAAAAAAGGAAACCAAACAAAAAACCACCATCAAGCTTTTGATAACTCAAGCTTGACCAGGAAGAAGAGATATTTTTGACAGAATGGTATTTCAGAGTGTTGTTGAACTCTCTGAACTAATATGTTCTGGCCAAGAAACATACTACCTGTCTCCTAATTCAGCTCTCAGACACTACAAAAGGGGTTTCATCACTCTGAAATAACTTGCAAAGCTATCTGAGCTGTCTTCCAGATGACACAACTGGATAGTTAAAACCATCTCCATGCATATTTAGCATACTTATCATCTGAAGCTTCTAGAAACATTATCTACCGACAGAGGCAACATCTGTACCTATTAAAATTGTCTTTGAGGCACCAGATAACAATTAGGTATGTGTATTTAGAGGAAATAAGAAATTACAAACAAATCTTAAATCCTGCAGAAAATGCATTCTCATTAAGAAAGTTTGCCACTACTTCATATCCGAGCAAATTTTTTGCACTGCAAATATCAGTTAATGCAGTAAGACTGTAACAGAAACAAGCTATTAATGTGGAAAAGAGAAGTGAGAACAGCTACCATAAAGATCCCATTGTGTTGGGCTATATATTGTGGTATTTATAGCTTAACCACAAATGCAAGTGTGGCAAGTCTTCACCTTTTTTCCTCCCTTCTTTTCTTAAATTCTCAGCATTTTGCAGCATATATAAAGGATTCCTTAAAATGACCTGACTGGTTCCTATCTATTACACAATCCTCAACGCTCTGCAGACTGTATAAAGCAATATGTAAAGCATTACTCTAGCAAGACAAGTGAAATCAAAGAACCAAATCCTGCTCATGACAACACCACCACTGTAAGTCAAGAGCAGTTCTTTGAAAGGCAAGAGAAGCTCCTGGAAAGCCATACTTGAAAGAAGTTACTGGGCCAGAAAAATTCAAACTCGATTTTCTTGTATGCCACTATCCATGTACTGTGGTATGAGTTCAGGCATAACAATAGAACTTTCCAATACAGCAAAAGGACATGGAGCAGCTATTGGGTGGAGAGCACAAAGGAGTCTTTTTGCATGTCTACTTTCTAGTCAGTTTATTCTTCCCATAACCCAAGAAATATATTATGACCTCCAATAAAAAAGGTGGTTCTGTAGAGTCTGAAGCACAGTTCAGCATATACTGAAACAATGGCCATAAGACAGCCAAGTCCATTCTCTAAAAAAGACTATTTATATTATTTTTTCTTCAATTTTATAAAAAAATCTCCAAGAAAAGTAAAGTGGTACAGGCTAAAATAATCAACCAAAAAACAGCAAAGGAAAAAAAAATATTAGTTTCTGAATAACATGCCATTTTGCTCACTACATAGTAACTGCGTAAGAGACAGCTGCATCAAATATTCATCATCATCCACCATTCCCTTGTGCCTCACAGACGCTCAGATTCCTACACAGGATCTCAGCTCAACAGGTGCAGTAAGGTCAATTCTATGAGTGTTTGCTCTAAAGAAAAGTCTGCTCCCAAGCCTCGTAAGAAAACACCCAAACCAGCAAACAGCGCACAGGGCCCGGGTGAGCTGGGAGGGAGCGGTTTGCTGCAGCACAGCAGCAGCGCTCCCCAGCAGGCCAGGCTGCTCGCCTTTGCAAGGAGCACGGAGCTTCACCCGGCCGCACAGGAGCTCTCGGAGCAGCGCCGGGCCTGGCAGGAGGCTCCGCTCCGGGCTGCCCTGAGGCGAGTCCGGCTGCGGGCCAAGGGCAGCGCCGAGCCTGCTGAGCCGGCCAGGCCAGGCCGGGCCCCGGGGTGACCCCCGCCCTCTGACAATGCCTCTGGCAGGGAGGCGGGCTCTGGGCGGGCCCTCCGCCACTTACCGAGCCCCAGCACCGGGATGCTGTGGCCGCTGGCCACCGGCACCGCAGGGACACCGCCCGGACCGGGCGCGCCCGCCGCTGCCATGACCCGGCTGCGGCCCGGGACTACAACTCCCAGCGGCCCCTGCGCCCCAACGGCGCCGCGGGCAGCCGGGAAACGGGGAGCCAGGAGCCGGGAAACGGGGAACCGCGAAACGAGGAACCGGGAACCGGGAGAGGAGCAGCTGGGAGCCAGGCTGTCCCCGGACCTGGGGCCGAGTCCCGGCGTGCGGCTCCCCCGCTGACCCCGCTTCTGCTTCCCTCGTAGGGCAGGTGGCGGCCTGGGCGCGCTGCCCGAGCATGCTGTACCTGGTGGGGCTGGGCCTGGGGGATGCCACGGACATCACGGTGAAGGGGCTGGAGGCCGTGCGGCGCTGCCGCAGGGTGTACCTGGAGGCCTACACGTCCGTGCTCACCGTGGGCAAGGAAGCGCTGGTAGGTCTGGCCACAGGGCCCGAGGCCTCTCGGGCCAGGGGCGAGCTGGGGCTGGTGGGTCTGTGCGAGAAAATAGCAGTGCCCGCTCTCGGGAGAAATATGTACGTGACCTTCACATACTATGTTTTATAGGAAAAGCTGTTTTGCTACCTGGCAAGAAGACTGCAGCAAAAATAAAATGTTCCTTCCTGCAACTGTTGGCACTAGTTTTAATCTCAAAACCTACCAATATGTGCAGACCCTGAGATACTGATGGACTCGGTTAGAAAGTGTCTATCCCAAAAACAACCCCAAAAGTCATACCAGAATAATACATGTTTTGAAGCCCTGCACCTCTGTATCAGCCTGAGGTGTTAAGGCATGCCTGCTGGGAATAACAACTTGATTATCTCACATTTCCATGTTTCCACGTGGGCCAAGCTGCCTCCCCGTGTTGGGATTCCCAGAACAGGCACAGTTCAGTCAGAGATAGGCTGTTGGACAATAAGGAGATAAAGATTTGTTAGTAAACACATCTGATGGAAGAGAAGGGTAGTAAAAATGTGCAAATCATAACTCTGAAGAGTGTAGATGTTCACAGAAAGATGAAGTTTAATGCTGAAATAATACCAAAAAACAGCATAGCTGCCCACAGACCAGAGATCTTGCCTGTGAATAAGCTGATGCTATCTGGGTCTGGGATGCTGTATGGCCATAATATACCTGTATTCAGAGCCGCATATACACAGAGCATGTGAGATTTACAGCTTGTAACGAGCATTAAATGTTTTCCATATACAAGGTAGGCTAGAATATATAGAGTATCTCTGGTTTATCTGCTGTATGAAGATATGCTCTGTGGTTTGTGTTTCTTTTCAGTACACTGAAGCAGGCTACATTGTAGTCAGTCCATTCAAAATAAAATATTCTTGTTTGTGGTTGTCTGATAGTTGTAAAACTGTTAAATGGAAAGGATTACTTGGAGATTTTTACTTTTCAAAACGAGCATTTGCTGTCAAAAGAAAAATTAATGGATTCCTATCCATCTGAAAATAAAACAATGAATAATAGGAAAATGCTGACTATTTTTGATGTGGTTATTTTGGGTTTTCTTATCATGTATTTCTTACTGTTTTAAGTCTTTTGTAAACCTTGAAATGCCAAAGTGAGATAATTGGGGAAAAAGATCAATAAAAACAAAGCAAAAATATTGTCTTGCCTGAAACACGTAAGAGGGAATATCGGAGGTAATAACCAAGTTTATAATACAGCCTAGTTTACATACAAGTGACAATACTGAATAGTTTATTTACTAATCTGAAGGTCCTAAGCATCACAAAAGTTAGAGGAAAACTCTCAAGAAGAAAAGAACAGATCTTTGCCTGCAGAGACTTCCCAGAAATCCTTCTGTGTTGATGGTATTAAAATCAGGTTATAAAATGCAAATGTCAAGACTTGCTTGTTTATTGGGTCAGCCTTAATTGCTTATTAAAAGTTATTTGACTTTGACCATCCAAATTGGCCCTGAGTTTGGTGAAAGAACTGTTTGGACCCAGTGACCTCCCAGTGAGTCTACAGTTTACTTTTTACGTATTCTCTACTTAGCATGCTTTGATTAGCATGGTGGAGCAGTCTCAAAGCATGCAAATAGATTCCCTTGGATGAAGCCAAAGTGAGAGGTGTGTTCCTGGCACTGCACCCAATCTGTTCTGGAGCGTGCATTTGCTTGCAGTGTTGGGCCAGAGCCAGCCTGGTGCAATGGCAGCCCACAGAAAGGGATGTGTGCTGGTGTTGTGGAGTGCTCTGCTCAACAGACCAGCACCCCTTGTGCTGATGTGCATCTGGGCTGAGGTACATAATGAAAAACAGAGGGGTGTAAAAATTTGCTGGAGTTGGTTTAGTACAGATCTCAGCGTTACTCCAGGGTGGCTGTCAATGGTTCTGAGTCACAGAGGCAAGATTTGCTTACACATTTATTTGGTCCCCCTCTCTGCTGAATCTGTACAGGTTACAGCCTTTTTCATGAGGAAAAAATACCCTGATTTTATAGAGTTAGGAAAGCCTACCCAAACATGGGCAGGAACTCCTATTCAGGAAAGGGAATGTAACCTGGTAACAGAGATCCAATACCTATTACTCTTACTATGAGATGGATTTTTTTATGGAAGCATCACTCCACTTCTGTACAGATATGATAGTTCTCTTGCAATTCACTGTTCTGTGTGAGCAAAGAAGTCACAAAAGTCAGAGGAAAACTTTTCTGGGCAATAACTGATTTTAATAGTTTTATCAATTTATTAATATTTGTAATACCACACAAATTTGTTGACTACTACTTAGAACAGAAACACCTTTCTTGGTCTTTGCCCTGGAAAACAAACTTTAATCATGTAAAGAGCATGTAAAATGCATGGTGACACAACATGGCAAATGTTTTTAGTATGATTAGAAAACATGGTCTAGAACTAACTGAAGTTTCCTTTACATATGTGAAGTTGATTCTGGGAATAAAGGCATTTAAAGTGTAAAAAGAGACACAAACATTACTGAAATGCTGAAGAAAAATTAAGGACGTGATCAAATACATGTTTACCTGTATACCTGGTAAAGTACTTCTTAAAGAGAACTCAAGATGAAGAATTAATATGAAGTCATTCCTTAGATGTGGTTAGCTAAAATGTGCTGAGGAAAAATCTAAGAGAACAGGTTGTGGTGTAGCTAGTGTGGTATTTGTATCTGGTTTGGTGCCAGTATTGTAAGTAGCCTAAGAGCTAGGCTCAGGCTGGGAGAGGGGATGCCTTACAGCAGCAGGTTAAATTAACTCTGCTGGAGTCCACCCAGGTTCCCTCAGTGTGCAGATGTGACTGAGCTGCTGGAGGTGCAGCTCCTCAGCTGACACAGAAAGCATGGAAAACCAAGTCAATATCAGGATAAAGTTCACATTCACTAATTTTTGTCATCTCAGGAGCTGCTTTATTGGAAGCTCCGATGTTCTTGCAGACAGAGGTGAGGTAATTCACGACATGGGGCAGGCTGCTGGGGAGAGTAATGGAATTACCTATTCCAGTGTCCATTGGCTGTGTTCCTGAGTGAGCGCCCAGAGAGATACAAAAACATTCCTAAGTATCCTATTTTGATGTTTATTGTTAATTTCAATTTCTAGGAAGAGTTTTATGGAAAAGAATTGATTTTGGCTGACCGAGAAATGGTGGAACAAGAAGCAGATAGCCTTTTAAAAGAAGCTGATGTTTGTGATGTTGCGTTTCTTGTGGTTGGTGATCCTTTTGGGTAAGACAGAGCAATGTTTTAATTATTGCTGTAGCTTCATCACTCTTTTTTTAATAGGAAGAAGACAACTCTGTAACTGTAATTCTTTATGAGGAAACTGATTTTCAGACCAGCAACACTTTTTTTTTCTGTATATTCCTTATTGTATTCAAAATATACGTACAGTTGTCTACACTTCATCTTGCTTTGGAGTTTCCTTGCCCAGATGTCCATTATAGATAGAAATGTGGACCCTCCAGGATGTATGACTCTTTCCTTCAGAAGATATTTATAATTTCATTTCATATAATTTTATTCTCTGTGCTACTTTTTATAACAAATGCTTTGTCTCATGATTTGTCAGAAGAAATTCTAGGTTATTACATAAGTAAGAAATGTACTGTTTTGGGGGAATGTTCTTTTAGTTGCTGTTTGTACTTATAAACTACAGCTTTTATACTCAGTTGTTTTAGAATTGATACAGATCATTGGTTGTATCATCTGCTTAAATAGACACTGGTTTTTAAAATCACTTATGTCATTATAAATGTCTTCTCATGTTGGTTTATTAGGCCTTTTGTTTCCACTTTTTATTCCTGCTGGAAATCATAGTCTTTTTCTATGACCAGAAGGATCTCCTTCTGTCTCTTTGGTCAGGCATCATCAATCTGTAATGTCAAGTCATGCAGAAGAGCTTTTCATCTCCAGCTGGTGATGCAAGATGTATACCACAGTGTTAAGGGGCACAAGAAAAATGAAATCTGAGAACCTTATTTGTGAGAGAAAAAATGGAGTTTATGAAAAAAGGAGCAATATGCACATCTGTCAAAAGCTGATAATTTATGTAAATACAGGTTGAAAGCAATTGGCAAGAGAATATTACATTTAACTAATTATGGGCAGATGACCCTGTATTTCAGAAATATTAATTATACTTGCAGTCCATGTTTACTTTAAAGCTAGGATTCATGCAGAGTGTAGAGCCACGTTACCTGCACCTTCATTCACTGCTCTGATCCAGTGACTGATATGAATACACAAGATTAAAAAAACAAACTCCATGGATTGAAATGTAGCTGCTAGTTGTAGGCAGTATTCTGATCTGCCTCAGTTATCATTATTTTCAATGTCAAAATACTTCAGTTCTGGTTAACGTACTATGTAATTGTTGAAAACTACCCCTTTTTTTTAAATGAGTTGCTTCTCTCTAATTGTTTATGTTCTTAGCCCTTACTATTGCAGCTAGAACTGCTCCTAGGCTCATACAGAACCCTAAGGATTATGGGGGGGCTTGTGAGGTTACTAGGACAGAGTACTGAATGTTTCTGTCCTAAGAGAGGCCAGAGGGGAGGAGAATAGAAGCCACTTGCAGCTGATCACAGACTTTCAAGTCTACTTGCAGGTGAGCAGAGTACTTGGCAGCCACAGGAGATGCTAGTATTATTGGTTAATGGTTAAAGCAATAAAGCAGGCTGTGCCCTGTCATCCTCACTGTTGTTCTCTGCAACTTTTTCTCTCATCCATGGATGTGCTACAAGAACCTGACAACTTTAGTAGTACAATAGAAAGTCTACCACTCTAGGCTGGTCTTAACTTTCATATTATTACTACTCCTAAAACTTAATGTCTGTATCAGTGGCAGAAAATACTGCTGTAGTTTTGGCTGTGGAGGGATGATTCCATGAAACTTTTCCTGGTATTAACAGAGTGCTCCTAAGGGCACTTCTGCCTTTAGCTATAGTCATTATAGACAGATCTACTGGGAGAAAAAAAATACTGACTGGAGCAAATTTCAGTGAATTAAGCCAGCTGATCCCTTGATCAGTATTAGCATAACTACAAAATCCTCTAGTGCTCCTTGTCCTTGTATGTGCAGGGAATAACAGAAGGCTATAAAACCTGTCTCCTCCTAGAGCACACATTCTTAAATCACCTTTGCTTCTGGAAGTCAGGACAATGTTTGTGTAGTAACTAAAATACTGGTTCAGATCACTTTACTCCTAGGTCTGGGAGCTTGTTTGTATAAGGGTTTCAGATTTCCCAAATTCACATTCCTCTTTTTTTTTTTCTTCCACTGAAATGGATTTCTTTTTTTAAATATTGATCTTTACAGCTTTGCCAGCTGCTGCCACATTTGTGTTCCAATCTGAAGCCCCTGATCTGCTGACTGGGTGCTGGGCAGACACACAGCACCGAAATTATCAGGCTAAAACCAGGGGAATTCTGCTAGGGTAACTGAACAAGGCCAGGGTGAAAGCAATTTTCCTAGCTCATTGTTCTGATGGCCATATGTTATTTCTTTCCTTCCTTCTTTGGAATGGCTACACAGAAGTGTGTGATACATCTTGGGAATGAGATATCTAAGGTCATTAATCAGGTTTGATAAGTTTAGGCAAGGGGTAGGCGCATTTTCATATTTCACGTACATATAAGCATGCATAGAAGCAAAATACATATGTAAACATTGTTGCAGTTCAAAGATTTGCTCAATCTGTGTGCATTGGCCATTTTAGAAAGGCTCTAATCTCAATGCTTAACTGCAAACCCAGCAATTCTTGCAGTAGTCAATCACTGCAAGGTGTTTATTGAGCCTTAGACCTGCACTTAGATCTGTTTGAAACTACATAATAAATACTTTCAGAATAAACTTGATCACTCAGATTTAGGCATTGTTAATTTGAGTAATCTGGTTTAAATGTTATAAAAATTGATTCAGTCTCAGGATGTTTTTTTGAAGTAAATGTGCAGTTCACCTTGTCTGTTCAGAGTTCTTGTTTGAGCATGGGGCTTTCCTGGCACACACTGGTGCAAAATCCTGGAGTTTTGTGGAAGCTTGTGCCAAACAGAGTTCACCTTTACAGTTCAATGCATGTTCAAGAGATATCTCCAGAAGACAAAGGATACTTGGAACTTTCCTTTTCAAGTACTTTCCAAAGCTACTTTCTAAAGTAACAGTTGTAATAGTGTTGCAGTTTTAATGATGCTGGAAAGCTGCGAAGAGATGTACCGTACTGGGGATGTTTGGCATTTCAGCTGGGGAAGATGATATGTAGAAGGCTTACTGGAATTTTTATTTTCCTGTTACCACTAGGATATTGTTGCCACCTCTGTGTTGTCCTTGTTGTGAAGCGTTTAATTTTATTTCAAAACAAACTACAGTGCTAGTAACACTTAGTAACATCACGTTTTCAATGTTAAATTCCTTTCTTTTCTTACCACAGGGCCACGACACACAGTGATTTAGTGCTACGTGCAGTAAAATTGGGGATTCCTTACAAGGTCATTCATAATGCTTCAATAATGAATGCAGTGGGTTGCTGTGGTTTACAGGTAAGATTTTTGTATATGCATATATGTTATTTCACAACTGCTAAGCTTAGAATTGGTGAGCTCTTCTACTGCTGTGGCAGTGCATGTTGCAATCCTAACTTTGAAGATCTTTACCAATTATACACTTAATTTTAGAATTTTTTAACACTTTCTCTTAGCATGCCACATATCAGCAAAAACTCCTTTCAATGAGCTCCTATGAAAATGAATAGTGACACTTCTATTTTTCTCTGCTTTCTAACTTCCCTCTGCCCCAGGAGCCTTTGGTATTTAAAGTTATTTTACAGTTAAAGTTTTGCTCGTGTTAGCTTCCTTCTAATACTGATGGTAGGATCAGGTAATACCTGGTAAGTTTTTGTTAAATAAGGTTGTTATCCTGTAGAGAACTATGCTGATCTTGTTATATAAGAAATAATTGCACAAACCTGCATATATGTCCAGCTCAGATCATAACTAATTCCAAAGAGTGCATCTTGAATATGATGCACTCTTTCTTTATTAAATTTGATCTACCTCCACTTTTTGCCCATCTGATGAGGTAGAAGGGATTTACTAGGACTAGTAAAACAAATGATAGTTTTTATGCATCTTGAATGGCTAAAGTAGAAAAGGTCTAGTGTTCTCCAAGAAAATACTTCTTTTTACACATATATAGGTCCATCATTACTTTTACTGCATGTGGCAGTGTATAAATCATAGCCAATCACATATGAATGAGATGAAGCTTCCCCCTCTTGTTTTCATTCATCCCCCCTCTTGTTTTCATTCATGACTTTAACATAGAACCTGACCTCTCAAGGTTCAGAATGGTTCCCTGTGTATGGGACCCCTAAACCAAGTTCTCACTTTACAAAAACAAAAAGCAAGCACAGGAATGTAAATGTACTACAGACAAGTTGGGGGTTTGAACAATAACTTTCCATCATCAAAGGAGGAATTCCTTCCTAGCAGTAAATGAACATAATTTATTTTAATTTCAGCAAATACCTGGTACCTTCAAATTTCCACTGACTAATTCCAATACTCCAAACTCCATTCAAATAATAATAATGCTGGCCAAGAGCAGAAAATCTGTTGCAATAAGTTTATGTATTATCTTTGGTTTTGATTAGAAATCTGAGTGCCCTGACTGACCTGGCTCAAAACCAATGCAGTGACACCTGTCCTGTTAGCTAATGCTAAAGAGAATGCTGCACACCATTCACATCTTTATAATTCTTCTTGTGAGCACTTTCTCAGTGATACCTGCCTAATGCTGCAAGACTTGGGCAAAATTATCTTTTAGGAAGGAAACAGGCTTCTTGGTGTGTAAAATCTACATTTACAGCAGATAGATAGCAACTGTTCCATGACTGCACTTACTTGGGTGGGTAAAACAAGAGTTGTAGCTGGGGTTCACTCTTCCCCTTTTGGCTTGATGGTGGTGCAAAGTTTGCTTCTGCTGTCAGGCTGTTGACAAGTAGTTTCTACTACTTGCTCTCTCTTTTGCTGTTGTCTTACATTAATTAGGAAGGAAGATGCAAGGCCCAAAGAGTTTTTAAAGTTTTCTGAAAGTTTTCTTCCCCCACAATTCAGCCAGGCATAGGAAGGAGAAGTACAGGAGCTTTTAGGTTAATAGAAAAAAAAAGACCAGAAACCTAATGTGAGTATACTATAAACAGTCCATAAGGTTATTCACATATGCAGAGTTTTGGAGATTAGATTGCTATTTCCTTATCCCATACTGAAGGGAGCAGACCATAAAGGAAATGTGATGTTATTCACTCTGGCATTAGTCCCCTTTTCCATTCTGGCTTGGGAGGGGCTGCCTTCTCCTAAATCAACATTCCTGTTGTCATTACCAGGCAGAATATAACCAGTTGTATGTTTCACTCTTGATTGGTCCTTACTGGCATAAACAGCAAGTTTATGTATCAAGTTTTTGTATCTTACAAAAAAGCAGTCTTTGATTACCTAGAGTTGTGTTGGAAGTTTATAATTTCTTTCAAAAGCCTTTATGTTCATGGCTGTCTCCTGCCATCAATTTAGTTTTGGAGTTATTGTGTCTCAAATTGTAAAGTTCCTGTCAAGTATAGAAGGGATTCCTCTTTTGCTTCACCACAGAAAAGGCTTGGCTTTTTTTCTTGCTTTAATCTGATAGTGATACAAACACTCTCTCTTTCTCAGTAGAGAAAAACAGGAAACACCTTTATACGCCTTTCAGAGGGCCATGTGCATAGTGAGCTGTAACTGCTGATTAGGCTGTCAGTGAAATGCAGCTACAGCACAGTCTGGTCACAAAAGAACGTCCTTGGTCATCAGAGCAATGTTTCTGTGCAGCAAAAAACATTATGGTACTATGCAGTTTCCCTGTACAGTGATTTAGTGAAGTTGGTAGAGCATCAGTGATGGTTTCTTACCTTCATTCCATAGCTGTAGTTCTTGCCAAATAATAAAGAGGGATGCATATCTATTTTCAGATACTTTTTTTAAATTGTCTTGCTCATTTAACAGAATTAGTGAAGCTGTTTTGGAATACTGAACAAAAGAATGGGGTTTTAATTCTGAAAATTAAACTTCTTGGAAGCTCTCACAGATTGATTAACTGTGCTGGGCTAGTGTATCTTAGCAAAGTGATAGTCTGACTGTGCATAAGGCTCTGTGATTTGCTGTGCCTCTCTCTTTTACACTATTTTTGCTATGCTTCACTGTTGCAGATTTTTGCTTTCCAAGGCTGAACAAGCTGTTTTCCCCTAAAAACAAATGAATAGGGTTATGGGAGAGAAGCCAGGAAAAGTGCTCCCATGTCAGTGCCTCTTAGCATGTTCTCTGCAGGTTTACCTCCCTTGTCTGGAGTCTGCCACGTGGGTGTGTTTGTCACTCTGACTCCTGTTGTGAGAACAGTCAGCCACTTAGCTATCTGCACACACTGCCAGGGAAGCACAGGCTTTACCTGTGCCCACTCTGAGTTTTTCAGAATAGGGCCGATTGCTAAGGCTTTTAGCCCTAGAATAAAGAGGCAAAAAGCTGAGGAACTCTAATTTGCATATTTTTCCTCCCTTTCTAACCTGCATGAAGACACCTGGGTTGGTTTGGGAAGGTCACTGGCCAGAATGGTGCTCTCAGGACAGAATTCTCTCTGACCCAGTGCTGGTAATGTGTCATTGAGGTAGAACTATTGGTGGTCAAACACATCCGGAAGGATTTGCATCATGCTGACCTGTGGTGCACGTGAAGGAATGATGCAACTTGAAATGGCTTGAGATCATGGCATTAACATAAAGAAAGAGGATTGAGAACTGCAGTGCAAAGCTGGAGGCAAGTCACAGGATGAGATAAAAGGCTAAAATGAGACGCTCATTTCTGAGTGGTGTTGTTCGTTTTGAAAGCATTTGGTTGGGTAGCTAGGAAAAAAACATGTTATAGCAGAGCTGCCTTTCTTTTGAGATGTACCCACTTTCCACCTGAATAGCTTCAGTACAAACATCTTCATGTGCCCTTGTTTCTTGCAGTGACGCATCTTGGGTTTTTTGTTTGCAGTCCATTTAATTATTGTAAGACAATTACAGTTATAAAATAGAAAATAGCCTTTTTGCTAGCAACTTATCACTTAAATGCAAAATCAATGTTATTTTTTAGTTTTTACTGAACAGTTGAGTACACTTCCAGTGTCAAGTTGAAAACTACTAATTAAAGATGTAGAAGCTGAAGAATTTTATCATTAATCACTCTGCTCATAGTCAAATAGAAACCTTGTAGTAGCTGAAGGAGTGGAATCTCTGAGTCCCACCCTCTCTGTGTGCCTTAATCTTCAAAAACACTGTGCTCTAATAGGAGGGACTTTACACAAAATGATTGACTGTTAAACTGTTTTCCATCACTGATTGTTTTTTTTTTCAGTTACCAGCAGCTTCTGAGCCTTTAAGAAGTTGGCATTTGTTTCTCAAGCCAATTAAAGGTTAAATCAGTGCTAGTCACACTACTTCATTACTCACAATTGCTGTCCAACTCAGTGCCATTTGTCATCAGCAAACATAATCCAGAAACATCTATTTAATCAGATTTGGGGTTCTTTTCTTTTAGATATCTTAATTTCATATTAGTAACCCAAGTCATCTTCAGGGCAGGAAGGAAACATTGCTTGATATTGATGGAAAGAATCTTAGAAGGTTTTTAAAGATAAGGTGACATTACCTTGGGGGGTGAGTCCTCTCCTATTCAAGTTTACTTTCTCAGTATTTTGATAGCTGAATTTTGTTCTGCTTGTGGAGTGGCTATTTCCTAAGCAGATCCAAGAGGCAGCCAAAGCAAAATGTGCTTGTCCCTTTGACTGATTTTATGTGATTTTCTCAGCTGCCTTCTGAAGACTACAATTATGTGGAGTGGGTTTCTCTCAGCCAAATGTGTTTTCTTCACAGTTTCTTTCTCTCTGGCATGTACTAAGGAGACTGGAAGTTTTTGGGACAGCTGGGGCGATCTCTTGGCTTGCAGTACAAAAAGGAGTCAAAGTCACATATGTGTGAATGGTAAAACATTTCAGTTTCATGTGAAGGTTCTCATGAGAGGCATTTGAGGTTGCTAAAGGTCTGTGGTACTAAAGAAGGTAGTGTAAAGGGCTAGAGCTAGGTTTGTGGCTGTTTCATATGACCAATTCCAAGTAAAAACAAAGATGTAATGATTCTTGCTACCTCTTTGTTGACGATCGCACTACTTCTTAAGCTGCTATCAAGCAACAGTGTACAATACAAAGAACAGTAGGAGCCCTTTAATTTGATGTATATGGTCTGGGGGGTTGTTAAACAGGTTAGGGAGAATAAAGGGAAAACCTGAATCAGATTTTGTCTTTGAGAATGAACATTGCATAGCATCACGTCAGACAAAGATAAAGAAAATATGTCTTGGCTTTTCTGGGTATACTCATTGGAATCCATCAGGAAGTAGCCTGGGATAATGCAAGGTGCACTGCAGTCTCTAAATCCGTTGAGGAATAGTTTAAGAGAAAAAGCCTCTTAGTTCCTGCCTGTGGGTTGTGATTAGGCTGAGACGAGTCTGAATTTCCATAATTCATATCCATAAAATATTATTATGGACTAAGAACTGTTCTCACACAATTCTATGCTGTGAGAACTATCTGCAGTGTAAGCCATGACCAGAACATACCATAGCATTTCAGCACTACAGGTCTCAGGTGTTTGATTGTGTGTGGTGGCAGGTCTGAACAATGCAGCGTTTTTTGGGAAGAACCCCAGACATGTGACCAGTTCTGAAGCTATTTGAAATATTAGGAAAGGAGGTAGGTTCAAAAGTGAAAAATTGCTGTGTCACCATTGAAGCTGATACAGCAATAATTCTGGGAAAGATGCTGTAAAAATAGATGTCTGTGTTTTGAAATGTTTACTTCTTGGTTTCTCTGCAGCTGTTGGCCAACTGACCTTTAATATTATTTTGCATCTTCTCTCCTGCTTGCTTTAGTACTTTTTAGAGGGGATGGTGGATCTTCCTTTTTTAATTTCCCTATTTAGTCTCAGCTTGTTCCGTCTTCTATGCCCTAAATTTTTGTGGTGATTGACCACACCACTATTTCAAGTGAGGACAATTGATCAGGACAGTTTCAAGTATCTGATATCATTCAGACTGGTCTTTAACAAAGTAGCTCAGCAGTTTCCTTGAAATTCAACTTGCATGAAGTCTTTTCAAGACCATGGTGCAGCACTTTTTCTCTCACAGTTCATTCTGGCCTCTCAATTTGCAATCAATTCTGCTTGTATAAAAAAGAATTAAAATAATAAATAGAATTAATAGAAGGGTTAAAAAGGGTTAACAGAAAAACACCAAAAGTTGTCAATCATTCTTTCATATCATGTGTGTAAATAAAATAGGAAGTTATATCTTGTTCTGAGGTGATGTAACTGTGAGTTGAAGAACAGCTTTCTGCAGTATTTTGTGAGGCAGAAAACACTAGCAGCAGGGCATTGCCTCAGAGTAGAGAGTTCTGACTTCCTTTGCTGACCTGAGCTATTGCATTGCAAAATTTGAGTGCACAAAGTTTTGCTTAAGCCAGTTACTGCTTGGGGGGAGGGTGTGGAGAAAGGGATATTTCCAAAGACTGAAGTCTTTCAAAATGACCTTTTGAAACTTTTCTGTGAAGTTTTTGAGCATTAAGAAGGTAAGAAGTTTGGTTTCCAAGCTGTAAATATGAAATATCTGTCCAACCATTTCACTGCATCCCTTTGAAATTCCGGCACTTTTGTGCCTGAGCAGAATGTATTCAACAAATCTGCTCCTCAGTGCAAGTGTGATGCCTTGGGCTTGTACAGAACACACATTGCCCACTCCTAAACCCCACGTGCTTCTTGAAGACTGCAGCACACACAAGTTGGCTGTGCAATTTCATTTGCTATTACCTCTCTTTAGATCTGTGCCAGCCACTGTACAGCCTGATCCTGTCTCTGCAAACACACACAGCTCATCATCTTACTGCACTCATGAACAGTCTCAAAGCATGGCAGTAGTCCTTAGCTGTGTTGTAACACTCCTTGGTTAGCAAACATGTCAGACAGCTCTATTTCAGTGAAAACTTTGATTCCTGGAATTTTGGGACACTCTGCAGTCTTTTATGGTTGGTGGAAAGAATGCTTTTTAATTTCAGTGGGTCTTGTGTTTAGTGGAGCTGCTGTCTTCTATAATTCCTGAATCCTTAGGATAGTAGTGCAATTTTTGGCATTTTACTGCTCTCTCTGCTGCAAAGCTTTTCTTGAAAGTCATATACTTCACGCATGAGTTCAAGAGGTGGAAATTAGAACACAGCAGTGGAAACTAAATTAGGAACAAATTGAATTCTACCTGAGGTACAGGGAGAGTGTTTAAAGTGAAAGTTCTGCTACAGTCATGTGTTTCTTCTTTAATGCAGGCTTGCCCTGCTGAAGGGCAGTTCCTATGTTTGCTTAAATGTCACACATCTGCAGAGATCAAATACTGGATGAGGAAGAAATATTGGTTTGTGTTTGTAGAAGTGTTTGTAAGGTAATTGGTTGTGACTATTCAAGCACAATAGAGGTATTCACTTACTACTTCAGTTCTTCAGCATTCAGACTGAAGGTGTACCAGGGACTTTCCAAAGTAGTATTCCTCTCTCTGTAATTTAAAGTTAAAATACATGTGCATTAATCCTAGGAAATCTGTTCTTCACCAGTTTAGTTAGTAGAAGGGTATAA
Source organism: Oenanthe melanoleuca (assembly GCF_029582105.1). Classification (NCBI taxonomy): domain Eukaryota; kingdom Metazoa; phylum Chordata; class Aves; order Passeriformes; family Muscicapidae; genus Oenanthe; species Oenanthe melanoleuca. The sequence goes on from NC_079342.1 coordinate 8,757,466, forward strand.
ACTGCAAAAGCATTTCTAGGAGGTTAATAAAATATGTCCCACTCTATCTTATTGGTGTAGAAACTACTGTGCTTTCCAGGTGCTGAGAAAACAGGTGTATTTTTTGAGACTCTAAGTACAGTTTTGTATGATATCAATACTTCATGAAGGTGCTTTGAAGGTATTTCTACTGCATAGACAGGCAATTTCCAACAAAAATGTTTTACTCTTTTTTGACACCCAGGCTTCACTATTAATGGAAAACCCAGTAAACAAAGGACAGATTAGTGAATGACTGGCAGGGCTTGTACAAAAAAGGATAACTTGCTTAACTTCTTGTTGGCAAAGAGGATGGAGAATCTTCGTAATGAGTAATGGAAAAGAGAACGATAACGATCGGAACAAGCACTGTAGGGTATAAAGTTGAATGTCCAACTTATTCTTAACATGTGCCAGAATGGTTTAGGAGTTCTGATTCTCAACAAAATACCTCTCAGATGATAACATTTTTCCCATTTCTGCACATCCTTTCCTAAAGGGCAGAGGTGGAAGTTTTTCTTCCTTAAATTATCAAAATGCCAAAGGGACAAAGTAAGATTTGAGGCCACTTTCTGTCCTGAACAAGGACTGCTGCTTTAGGGAAGTGGCTGCAGTGGTTTCAGGTGGCAAGCACTTAGGTTGGCATCAGACATTGCATCACTTATGGAAGATTGCAGGAATGTTACCAGGGGGATTAAAGGCATCTTGCTCCCAGATACTCTAACAGTGAAGGCAAGAAAGAGAAACTTCTTGTCCTAATAGTTTTTCTACAGATTTGGTACAAAATGGGAATGAGTTCTGGGTAGACGCATGAAAAATGGGCAAAGCATAGTTTGATTTTTTTTTCATTTTCTAGAATACAGCCTTGAGATAGCTAACAAGTTAGTTACATCAGGAGAGACTTATTTGGTTCAACCTGTATTTACTGGAAGAACCTTTAGGTTGTGAAATGTACACAGTATGTTCTTGTCCTTGTGCTAGAATGAAATACTTAAAAGAGGAAATGTTTTCAGTTGTATTCCAGGAATCTTTGAATAAGTTTTATCTGCATGAATGGTTAAAACTTGAACTTTTGAAAATAAATATCTTTCTGTTGTGATTCAAGTTCTGCTCTACCAGCATAAAAGAGTTAAAGCCACAGCCTAATGCCACAGTGACAGAAGGATGTATAGGGGAATCCCCACACAGCACAGGGCTGCCAGAGCTGCTTCTACACAGGGTCCTCTGCCAAAGCACTCACAGTGCCTTTGTCTCCTGTTGTGGGCTTGGAAAAGCAGTTTTTCCTTCCAGGAGTACAGAGAAAGTGGGAAGTCCATGTAGCTGTTGTTTCTGTGGTGGGCTTGAGCAGACAGAATATTGGCAAGCTGTAAAATTGGGGTGGCCCCATTCCAGAGCTAAACAGACCAAAACTGATGCATGGTTTTCCCCTATTTCAGGGCAAAAATACTGCCAAATACTGTCTTAGGTTGCAAATGACTTTCACTTTTGCATCACCAGAGATGATTGGCAAGATTGTTGCTTCAAATGTCTTCACCAAGATGAGGGACTTAGGGTAATGAATGTGTTAAGACTGAGAATAGAGTCAGTTAGTTTGCTTGACACAGAATCTGCTGGCAGTGTTCTGCTAGCAATGTTCTTACCATATGTGCATAAACCATGTTGTACCTCTCTGCTTCCTGCACAATCTGTCTTCAGATCTTCCTATCCACTGTCTCCTTAGACTGTAACTTCTTTTTTCTGCTAGAGCTTCCATCTGCAGCAAAATGCCATTTTAATATAAACACTACTGTATCAGTAGAATCACAACATTGAATTATGGCATTATTCAAAGCTCTCTAACCTTAACCAAAGTAAGAAATAACAAATAATAATTTTGGTGCTAATCTTACCAAGTTTTTGCCTTTAAAAGAATTAAGTAATAATAGAAAGTATATTGAAAGTTACTAATTATGCATGGGAAAGATGAATGCAGTAAAAGCTTTGCAGTTAATGATTTGGACTTTAACATGATTGTATGCTCTTATTTTTTCTTATTGCACATGTGTGTCACTGCATTTGCTCTGTTTTACAGTTGTACAATTTTGGAGAAACCGTTTCCATAGTTTTCTGGACAGATACCTGGAAGCCAGAGAGCTTCTTTGACAAGATTGAAAAGAACAGGCAGAATGGAATGCACACCCTGTGCTTACTTGGTGAGCAGCAGCCAGTCTCCTGCCTTTTCGTCTATGCATTGAGTGTTTACCCAACTGACTAGATCACCAGATAAGCAAATGTAACCTTAAAAAGGTGATAAACTTTTGAACTGAAAGTGACTTCATGGATGTAGAAGCAATTTGGTAAACTGGGCACTTAAAATCTTGGGGTTTTGCATTTTAACCTCCTTTGTCTGAGTCATTGGAGGAGGGGGCAGCATTTGAGTACAGGTAACTTCTGAATTCCTCTTGGAAAGATTATGGTCAATTTGCTTCATAAAATTGCAGCTGTGCAGAGTCTTACCTACCTGACCCCTTCTCTATTTCAGTTTTGCCCAAATCCTTTTTTTTTTTTTCCCATAACAGAAGCTTGTTCTAAATTTTGATTGGGACAGGAAGGAAGTGCTAACGAAAATCACGTTCCTGTATGGCAGTGATGTAATCACTGTCGAGCAGTCAGACTGTTCTACCCTTCTGTGACATAATGTGCTCATAATTTGAGTAGTCCCAATGAAGTGGTGTGCTCAAATGTACTAGAATTTAACTATCTTATAGTAAATATCTCTATTTGTACATTTACCAGGATTTTTATTTGGCTGTGTTGCTCTGAAATCGGTGAAATTTGCTCTTTTACTGGGTAAAATCACATGCATATAGTCACAGGATTTTGAGATTAACTAACAGATGAAACAGTACAGTGTGATCCATATTCTAATAACTAACTATAATAATATTATAATATTAAAAAATGGCTAAAATGTTGTTAAGACTTTATCTACATAGAAAACTAAGTGGGAAACTTCTGGGGAATATGTGTTTTAATATGTTTTGTTCTACAGATATTAAAGTGAAGGAGCAGTCTCTGGAGAATCTCATGAAGTGAGTCACCATTTTGAAAATGCATGGAAACACACAGTGCCCCTACAAAGGCTTTTTTTTATACAAGGAACAAAGGTTTCTTTGCCCATAGTCTAATACTCAATTTATCTGCCTTCTCCTCTCCTGCTTCTTGGTGGCCACTTGCTTTTGTTTCTTACAAGGAGTGAAACTCTTTTGTTCTTTGCAATGGGCCTGGCTTTATTTACAGTAACTGAATGGAGTTGCAGCAGAACATGATCTTTTTGGTAACTGTTCCTGTAAGTAGCACTAAGTCAGAAAGGGGTAGGCTTTCCTCTTGGTGAATGAAGTGTTATTTCTCTACTGTTCTGTCACCTCCTGAAACAGATTCATATCTGAACCAGTGTTCTAAATTTATTCTTCTTACACTGGTTGGAACAGTGCAAAGTGCAGAATACATAACACCCTTCCTCAAGAGTTAAATAAGCAATATACAGAAAATGCTCTTCTGCTCATTTAACTGTATTCAAAAAGCTTTTGCCACATCTTACTCATCTCTGCAATCTGTATGTTTTGACAGTGGTGAATATAAATGGCTCCTTTATATACATGCTGTAACTGGTCTAAATTAACATTTGTGAAGTCCCACAGTATCATTGAGGTTTGTTTATTCTGGATTTTCAAAATAAAATCTGTTTGAATCCACACTTGGCAAAGAAAGCAGCATTTCATTTAAGAATATATTTCTAGTCTGTAATCATCTGTCTAGAGGGCATTTAACAGAAAAACAGTTGTATACCCTTGGTTTTAAGTCTAATGCATCCTTCAAGAGTAGCTGCAAAACTTGCATCTTACTTCTAGTAGCTGAATTTGCTTTTATGATCTAAATGATCTGGCAGCTGGAGCCTAGCTGTTTCACAGGTGTGGTCAGAGCACAACAGATTTCTGTATTCTTTAAAAATTCCACTCTTGTCTAAAAGACCCGGCCTGAGAGCCTGGGCCTGTTTAAGCTCAACCTGCTGGTCCAGAGGTCTTTTGAAATAAGCTGTAAGATTGCTGGGAATAACAAAATAGGTTATATGTGAAATTTCTCTGCTTTTCCTTCCCTGCAGAGGAAGAAAGATTTATGAGCCACCACGCTACATGAGTGTGAATCAAGCTGCAGAACAGCTTCTTGCCATTATTCAAAACAGAAGGTTCCAAGGAGAAAAACCAGGTATGACTGCACTGCTTCTGTCTGCTACCAGCCCTCTCCAGCCACACCTCTTGATGAGCCTCTGAACTCTACTCCCTTCCTGTGACTCCCAGAATTCTGCTCTGCAATGGATTTGGGCTGCCTTAAATCCTAGTCACGAGATGGATTTGGCCAAGCTTGAGCCCAGCACAGTTCAGTGAGCATCGATGAAGGTGCACTGGTGGCTCCTGGAGGTTCAGTCAAAGCCTCAGTCTGGAAACCCTGCACTGTTTCTATCCATGTGGAACTGTGAGCTCTTTGAGCCATTAGAGTTGCAAGAGGCAGAAGGATTCTGAACATTTTAGATCAGTCAAGCTTCAAAAAAAACCTCAGCTCTGTTTTACTTAGACTGGTCACACTCTGCTTTATGTGAACACCAGCAGGAATCTAGGTTAACCCAAAGATGCAGAGCTGTGATTTTTACCTTGATTGTTAACACTAGTCAAGAGCAAACTGAAATATTTCTTGAAACCACGGGTAAAATCACAGCAGCTAATAAAGATGATGCAGTTGTGTCACAGAATTTTTTTCTAATTCATCTAGGTCTACTCCTCATTAAAAAATCTTATTCCTTCAATACAGTTAAAATGAAAATCCCTTAATTTTATCCTTTACATAGAATGAATCAGAAGCAGCATAGTTTCCTCCAAGTGAACAAAATTCCTGAACAAATTCTTCCTTATCAGTATCCTCAAGCTTTATTTTCTTTGAACAGTAGGTTTCTTCCTAGGCCACTCCAATAATTTAATAATTGGAGGTTTAAGAAAGTAGTGTTAATATTTAAGAGTACTTTTTTCCTTATGATAGGACCATTAGTCAATAAATTAAACATTTCATCTTCTTTCTTACAGAAATTACTGAAAACACAATTTGTGTTGGTCTTGCTCGTGTGGGTGCTCTGGATGAGAAGATTGCTTCAGGCACATTACAGCAGATGTCCACTGTGGAATTGGGTGCTCCACTACATTCCTTAATTGTTACAGGCACTATGCATCCTCTGGAATTGGAAATGCTGAAACTTTTCTCTGTAGATAGTTCCAGTTTTGAAAATAATGCATGTCAAAGGACTACTTAAATAAAAAAGAGGCATTTACATTTTTATTCCATCTTTAACAGCATAACAGCATAAAATACTGCTGTAACTATTTAAGACTTGTCTAATGGTAGTTAGACTCCACATTGCTTCAGAGGACAACACTGCAGGAACATGGGCCTGCTTTTACCCAAGGCTGCAAACTGCATCTGCTGCTATCAGCTTTTACCCTGCAGACACCTCCACAAGCTTCTAAATCTTTGATTCAGGTCATTGGTATCCACACCAGTCTTGGGCTTCTGACTAGGATAAGAGTACCAGGTATCTGTGTGGCATCACTTGCTGTAGTGCATTAACCAAACCTACTGCATACATTGCAAGTGCATTAAATGTTAAATTTTGCCTCTCAGCTTTGCAGAAACTCAGGAGTTCTTTTACCAAGAGAAAACATTAGTGTGCAAAACCTGTTAGGTCTATGTCCATCTTTGCCTTGAGAGAGCAAATACAGACTGTGAGAATGTTCTAAACCAGAGAAAACCAAGAACTTTCTCTTTGGACAGCTGGTGAAGAGGGAAAGAAGCTGCACAAAATTTCTTAGTTCAGAAGATTGCAACTTAAACTAGAATTGGATTTCTTCATATGTTATTGCAGAAATTTAGGCATTTTAGCATTTATGAACGGCTAGACTCAACTGCAGCAACCACAATTAACCTCAGGCCAAGTCTCAGCAAACAGACTGCAAGAATTCTTTTTAAAAATCAGCTTGTAGATGATGGTTGTTGCTGTTTCAACTGTTCTTCACAGTATGATGAAGACAAAGCAGACCTGTATGCATATTTTTTTAAAACTGAAGATTTATTGGAAAGAAAAAAATTGATCCCATAGCTTTTCAGCAATATAGGATATTTAACATTTTATATAGATTGTATTCAAGTAGAAAAGATTACATTAAAAATTTCTTAATATTGCACTTGGGACAAGCCGTGGCTAAGCTACTAACATTAGCATTCCAGAACAAAATCATACATAGTCTTCAGAATTTTAGTGAGCTGCCTTGTGTTACCTGCCAGATTTCTTCACAGGTACTTTGACACACTTTGTTATTGAACTGAAGCTCACTGCTAAAAGTAATTCCTGTAATTTAAAGGTAAAGGCAAGCTATATGCTGTATGCTACCAGGAATGATTTTGGCAATTGCTTCATTCACATTATTTCACACTTCAGCCAAGATACTGTAGCGATTCACTTAACTCTTGTACAAGATCCCAGCATACATGTGAGAGGCTCCAATGCACATGGGAAGTGAAATACCCAGCTCTTTTTACACATTATTTCCGCCAAATTACCACATAGGCAAGAACCTTTTGTGGCTCACTGAAACAGACAAGTAGGTTGAGCAGTATTTGCACACAGCAAGACTCAAGTCTTTGCATGCCAGGCACAGCATGGCTGGCATTGCTTCACATTATAGCAGTGTCTGGCCAAGGAAGTCCCCACAGGGATGGGCATTGCAACAAAGCCTGAACAGGGGACAAATCCAAAGGGAACCCCAGCAAGCTGCAGTTAGGGATTTTCACAGAAGTGTAAAGGAGGAATTAACTACAGAGTCAGTACTGAGGATCAGAGAGATTATTAAAAAGAAATAAATCCTGCTTAAAGGGGCAGGATAATCAAGAATCAGCAATCGGCTGCTTGAGAAAACAGGACAGAGTTCAATTATTAACTAAAATTGTTGCTCTGAACTGGTATTTAAAGACTTCATGTCATGAAGAAAGATACGAGTTTGCATTTTATAAAAGCATGCAACTGAAATCTGCACTGTAAAGAAAAGTCATGGACTTTACAGTTTGTTTGCACACTATGTGCAAAAGATGGGAAACTGCAGTTCAGTAGCACATTCTTTCCTCTTGTATCTTGTTTACATTCCTAAACAGATTCATTATAATAGTTAAAAAGAGAAACCATTAATTTTCCTTCACCTTTAAACCCAGCTTTACTTCTTAAAAAAAGTAAATTAAGAATGTTAAGTCACTAAGGTCCATTTTATTAGTAGTAGCAGCTTCAATTTTTGTGTCAAAATAGTGTCAGCAGCTTTTACTAATGATGCAACTAAACTTTTGCTTTAGTAGGCATTATTACATAAAAAGCAGAGTAGTTTATTTACTTTTCATCTTAGTTTAGCAACTCACAGGAGTAAGCCAGCTCTCTGTAGGGGCCCTTCTGATGAAAGGAGTCAGTCTATCCAGAGCTGTACACTTACCAGATTAGCTATAAAGGACCAGTCCTTACTGTGCATATTCATAAGAGGAGTTTTCTTCCACTGTTATTTAGCACAAAAAACACTGAGGTGTTTCAATGCAGACACTGTAACATTTGTTTTATCTTCTTATTTTGCTGTAGGTGTGGTAAAAATTATGCAGTTTGCAGGCTTAGTCTTTGGAACAATAGGGTTTTAAGTTACTGGTTTCAGTCACAGAAAAAAATAACCCACTAAGACAGACCAGTAACCCCACAGTAAATATCAGCTACAAGAAAACATGAGAAAACCACACTTTGAAAACCTGATTCAAAATTCAGAAGTGGATACCAAGAAGCTGAGTTTTAGCACATGATCTGCAGACATTCACCCCTCTACGGATGTCAGTCATTCACACAAGCCTTTGTTTAAATCATGCCTTGCATCTCCAATAAAGTGTCAATAGCAAAGTGTTATATAAGCAGCCAGTGTTAAGGAATTGGCAAAACACAAATAATGGTGCTTTGGCTCTTAGGATAAGGAAAGCTGCACTTTTGCTTTCAACTGCATGGTTTGCACTCTGCTAAAACCTGAGCAAGCATCTCCTTAGGAGGTGGAAAAAAAAAATCATATGTCCCTTGTTTACTAACATACTACACATGACTGCAGTTACTGGCTGAACATGTCATACACTGTGTTTGCAGAATTTTGTGATGCTTAGCCTTAGTGCTTATCCTTAGAAAGCCTAAAAAGATTAAAGTCTGTTTTGAATTTGACTTCCCTACACTATCCCCAATTATGTTTGAAAAACAAATGATACATTTCTTACTAAAAAAGTTTAAACATAATGAAGTGCTATCTTGCATGACGAGAAAACTCAGACTTGTATATCCGCTTTCAACAATCAGCTAAATCATAAAAAAAAAAAAAAATCAAAAGTTATTAAAATCATTGTGTCATTTTAACATGCTTATAGGCTTTTTCACTCCATTTCCCATATTAAAAATTTGGTAGATGTACATTTAAAAGAACACCATCACCACTATCAAACAGCCACTGCCAGGTTCTCACTTGGGAACATAGTAGCAGTTGTCTTTTCATTAAGAAACTAAAATAGTGTACACAATTGCAATGAATCTGTCTGGTGCTTGCCTTTAAAGTGATATCAGTTGATCTTCTCTAGCTTCAAATAACAATAATAGTAACTATTAAAAAATGAGGAAGTCCTGCTAGCAGCCAGCAAGCAGAGTCTATATGCACCACACTACAAAACTATATCTCCACCCTATAATCACAACCAGATTTTCATCACTTTGTCTGTGAACGTACATGCACATGGTATCAAACTGCAGTGCTCAGATCTGCTCAGCAGATTCCTGCACCCCACCCTATGCTGTGTAATTCCATCTTTCAGTCAGGGACTCTGGGCCTGGCACAGCATCTGCCAGGTGGCACAGGGAGTGAAGCCTGACAGAGTGCCAGGAGGAGGCCAGCAAAGAGAGACGTGGAGCATGCAGCCTGCTGGGAGGGCACCCTGTGCCTGCATCCCCAGGGAAAGCAAACAGGATCAGAAATGGCAAAGGAAGAATCTGAAGACTGGAAGAGACAGCAAAGATTAAAACCAGTATTATAGATGGCTTTGTACTGCCATTTTTTTGCACCTAGTTTCCAGTTCCAAGCACAAGAGTACACCCCCAAGATTTGGACAAAATCAATACCCATGTTTCAATATCTCAATTGGAAAATTCAGAAACCACCATCAAAATTGGCAAGTGTTGTGTTTTCACAAAAAGAAATCAGGTGCTATATTGGAACAACAGAATCAATGCAAGAAACTCTTCGTATTTGTGATGGATTCAACAATATCAATGGCAAACAAACCATTTCTGCAAATCAATCTTCAGTAATTTCATAGTGCCTAGCACTTACTACACAGACATTGTCAGCTTCTCAGGGCCTTGATTTTGTATTATCTCTGACACATATCAAAATTAACACAAAATCCATACCAATCAGTGGCAGCTATGATTTCTCAAGAAAATGCCTGAAAATGTCTTGCTTTTTACTTCACCATGTTCTTTTTGTAAAATGTCCTCTCAAAAAGTCCTCCATTATTAGGTGAACTACTACAGCACAGTGGAACTATCATCTGTAATACCAAACATAGCAAATTGCTTTTGAAAGTGACACTCAGATATGCTAGAAAACATATGACAGAAGAATGTTCCTGGAAAAAAAACAACAGTCTAACAACCCTGACTGCACCTAGAACTTTGTCCCCTATGAACACATACATGGCTACAGTAAAATAGTCAAAGATGTAAGATTTGTCAGCCTGGGAAAGTGTAAGCTAAAACAGCATGAAAAGCAGTTATTATTTCCATTTTGGGTATAACTGCCAGAAACAACTATTTTCAACATTTTGAAAGGCAAAATTTGAACTTGATTGCTTTAATAAAAATTATAACAACCTATTAAAATCCAGGAGACTTAAGCTTTCACAATTTCAGGATTTAGTTTTTCCACCATATAATTTGGAAAACAAACTTCAAGCATTGCTTCTATCACCAGCATCTTCCTTCAACTGCCCTTTGTTTAAGTGACTCAACTGAAGCAGCATCATGTAATGTCTCATTATTCTCAACAGTATGAAGAGACTCATTGGAATTAAATCTAGTATTTGGACTAAAATAATTTTCACAAGACACGTGCAACAAAATACCCAGCTTGTCTCAGAAGCAAGTCTCTTCACAACAGCTTTGTCTTTTACATTTAGAATTTTTCTGTCTGGTAAGATGCAAATATAATGGAAGTCTAACATCTACAGTTATGTAAGTACACACCCCCTCCCCCCCCATACATCACTAGTAAATAATCAGACTGCATACAAGATTATTTGTAAAAGTAATAAAACCCTTTGATGCTCCATATTTATGCTGGCGAATAGATCTCCTGATATAAAAGGCACTTTGAAAACCCAATATGGTTTGGTTCATTAAGTTTGCAAAGTACAAACAATTGTACAAACATACAATTATATTGAAGCATGTCAGCCATTGTGACATTGTCTACAAAACAAGTTTCCAATTGCCAATAACACTGGTTTTATGCGAATGAGCAGTGGTTTCAGCAGCTTTACTGAAGACATGACAGGGTTTCCAGTACCACAACCTTATTAAGTAAAAAAACCCTCAAAAACTTACAAGTTTAGGGGCCCCAAAAAAAACAAGACCCAAAGTCCACAACATTCATTCAATATTTACTCCTTAGAAGTGAACTCCCTCCGTAGCCCAAGGGCAGAAATCTATTCAGTCAATTCCAGATGTGGTGGAGGCAGGCTCTGTCTCAAGAAGTGTTGTTACACCAGTACAGTACTGAAAACTTTGGTCCAACAGCACCATTCCAGAAATTGACTACATGGCTGCAACATCAATCTGTATGTAAAGCTGCCTTACTCCCGCCTGTGGAAAAGGGAAGGAGGGTTAAAAACACTGTAAAGCCAAGGAAGTTTCCTGTCCTGAACATCAGCCCACATCAGTAGGTGACCTAGCAAAAAACCTCAACATCTTATTTTTCTGTCATTCATCTCCACATTTAGCACATCACTCAGAGAACACCAGATGAGTAAGGAGTTCTTCACACAGTCAAGTGCACACACATAATGATGCATTAACATTAGCTTTGGCAAATTACCTCTTCTGATTCATCCTAAATAACTGCAACATGTGAAGCTGCACAAAAGCAATTCTTACTTTCTTTTGTGCTCGTTTAACTTCCTGAAAAGCAAGCTTCTTGAAGAACTGTCAGTTTAAAATGGAGCTAAGGACAAGAGTGTAACATTGGACTTGTTCAAATCAGTTCTACATTATGAATCTATCCAGAAAGCCATCACATGTGCAAGCTGCCAATGCAGTGAAAAGCCTGAGCAGGTCCAGTCTGTGGTGAGAAACTCTGTCCTAAAAGAAGCCTCATCTGTTTTCTTAGTTCCTTGTAGGGTAATCTATATCAACTCCCTTTGATACACCTGAGACAATTACATCCGTTATTTCTATAAAGTGTCATGAAAAACTTATGCAGAGAGGTACAGTAATCCCATCTACACAACTGAGTATTTTGAAATTGTTCTAGACAGCTGGAGCAGGGAAGCCTTTCAAAACATATACCAAACTCAGAAATATTAAACCTTTCCTGATAAGAGTTAAAATGTCACATCACGTAACAAGCAATTTACAATTTGAGATGTGATTTCCACTGGTAAGACATACCTGAGTAAAAATATTGTGAGTCTGGCTTAGAATCCACCTTCCATCAGCATCAGGAGCTACTAATAACTTCAAAGTCCCTATGTAAACATCAGTACAGAGGGTCCAGAAATGTGGATCATGTAAACTGTAGACTCCTTGCAACTGCTGCACCTAAAAACAGAGGCAAATTTTAGAAAGTATATTTCAGAAAACCATAGTCTGTACTATTTTTTTGCAGAAAGTATTATAAAGCCAATGCATTCTTTTACATCTAGTTCACTGTGCATTTTGTCACCCTTTAGCAAAAATTCTTATTACTATCTCAGATATTTTAAGGAAGATGAAAACATAGGAATTTGTGTCCATGTCATGATTTTCTGTATGTGTTGTGATTTTGTATCCTGATGCATTTGCATTCTACATATATTTATTTTACTGAAATCATTTATGGAAATAGAGGTGTTCACAAGAGAAAAGTCAGTTGTTGGATTTGAGATGGCACTCAGTTAAAACTGCCCTTTTCGCAAATGTGCAAATTTTGCCATGAAACAATTTTGTGAGATTCTAACTTTAACAGAAATGTATTCATGTATCAATTACAATTTTGTGAGGGCTTAGATGTGTCCTGCCAATCCCTTTGGTTTTTCTTCTTTCCACTTTCAGCAATCCCTCCATGTGATGATTACAACTTGTAACACCCAAGGAAAGGCAGTGCTCATTCAAGTGCTTTGTATTAACTTTGCAAAGGCACTTCATGGCATTCTAACAGAAAAGTTAAGTAGGAGAACAGGTCAATTCCAGAGTAATCTTTGTACTCTTATAATACTTCCAGTGTTATGTATAAGCACAAAGTACTTTGGGGGGAATAGCTTCAGTTTTAAAACACAAAGTGAGGTGAAGCTATATGCAATTTAGGACTCCAGGAAAGTATTAAATCAACTGGTACCTCCATTTGTGTATTCCAAGGTACCTTAGACTGGCATTACTGGAAAATCCCAAAATATCCTCATACACACAGCTGAGGCTCAGTCAGTCAACAGCTTGATCAGTCAGAGCAAAAACAGCTGAAGAGCTCACCCTCTGGTAGCACTGAGGAAGGGCATTTTCCAGGGAAGGAGGAGTTCGTTGCATCAAAATCCCAATGGACTCTTTTAAAAGAGGAACAATACTAGAAAGAAAAAAGGAAATTAGCTATTATTACATTTTCAAAAGGTGCAAGGAGCAACCTAAGATTTCTTAATGCTGAGAAATTTTTCTTTAGTTCTTCCATCAAAAGATGAGAAAGTCGCCATGAAGCCCAGTACAGAAAATAAAAGGATTGACAAAACTGCTGTGGTGTCCTATCAGAGGTAAGATTATTTCTCCCCATGGTTTCCAGAGTCAACTGGTAGTCAGTCGCAAAAGATTAATGGTTTAATCACAGGATTTGAGATGAAATCTCTTGGTATCTTGAAAGTTATACAACAAAACAGCTGTATAGCTCAAAACCAACTTCAATGGCAAATCATTCACAAGCAACCATAAAAATACTCAACTGAAATTTGGTTTGCTTTTGTGTTTGGTTTAAGGCATATTTTTCTTATGAACTAAGATAATAATAGGGTTCTCATAAAACAAAATTAACGTGGCACAGTCCAGCTACAGAGTTATTTTGTCAGACAGCTTGGCATATTCTTGAAGTGAACTAAGTGTAAGGTCTCCTCCAAGCTCAAGGGTTAAACATTTGGAAGCAATTAGAGGTTCCCTCCTGGCCAAATGGTCTTGTTTAATCAGCAAGCTAAGAAGACATTTAATACCCTTTTTTTATTATTATTACTTTTTGGTTTTTAATAAAACCAGGAGACCAGTAAGCCTATACCCTGAAGCTACTACTAATAGGCTATACTCTAAGTATTCAGCATGGTGATTTTTTTTGTTTAGGAATAGTGCATCAGGCCTGGTTCAGTAAAGCATTCTAAAATTTTCACGTGGATAACATATCTATAGCCCAACAATAAAGCATAAATAGCAATTTAATTTCAAGAGCATGTAAGTCACCTGACATTCTGGACTGAAAGTGATTCTGTATTTCAGAAACTGTAAACTGCATTTCAGAGTTCAGCACTGACATCACAGCTGCAGTATATGGAGCTATGGGATTAAAAGCACACCTGAAACATTTTCAAGAAATTAACTGGACCAGTTGTTAAAGAACACTGCAGAACCTTTGTTTAAATCTCATGAAGTGATGTGGAATGCATGGCACAGACTAGCTGTGTATTTGCAGATGTGAAGAAATGACCAATCATTTTTAAAGAAGTGTTTCCATTTGAACATGGGGCAGCTCCTGCACTGCTCAGCTCACTCCCTGGCTAAGCCTTGGCCAGGGTGGGAGGGAGCGAGAGGCTGTGTGACTCTTGTCTAATGAACCCCTGGAAAAACCACCACCCTAAAATTAAAATCACCCCTTCTTGCAGTAAAAAAGGTTGTTCCAGCCAAATTCACTGCCTGGTGCCCTCCAGCACATGGCCTCACACGTTTGCACTGCCACCAAGGCATCAGTTCAGAAATAGGAAGAAGCAATTAGGGACAAGAAGAGTTGCCTAAACTAGACCTGTCACCAGGACAAACATTTAGCAATGCAATAACTGTCAATCTGTCCAAAGGAAGCTTAATTGGAGTGTCACATTCTACAGTGGATTACAGAAGTTTAGGGAAAAAAGGTTCTCTTATTAATGGACCCATCTCACTAAATAATGTCCATGTCACAAGCATTACATCAAAGGGAACTGGAGCTGCCAACACACTCCACTGATGAATTGATTTCAGTTTAACTCCCTATTTAAAATGCAGGTTTGCTTCTTAATAAAAACCTTGAAAGACCAATACACAACTTCAGGATGCAAACTGAATGCAAGTATTTTGAACACTACTTCATTCCCATAAATTTAACAAGGCCTCTCCAGCATATGCATCCAAAGGTTTCAAAAACCATACACATACAGGCTGCATATTTTTTCCCAGGGAAACAACTAAAGGAATAGAGAATTTAGTAGTTTGCTTTGTTATTGAAACATACCACTAAGAATGAGAAAAGCCATGAAAGAAAGCTAACAAAAAAGTCTGATTTGTAAAACTTACTTGCACTATTTAATAAAACTGATCTACATTATATGATGGAAGAGAAATTAATTGTAAAGTAGATTTAAAGAGACAAGAGCTATGAAACAAGAACATGTTAGAAGTCCAAAGAATAGAGGTAAATCAGGATGTGGCTCGAAACTGTTGGTGTAAGTTGAAGCATATCCCAGGTCCCACCTTCTTCCTCTATCTTAGAGTCAGTGTTCAGTGTTCTCAAAACTGAAAAGCCAAAAACAGCTGCAGTGATGTGACAGGCCCTCAGAAATGCTGTGCAGACCAAAGGCAGCCATGGATGCCCCTCTGCATCCAAAGGGATATTAACTCACATGGTATCTTACTGTAAGCCAAACTAACACAACGAGTAAGAAAATCCAGTTTTATGATGCCTGGTGTTTTCCACTGTTTCATGCATGCTACTGAAGTACAAAACCTTTAATTTAAAAACCAGAACTCCACAAAGTAAGCTCTTTTCTCAAACATTAACTAAAACCAGTATTACTTAATCACTAGGAAGCACTGGAAATATCAGTTCCACTTCATGTGACTGAAGAAAACATAAGGGAAGATGACAAAACCAAGCTGGCTGAAAATACAGGTAAGAGATTTTGACCAAGCTTTCTCCTTTTCTTTTGGTTAGTCATTAGTGAAAAAAGAAAAATTGGCTGCCTCCACAGCAACTATTACACTGGTGCTTCCCCCCTTGTTTGTTTTAATTTATAAGATTATTGAGGAAAACAAATAGTGCTGATTTCTCACCAAGTAGAAAGCTTTCTCATGCATAAGCAGTCAGTAAGCTTTGCTATTAAAGCAGACACAATTCCATTACTTTCTGATCACCAAGCCTTAAATCTAAAATATCACTCTCTTTTACATTACAATAAAATTTGAAAGAGGAACTAACCCACAGCAGGATTTGGAATAAAAACATATCCTCTACAAAAGCCAGAAAGGCAAAGGCAGCAAATGTTACAGCACATCACATCTGCACAAACACTGTTACAGAAGTGAAAGGTGTTCAAACAAATCAAAACAAACTAACTATTGACATGAATCCAATAAATCCAGAATGCCACTACTACACATGGATTGATAAAAAAATTAAGAGTGAAAGCATCAGACTCTTATTTAAGCTGCATCACATTCAGATAATACTTATGCCCATTCCAGTGCCATCCTGTTTATGCCGTTGCTTTTGTAGGCATAGCCAGCAAGACTGGCATTGTCGTGATCTTGGACTGCAAAGCTGAAAACAAGTCAGGGTAAAGAACCCTTTAGACAGACATTGCACTCAGAGCACAGCAGGAAATTCATTCAGTGCTCTCAGCACTACAGAAAAGGGGGGATATTTGTGACAGGTTTTGTGGAAGGTAAACAAACAATGCTAAGGATCAAGACCAGCTAGGGCTCTTCAAATAATATAGCTCAAAAATCTACAGACAATTTTCCAAATTCTGGGGATTTTCCCAGCCAACATCCACAGCCACAGTGTGGAGACTGCTGTTGGCCTATTTCAGAATTTTAATAAAATTTTTTTATTAGGCAACGGCAATTTTAATCAGACTGCAAGCTTTGCTCAAGACAAGGACCAGAGATTTAACATATGCTTTACTGAATTTGAATTCTTTGTTCCCATAAAAATTTAGTACCTTCATTCTCAAGCAAGGCTGGTGGGTACCATTACCCTGTAAATAAAGGTAGTGCTTCACATTTAGCAGTAATGGCTTAAAATAACACCAACAATAAACACACTAGTGTGGAGGAGTTTTGCTAAAAAATTCCTTCTGAATCTTGAATGCAGCACTTCATTTAAAAAAAGTGATTTTTTTATACTGCTATGCCCCGAACATGAAAGGCCTCAAATGTTACTGGCACATCCTCCTCCAAAGCTCTTTCATATTCTATGATGTTCCAGCAGCTCAAGATTTTATGCAAAAAATTATGTAACCCATGGAAACAACTCCACTAAATGACTAAAGTAAATTGCCTCATTTCTTTGACCACTTAATATGCAGTCTGCATGCTCGGTGCAATCTAGTATCAGATTTAGTCTACTGTGCCTTTCTAGAAACATGTGGGTCTAATAGTGGTTTAGGACAAACTTGATTTATACCAGAGTTGTGGCTTTTGCGTGGTGACTAGTTTCACATAGCTGACTGAAATACTAAAATTGCTTCAACATTTCAGAATAAGGCTTAGAATACTAAGGTTAAAAACTAACTGAGCATTTACTTTTAAATATTAAAAGCAGTTTAGAGACTTGAGAAATTTTTTAGTGATTCAAGGCATATATAATCATGTGGACAACACTTTGGAAAAAGCTTGAAGAGTGTCAGCCTAAACAACAATGAAACAGTCAAGCTTTTGTTTAAAAAAAAAAATTAAAATGCTGGTAAGACAGACTTGCCTATTTTAAGCATATCCTATTTATGCTCTACTTGCATGAGATAGCACAGAGTAATCGAAGAAAGAATCACTAGATATCAGTGGCTGCATTCAGGAAAATTCAAATCCCACACAGGATTTTCACTGTGCAGTCAGAATGTCCTGTGCTAACTCATGAGCAGCTAGGCAGAGAATGTCACCCTATAGCACCCTTAGCAAAGGATCACAGGAACAACTGTGTCAGCAGCTGACAATTTGCACTAATTAGAGATGTTGTCTACAAAAAGGCTCCAACATTTCATTTAAAAGCACTGCTTGACTTCTCGGAAGAAGCACTGCTTAACCCTTCTGCACGTGCACAAGGCAAAACAGGTTACAAAGTGGAGTCTGTACAGCTTTATACTGCACCAGTGAGTTTTTTATTCATCTTATTTTTGCGATTTCTTTGGAGAGTGTGGCCATCATTGCAGAAACCTGGACAGAGAAGACCCACTAACAGGAGCAGGCAAGGCTCAAATAAACCAGAGAGAACTGCCCAACACTAAAGCAAGCAAACACTCAATATAAAATGAATGAACAATTCTCACATAGCCACAAGCAATCCTGGATAAGAGCAATGATTTTCCTCTGCAGTCTCATGCAATAGTTTTGTTATTCTACTGGTTTACCAGACATAGTTCCATAAAAGGCAATAAGGATTTCTGTTCTGCCTTTATTTCTTCTTTGTATACAAAAGTATCACAGGAAGAATATAGATTAAAAAAGGAAAACAAAACCCCAAACAAAATCAAACTAAAACAAACTAAAAAGCCCCACAACAAAACACTCTAACAAAACAACAGAGAAACAGAAGTCCTGGATCTAACCTACCCCCTACTCATATACTGCAGACTCTGTAGGTCAAACTCAGACCTTTAATCAATAACTTGGATTTAACAGTAAAAGGGACACAAACAAAACTGACAAATATTCATTTGAAACAGAAGGTAATTATTTAATCTGAAGCCAAATTTACCCTAAAAATTATTTATCAACATTTCAAATTTGACAGAAATTGACAGCTACTTCTAGAAATTAAACATCCCAGTCCTTCCCACCTCAAACCAACAAGAATCACATGAGCAGACAATTAAAAAAACCCAAACAAACCCCAAAACCCTAATGTCCCCCCTGCACCCTGAACTAGACACAGCTCTTGCCATTGTAAACTCTTGCCAGTTTACAGTATTTTTGCAATGTTATTCCCCTCAAATTTTAAATTTCACAAAACTTCAGTATGTTTTTTTTTCTCTAGGTTAGATTTAGATGACTTTAAAAGATTAAGTACAAAACTAGTATATATCTAACAACCATCACCTGGGCTCCCATATTCCTGCTACAGAAGACCATCTTATGGGAGAATCTGCAAACCCTTTTGCACTAATTCTTAAAGGACACCTCAAACACAGCATATTGAAGAACAAGGCAAAATAAGCAGTGGTTTTATATCCAGAAGTGTAAATGAAGATTACTAAAGTCAAGCACCACAAAAATGAACTCAAGTTCTCAACAGCCATCTGAAACTGCCAGTGATCTTATTTATGATCTTAACGTGCATTTCAAGCAAAACCATCAATAGGCCATTCTGTTGGACTGCTTAGAAAACAAACAAAATATCAACACGAAACCACCCAACCCTGCAATTAGTGTTTGCTTCATTGATGTGCCAGGATGTGTCAGTTGGCAAGAAATGCAGGCTTGCTTCTATCAACTATGATGCAGCTGACTGCACTGATAGCAGAATTATTCTCCTGATTTTTTATAGCACTGTGGACAACAAAGTAACATTACAGGCATCAGATCAAAAGACACATCAAATAGTGAACTTCTCCAGTATTTTCAGCAAAGAACATGGGTCTCAAATGTTCCTTCTATCTAGAAAACCTATAAACAACA
The DNA here is from genome assembly GCF_029582105.1 of Oenanthe melanoleuca. NCBI lineage: Eukaryota > Metazoa > Chordata > Aves > Passeriformes > Muscicapidae > Oenanthe > Oenanthe melanoleuca. The sequence continues at coordinate 8,776,697 of NC_079342.1, forward strand.
TTATTATGACACCTCAATTATATTATGGAATTCAGTGTTATTTCAACTGTATGAATGGAAGAAAAAAAAGAATTGTCATTCGTGTGGTATTTCTGCTGTACATAAAGCTGGACCCTTAAAATACAAAGTGTATGGAAACCTGTGTTCTACTCAGCTACTACCTCTACCTCAGCAAGTTTCTTCCCCCTTGGAAACTTGCACATTTTCTTTCCCATTTTCTGAGATTTCAGTACTAGAAGTAGTTTGTAATAATTTGTCCTTTTTTGAAATTACAGAATGTTGAATCAAGATCTCCAGAGTTTATATTAGAGTGGTGATTTAATAGTGAATTCTAGCACAGCCATTTCTGTGGGCGTTGTGTCTGAAGCCTGCTGCCCTACTTTGACTAACAGGGAGATTCACATCAATAATCCTGTGAATGCTGCCATGCACAAGCCATAAACATGCCATACATGGTATCAGCAGAAGTAGCTGCAGTTCATCAGATGACACTCACCCCTGCTGAACAGACAAAGGTGTTCAGTCATTAGGTTGTAACTGGAGTTGTGGCACACTGCCCTATGGCACCATTGAAACAGCTGCCAAAAAAGCCTCATAACATCACTGAATGAAATATTTGCTTGACCAGTCTAATCCAAATAGCTTCACATTCACAGTGATCTTGGTAAGGAACAAGTGTGAAATCCAGAAGTAGGTGAAGCATTTTCATCAGATCTTAAAAGGAATAAGGATGTCTCAGAGGCAAATACAAAGGAAAAGAGAGTTCTTTTTGAGATAAGAAAACAAAATTAAAATCTAGCAGCCTTGATTTGTCAAGGACAAGGGCACATCCTGTGCCAGCAGTCTCAACTCTGCTGCCCTGAAACCATTCTGCTCCATTTACTAGAGTACATTGGTTTATATAAGCATGTACTAAATACAGAGATGAAGCATTCTACAGTTTGAACCTGAAAGACATTTTTGTAGTATTATGCAAAGAAGGACAAAATATGCAGATTTAAGAGCAAAACTTGTAGCTGTAGAAAAAGGAAAGAGACAGGTCATGTAAGAGCTCACCAGAATGGCTGGACAGAACAGAGGTAACACACCACTCTTGGAAGAAAAGCAAATATTTTAAGTCATTAGCATAACAAACTCCCCTTTTTCTTCTGAGCTGCAATTTCTGCTGTAACTAGTATCAAAATCCTACCAAATACCAGTGATAGCAACACTTACCTTACACCTATAAGTAGTGCTATCAGCATTGAACAAATAGGATCTGCTATCATTAGACCATAGTTCTGCATCAGTATAGCAGATATGATTACACCAATACTTCCCAGCGTGTCTGCCACAATGTGCAGAAATACACCTGAAAGAGACCAAGTGATACCATTACAAGTTGCTGTTCTTAAAGCTAATGGAGCATTTCAGAGATGTTTTACAAAAAAGAGTTTTAAGAACTAGATAATATGATCTATACTTTCTAAATTTGTGGTCAGTTTTGGGTCAAACACACAAAGATTTTAATGCATTCATAGAATATGGGCCATTTGAAGAATCTCTATTCTGTTACACACTTAACAGTAATGAGTATTTCATAGTAAGGCTATTAACTTCAACAGTGATTAACAGCTGCAGTTCTGTGTAACATGGACAGATTGTTAACAGGAACAGTTCTGTAAAGCTTTGACACGTGCTAATGTATAATTGACAACACCCTCTAGAAGTTATTTGGCAAAGAAATCCAAGACAAATAGTTTTGAGAATTAAACAATACTGCAGACATGAAAAGCCTTACTCTTATTCTGAAGAACAACAACTCTTATTCTGAAGAATAACACTACCTTCAAGTACAAAGAAACACATATACTTTGCAGCTAGTCAAAGTTTAGCCTTTGGAGCTCTCTGCTGGCAGTGACTGGAAGTCACTCAGAAACAGCTTTTTGAACGCAATTCTCCAGACAGGTGAAAACCTCCTCTTGTAAAAACAACACTATAAACCAGCTCTTTGTGGATTTCTCCAAGTCTGCATTTGTACTGGGTCAGATCTGGGTTTCTCCACAGCAGCCTGCATCAAGGCCTTCTGTTTCTCATGACCCCACAGCAGGAAGGCAAGTTGGGCAAGATGCTGGGAGGGCACACAGCCAGGCCAGCTGATCCAAACAGACTAGAGGGACATTGCATCCAACATCATGCTCCCCAATAAAACTACAGTGTTGACTTTCCCAAATAGCTGCTGCTCAGACTTCCCTAGGCATTGATCTGTTGGTGGGATGTGATTGCTTTTGAGTGATTGTCTTGACAATTACTATCTTCACACTACTTGGTGGGGTTTTTCCCTTAGTGTTGAAAAATTAAAATAAAATCAGGTCTTTTTAATATGCTTCAATTAAAATGAGTCTTTCACAAGAAGACTGACTTTCAAATATCTTCAACTGAAGTACTGAGTATACATGTACACAATACAGTGTACTGTAAATTCTGGAAGTAACTTGTAAATGTTCCTTCTCAAGGACTACAAACAAGCCAAAAAACATCCAATAAGAGAAAATCCTATGTACATTTGGGTATGCCAAATAATTACTACCTCCTACATCTCATAATTGTCCCCCTTTAACTTCTGAACATTTAAAAAAAAAGCAAAAAAACCCAAACAAAGAGCCAACTAAAGCTCAAAATCAATATCTAAACTATCTATAACTAATGCCCAGGAGATCAGGGACTACAATACTACTTCAAGAAATTTAGATGCATTACCATCTTCTCTAAACCAACTCTAAGAACTTGATGAAATTCAAGTTTTAAGCTCAGGTACTCTTTAACAATTATATCAATCTGCATCTTTGTGTTACAGAATATATATTGCAATTAGGCTCCTTAGTTTCCTGCTTTTAACCACTCTTTCCTAGTTTTTCATAGATTTTTCAACATCAATAACAGAAGCTGAATCCCAGCTTTTGGGATGTCTCTTTTAAACTGTGTGTACACTTCATTACATTTAGACTTCTGTGAATGCCTCAACACCTAGTCATGGCACAGGATACAGCAGAGCTGTTTACAGGGGGAATGGAACTTCATTTAAAAGCTCCATTAAGAAAAATGTGGCATTTATCCAGAGAAATCCTCTAAAACAGAGGTATGACAGACCCAGACAGGCAGACTGTGATAAAACCAATAATCCATCATACTTATTCTCAGCGTACCTTGTAAAATTTGTTTGCTGGATCCAGGCATTACTTCAAGGGAATGGTCATCTGTGAAGGCAATAATTGACATATTAACCTAGACAAAGGCTCTCTAGTGGTCCTTCTGCTACACTCTTCCTTTCAGAAATGTCTTAGACAGACAGGCTGCTCACAATGACCAGCTTTTATTCAAGCTATTGTTTTTTAATACAGCAATTAAGTTAAAAGTCTTAAAGTGCATTTTTTAAAATATAACATTGCTTTACACAATAGATTTCTACATAGGTATATACAGAAATAAATTATCTACATTTGTTCTTAATTAAAACAGAGAGGTAAGACCTTTCTAGTATATAGCAAAATGAGACCCCTTAAGAATCCAAGCCATGAACACAAGCCACAAGAGTAGGTTCAAATAAATTTGCTAACCAGAAATATTTCATTTAAGCAAGCATGTATACCTAATGTAAAAAAAAAACAATAAGACTTGGAGAAGGAACAAGTAAGTAAAAAAACCTCATCGAAGCAGATTAATGCCTCTGTAGCATTAATCTGAAAGATGTTTTAAGAAAAACTTCTTAAAGGACAGTAAAAGGCTTCTAGTGAAGATATACAATAATTTACATAACAGCTGATTTGAATATCAAACTGCACAAGACAGCTACATTCACATGTCTATAAGGGTGGGCCATGAGGAAGGCAAGGAAGAGGCAGACACAGGGAGCTCCTGTTTTCCAAGCAAATTCCAGGAGAACTACTGGGAAACAAACACCAATCTTCTAAGAATAGCAAGGAAGGGAGAAGTAAATATTTTTATACTCTTTGTCACCTCCTGTCTTCCAGCTCCCACGCTATTCCCTGCTCTGAATGTGCACATCAGATCTCAGTTTATGGCTTAGGCAGGAAGGACTGACAGACCTGCATTACCACAAGGCTTTCATTGGCATTGTTTCAAATAGGTGGTACCTACACAGCCTCTTCACCCACAGGGAAGGTTGCTGTTTTTACATTTTACACAAATGTTTCTTCTCAGATTGTTTGCCTTCATAGAAAAGATCTTGGCATAGCTAACATAGCAAGTATCTTTTCCACCTTAAAACAGATTACAACTACACAAAATGGGGAAAGTCTTATCTGAGATCACAAACCAGGTACAACTAACAATCCATAAGTACCCAAAGTTTACTGGTTCATTTTTTCTAATATCTTGAGCTATAAAATTATACAGAAAAAATGCAGAACAATAGAAAAATGGCTCAACTTTGTCACTTGATTTTAATGAAAAAACTGAAACAGGACACTTGATAACTAATTTCACTATATTGTAATACAGCTGTTTCATCTTTGGCAACATACATTACAGTGCACACTCAAAAACCAGAGGTAAAGCAAAATCTTTAAAAACTAACTTTGAAATTACTGCAAGTGGAACACAAAATGAGTCACAAAACATAGTGGTGGCAGAGCATATCAGACATTTAATGAAGCTACTTCCATGTATGATCACAAGAAGCTGACAACACCCTTTTTATTTTTCAGTAAGTTATTAATTGAAGATTCAGATTGAGACAGGATGATCTATGATATGAACCCAGTACTTACCATGACAATAATCCTGACCATGAGAGTGTCCATGGCCATGACCATGAGTGTGTCCATGGGCATGTTTATGTTCATGGCTGTGTCCATGATCTCCATGACTGTGCCCATGGCTGAGACCACCATTGAATAGAGAATGGCTGTGCTCATGCCCTATAAACAAATATCACCATCAGAGAGAACTTATGAATACATAAATGATGAATAAAAGTATATTTACATTTGTTTCTCAGCTACTCAAAACATATTCATCTTTGAGGTCATCTTAAGGTATATATAATAAGAAACTTAACACAAGGTGTTTCTCATCTGCAGCTCTACTGAGCAGACATATTTTATATATATAAAAATATACCAGGTTTTAAAAATCAAGTGTTTTATACATTCCCACTTCTGAGACTTGTTGTGCTGGACTTCTAGTAGAATTTGAAAAATATATACCTCATTAGATATAAGCACTTTAAAAACAGCTGTTTTAAGAAAGCAGAAATTGACTATCATTTGAAGATTAAAAATTGCTGCCTAGAGACCAAAAACTATGTTCTTCCACTAGTCTATGTAAATACATATGTTAAGCTCAAAGAGAGATCCACAGGCTTTGCAGAAAAAAAAACCTCAGAGTGTTTACCATGTGTATTTAGGCAAATAAATTCTGCATTTCAATTCAAAAGACACTAAGCTGAGAAGCATCTGAAGCAGAATCATCTCATTCTTAAAATTTGTTTCAAATACTGTTTCTAAATTTTCCAGCCAGAACCTTGCTTAAGTTTGTCCAAAAAGATGCTCTGTAAATCTCTTTCAATAAGGTGTAGGAGAGCACATGAACTCCAGAAAGCAGCTTCTGGACTAAAAGATGTTCCAGTTAATGGATATTAATATGAGGAGGACAACAATGGCATAGGAGGCTGGTAATAAGACACAGAAGTCAACATAGCAAGAGGTCACATACACATTTAGCTGGGATTGCCATTAACAAGACATCAAATGTAATACTGGGGCTCTCACTGGGGGACAGTAAGGCCCTGGAACAGGCTGCCAAGAAAGGAAACAGAAGGGAAATCCTACCAGAGCCATGTGAATGCCCGTGACCTCCATGCTGAAAAACAAATATTCCTATAAGATTTACAATGAATCCCAGTATAGAAACAGGAAGAAGTCTCTCATGATGCACATCAGGAGGCTCAAGCGCTCTCTAAAAAAGAAAAAAAAGAAACAAACCAAAAAGCAAATGTAGAGTTTTACAATCCTTTTACATCATTAAAAGGCACCACAAAACTGCTTAGATAAAGGAGCATTCTCATACATATATATAGACATAATGAAAAATTACTCAGGACTTCCAGTTTTTGGGATGATACACAGACCAATTCTCAGTGTCTGAAAATAAAGCTGTGAAAGTACAGTAGAATATTCTGAGAGTCTAGCTCAGTTTTATCATAAGATTTGGTTATGCTGTGGGATGTGCCTCAATACCATCTGAATGGTGGAACATACCAGGTTTTTTCCAGTATGTGGATTGCTTATGTCACCTATAAGACTTCTAAGAGTCTAGAATGCCATTTCTTCCTTTCTCCTAAGAAAGGTCAGGCAATGAGGGGAATAAAATAAAGACTCAGAACAAATTAAGACATTTTTTAGAAATTCTCCAATCTAGACTGATTTTTTTCAATTCTTTTTTACCCTACTTCCTCTGGATTTTTTTTCTTGGAGACATTATAGACCAAATAGAATTTGCATCTGAAGCTAAGTGTCGATAAGTGTAAATTACTACTGACAGAGGAGAAAAACATTTACCATCTCCACAAGGATGAAAGGTACAGGCAGTAAATAGCAAGACAATAAAACATTTAGCACAATAAAATTTTAAAGTAACTGAGAGAAAGAGTCACCATCACAAGCAAAGAGAATACTTAATATGGGAGCTCAGATCAGCAGGAAAATAATTATTTTTCAATATTACCCTTGACTCTGTCATGGTTTTTAATTTTTCTAGTAAGTTTTGCTCCTGTTTTTAGATTTGAAGTTTTTCCAGGCTTTTAGGCAATTTCAGCCCAGTTTTAACTGATTTCAAAGTATTTACAAGCCTATCAATGTAGAGAAATGTTCAGTGAAGAAAAAGCTCTTCTCAATTCTCCATTAATAAAAAAAAATAACTCAATGAACTAGAAGTCTAAACAAATTTATAGCATATTTCCCATCAAAAAGTAAAAGCATTAATTCAAGTTGATTAGAAATAGTTATCAGTTTTACTCTTAATCCTTGATATTGCCCTTAATGTCTAAATTTCAATCTTATTATTATTATCCTGAACCACCATGTAAAAAATTGCAAGAAAAGAGCCCTTGTAAATGTTTAAGCTATTACTACTTGCCATTTACATCAGACTTCAAGATCTGGAGAACAGTGCTCTTTAACAAGCTGGTCCAACTTCTTATGACTAACTTCTCTCCTCTGAACGACTAGTTTGGGCCTTTCTTTCTTGGCCTCATTTGTTCTTTAACAATGAGAAGTGAAGATCTTTCTAAAACATCCTTAACTGGCTGAAAAAAAGGACAGGCTCCATCTCACAGAATCTTTACACATAAACAAAATACACTATTTAAGAAGCTAGTACAGATACTGCAAAAGTTGGGTTTCTCTGTCATTAAACAGCAATTTAGGATGGCTCTATTCTCTGTTCAAATCACAGATTTTTATCAATTATTAACATAATTTGAATTTTCAATTCATAAATTTCAAAAATTTATTCCTATTAAAAACAAAAATGTTTGCCCATATTAGTTATAGAATGTAAGAGTGTAATTGATTTCATAACATACCTCAACACCTTCAGAAAAAATGAAGAATGCTGTAAAGATGAGGAATAAACCATTTACAAAACCAGCAAGAACTTCTGCTCGAACATAACTGCAAGAAACAAAAAAAGTAATAGCAGATATTACCACTTCCATTTAAATGCTGAAAATTAGAACATAAGAGACTGGAGTGTAATCTTCTAGTTCTCAAACAGTTACATTACATAGGAATTTGCTAAATGGAAGATGGCATAAAAATTACAGATGAGTATATAAAACTGACCACGTTGTACTTTGACAGAAACTACCTGATCCAGATCAGCCATTCCCTAATCTAGAGGGAAGAAATCTTTCAATATGTCAAAATCTTTCCACTTATCTCTACTCAAAGTTATAGTATAAATGTAATTTGGAAGCCACAAACTAAGATAAGCATGTGAAATCTAATCAAAGTTTTCTGGTGTTAAGTTATGTTTAATATCAAACAGACATGTATTAATTTGCTTCCCCTCTAGAAGGTGGATTTTCAGTAAAAGTTTAAGTAGAAATTAATTATTTCAAACATAAAATTTTGACAATAACAAACTACCAGGTGTAGAATAATATGTAATTTCAATGCAGCAAACATCACACTTAATAAAGTGTGGCTGTTCTCTGATAAATGGAACACTAGCTGTTTAAATGCTCAGCAGTAATTAATACAGAACGTGCTTTCACTGCAATTAGTTCATGGTGTGATTCTCTCTAAATTGATTTCTATGCACACTGGAGCTTCCACCTAAATTAAACTGTGCTTTAAGTTTCAAACTATATGATTCACACTTAAGCAAGGCAGCTAAATGCTGACAGGTCAAGAATGCTATGGGGAATGCCCACATTACAACTCATTTGCTGGTGATCAGTATTACCAATTACTAATATTGTACCCCTAGTATTGTTTTATAGGGCACAACTGCCACGTTCAGTGGAACCAAGTGCCTGTCAAATGCCAGCTGCAGCAGGTAAATCCACCAAGGGCAGTATGGAATGGCACACCTCAGCCTTGAGGATCTGTGTGAATGGCAGTCACCATTCTGAATCCTGCTGCTTCTGAGAATAATGATTTATAATCTCCAACACAGCATCACTGACACTTGGCTCCTTTCAGTTGTAACTTTCTATTCCAAAGGAGGAGTGGGACACCAGCAGTCTGGGAATCCCTGTAATGCTCCTCACTGCACTGTGAGGACAAACCCAGGATGTGGCTGTTTGTGCCATTAATACACAGCAATGCAGGGCAACTTTCTGCTCTCTAACTTGTTTCCACTAGTATGATCAGAGAGATCTTGGAAGTGATAAACCTTCTTCCAAAAGCAATGCCTTCATATTTTTATTATTTCTGTTAATTCAGCTGTTTACATAGCTCACCTTAAAAAAACCCTCACTTTCAACATAGTTTTTCCACATTCTGCAAAAAGCTTTTGTTTATAAGTGAAAAATGACTACCTAAGCATTTACTATAGTACATTAAGGTAACAGCCTGAAGTTTCTTACCCATAAGAGAAAGCATCGTTTGACCTCCATTTTGAAATAACTGAAGCTGCTAATCCCGCCAATAGAGCAGTACAGTCAAAAAACATATGAAAAGAATCTGATATTAGACCTAAACTGAAAGAGAACAGGAAGAAAGTGTTATGTTCCATGTACTACATGTTGAGTATTAAAAAACCACCCCACAGACATTAATCTTTTACACACTTGCAGAATACACTGTGTTTCTAAGCTTCAAGCATGGTTTTGCTAGCACAGGGGAAAAATCCACACTTCATCACCAACACAAATATGATGCCAAAACTGCTTTTGTCAGCTTAGAGAAAGCACTTTGGAAGAGTGCTTGGCAAAAAAGTCCTCCTAGCATATGATTTTGGTAATAGTGAAAGGTGGCAAAAAAAATCAAAATTCCTGGAGTAGGATTTACCCACTGCCACATCTCTCATCAACATAACTTCAAATCATTGCCTTAGCAGTGGCAAGGCACTGACTAGGAGATGCACAGCTCGGAGATCTAGAGGCTGAAGGAATCAGAGGCTAGAGACCACATCTTAAATGGCTTGTTTCAAAGACCAATGGACAAATGTCAGTCTTGATTGAGAAACAGTTAAAGTAAACCAGCATGCTAAAAAGTTCAAAGCAACTTCAATTAGTGCATGAGTTAGTCAGCCAGTAGAATTTTGTATCAGTTTGTAACCTATAGGTAAACTGGGGTTAACACCTCACACAAGCATTGCCAAAGTTTACCAAGTTACTCATGAACAGGTTCTGTAAATCTGCAGGGAAGTACATGCATTGAGAAAAAAAAAAAAAAAAAAAAAAAAAAAAAAAGCTTCATATTTTAGAAGACATTTGATAGAGAGGTACTGTTGAGCAATTGTTAATCAACAGTTCCAAAAGTTCCATTTTCCCAGTTCTTTGGTTATCTAAGAATAATTACATACACAACTCAGTTCTTGGAAACTGAAGCATAGGAAGCAATTACTGGTTTAACAAGTTCTAGAAGATAAACAAATATTCACCTTGAAGTCAAATACAAAGTTTCATTAGCCAAAGTTCCAACCACCTCACATTAAAAAGCCAAACCATTTCAGCCTTACAGAAAACAATTACAAGCTTAATCTTAAGTGTTTCAGATTAAACACCCAACAGTGGAAGAAGTGGGTTTGAAGGAGAGGAAAGACCAAGTGTCTTGCTCTATATATTTATGTGTGTACTTTATGAACACATACAGAGTTATTCCTAACACACAACATTAAAGGCAAAGGGATGATGGCATGGTATATTGTCCTCAGGTGCTGTAGCCACCAAAGCAGGAGAAATGAAGCTGCTCTGAACAAACTTTAAAACAAGACCCATAGGCTGAATGCCTATGAAGCAGCAAAATGGAATCTGCTATTGAATTCTTGAAGGGTTTTGGTGACATCTTCCCCCTCCCCAAAATCAGGTGATATCTTTAGGGAAACTCATTTTAAGTTTGGTTCTGAGCAGTTAGGAAGATCCAGTGAAGGAAAAAACCCACCACAAAGCATATCACACATTCAGGTAGAAGGTAATTAGTGACAGTAACCCTAAATTGTACTGATTATGAAAAGGAAGTAATAAGTACAGCTAAGCAGAGACAGCTACTACTTTCTGAGGTGTTTGGGTTTTGCTGGGAAGTTCTTCCTTGGTTTTTTTGTTTTGTTTGGTTTTTTTTTAATAGAACCTTCTGTGAAAGAGAAGTGTATAACTACTCTAACAAAATCCCATAGAAGTTCTAGAAGCAGAAATCATGCAGCAAGTTACCATGGCACTGTGCTCACACCTACAAATCTCACTAAGGCAAGACTTACCTTAAGTGCAAAACCAATATAGCTGTGCTGCTTTCAAGACCTAAGCTAACAATTCCAGGTGGCCAGAGGCACGTGGACTTATCAGCAGGGATCAGCAGACTGCATCTGCCATGCAATTCACCTCGTGGCATAACCATGCTCTGTATCATAGGTACAGCTACAAGTGATTGAGCTGCACAAATGGCAGGAAGCCTGGTAAGAGACCAATCTCATTTCATCTCAGGCTTTTTTAAAGTGACCTGTAAAGTAACAAGACCTTAGAAAAAATGGGTGCAAAGCGATTACTAACGTAATCAAGTGATCCAGTCAACAACCAGCAATACTGTGACCCACCAGCAACATGGGATGCATGCAAGAACTCCTGTAGAATCAAACACATCATTCAGAGTACAAATTAGTAGAAACCCTGTACTCAAACACACTGTGTCTAAATAAAGACACTTCCACAGCTGATTTAGTTTAACATCAAATTAAACAAATTTGCACACATAGCAAATTTCAACCTTAAACAAGCAAACAAGCTCTCAGCCAGCAAACTCGTGACCAGTGACAGAACCCGAGGAAACGGCATGAAGCTGAGTTGGAGGAGGTTTAGATTAGACATTAGGAAAAGGTTTTTCACCCAGACAGTGGCTGAGCACTGGAACAAGCTCCCCAGGGAAGTAGTCACATCACCAAGCCTGACAGAGTTCAAGAAGCGTCTGTACAACATTCCTATGTGAGTTCAGGAAAACAATCTAATTGGCAAACAGAAGCTCAGGAGAATTTCTCATATGAAGAGAAATGGAACTGTGTCTTCAAATGACAAAATGAACCCTATAGGGTTCCTTGTCTGCTTGTCTGTTTGCTCTTCCAAGGCATGACCTATCTGCTTTGACCGAAGACGTTCCTCATCATATCCTACAAGTACTTGCCAAGATACTGTTTTGTTCTAGCCCAAAATCTAGACTTAGAGATACCCAAAACTTGTGACTTGAAATAGAAACAAAAGGTTCAACTAACGGCTATGCAGTAAGTCCTAATTCTTAATCTCAAGTATGTACAAAAATAAGTGTCTTCTGAATTCCAATACGCCACATTCCTCAGTGACAAAGTTCTGTAAATGTCACTAAAGTTTCTCAGTTTAGTTATCTCATCTCATACACAGGACTGTTTAAGGTTGCACTACCAAAAAATTGTTATTTTTAAAAGACAGACATCAGAACAAAGCCACATGAACACAAAGCTTTTTATATGAGAACAGCTAAGAAAAATATTTACATCTGCTGAGTTATTAGGAAAAAAAAATTCATACTCAAATAGACTATGCATTCAGTAACAACCCTTGCACAACTGCAAAGTGAGTTAACATAAAAGCCAAAACCACACACATTCAAAATGGTCTGGGTGCTGCCAAGATAGTCTGTGCCCATGACAGAACTGCATGCTCTCTGGTGCCAATTACTGTAATCAAAGTTGAGCATTTTATAGTGTCATTTGAGAGATTCAGAACAACATGGATGCAACTGTTTCCAAATTCACATCACTGTATTCACTCAGAACTTTTAAGAGCTCCAGTAATTTTGGGTAAGGAGGACACTGCTGGATTTAAATGACATTTCTGCACCAGTCCACTCTGAACTGAACTATTAACAGAGACTGAAATATCATTATAAAACACTTCTCTGTCATTAATGAAGCATGACAGAAATACTAGCACCATTGCCTGTTCTCAACCTTTATACTGTACACCAGTACTGAAGTAATTCTGCATTTCTTCTTATATTTTGCTACCGATTTTTCAGTAGCAATTTAGTCAATTCTCTTCCATTTTTTCTGCTCTTGTGAATTTTGGTGCTATGTAAAGTAGCGCTCAGCTATACAAGGATGTGTCAAATCCTGTTTCTTCCTCGAGACAAGCATGTTTGAGACAGCGATATCCAGGTATCAACCCACGGAAAAAGCCACACTCCCCAAAAGAGGATCTCCGTGGTAAGCAGCAGCTACAGCCCCCGAGACCCGAAAATCGAGGCAGGCTTCCTCCTCAGCAAAGCACAGAGCACAACAGCAATTCCAAACAGGGTTCCTCCGAGGCGCGCCCCCCCGCCGGAGCGCCTCCGCCGCGTCGCCGGGACCCAGCGGAGGGGACGGCGGCGCCGGTCGCTGCCCACGACAGTGGTCCCGGTGGGCGGAAGCTCTGCAGCGGCCCCAAGGCTCTGCCAGCGGCCCCTCCGGACAGCGGGCCAGCAGGCCCGGCCCCGCCGGGAGGAGACGTGGCACTGGCCGGGCGGGACGCGCCGCTTCCTGCGCGCTGCAGCCGCGCTCGCCCCGCCGCGCCCCCGCCCCGCTTACCTGTTACTCCAGATGCCGTAGAGCAGCTCCACGAAGGCAAAGGAGAGGTTGAGACAGAGGAAGGAGAAGAGATTGCGGGAAGTCTTGTCCGCCAGGATAGACCTGTGCACGGAGCACACCGCGGGTCACCGGCCGGCACAGCGCCGGGAGACCGGAGCCGCTCGCCGGGCGGCCCGGACGCCTCGGCACCAGCCGGCACAGCCCCTCCGCGGGGGCTCGGCCGTGGCACCGGCAGCTCCCGGCCTGGCCAGCGCTGGGCCACTCACCTGAACCAGCCCGACACCTTCCTGAGCAGGTTGAGCCTGGGCGGCTTGTACTCATCGTCTTTAATGGAGAGGGGCAGCATCTTTCCGGCGGCGGGGCCGCGGCGCGCCGGGCCGGCAGGACGGGCAAGCGGGGCGGGAGCGCTGCCCGGCCGGCCCACACGCCGCTTCCGGCCGCCACCGCGCCTGCGCCGCCGGCACCGGTCTGAGGGGGCGCGCCGGGGGCCGGGTCGGGGCTGCGGGGGCTGCGCTCCCGCTAATGAAACACAACACGCCCCGAACGTGAACTCTCCTCCGTCCCGTGCCGGCCGCTCGCTCACGTCCCGCCTGCGATGCCGGCTGTTCCCGGGGCAGCTGTTGTGGCAGCGCTCGGCGCGGGGCGGGGGCGGCGGAGCGGCGCGCTCGGTGTGTGATAGCCAGAGCTACCGGAGCGCTCCGCCCGCCGCAGGAGCCTGGACTACAACCCGGAGCCTGCCGGGAGGAAGCGCAGGGACGCGCCGCAGGAAGCGGGGCACGGCGGCGCCGCCGTAGCGCTGCCGCGGTCCCGCACGGCCGCCCCTGAGTCACCGGAGCGGCTTGTGCGGGGCCGAGCGGCGGGGCCGGGCCGGTGCCTCCTCCGCCCTGCCCTGGCGTGCTGCCGGTGACACCTGGGAAGCACAGCCCGGCCGGAGGGAGCGGCGATAGCGGCGCCTGCGGAACGTGAGCGAAGCTGTGGGCGAGGGGCGGCGAGCGGGGCGTGCGGTGCTGGGCTGTACTGCGCGGTACTGTGCCGTGCTGTGCCATACTGCGTGGTGCTGAGCGATGCTGTGCTGTGCCATACTGGTGGTGCTGAGGGATGCTGTGCCGTGCTGTGCCATACTGCGTGGTGCTGAGCGATGCTGTGCTGTGCCGTGCCATACTGCGTGGTGCTGAGGGATGCTGTGCTGTGCCGTGCCATACTGCGTGGTGCTGAGCGATGCTGTGCTGTACCATACTGCGTGGTGCTGTGCCGTGCTGTGCTGTGCCATGCTGTGCCATGCTGCACGGTGCCGTGCCATGCTGTGCCGTGCCGTGCTGTGCTGTACTGCGCGGTGCTGAGCGATTCTGTGCCGTGCCGTACTGTGCCATGCTGTGCCATGCTGCACGGTGCCGTGCCGTGCTGTGCTGTGCTGTACTGCGCGGTGCTGAGCGATGCTGTGCCGTGCCGTACTGTGCCATGCTGTGCCATGCTGCACGGTGCCGTGCTGTGCTGTGCTGTACCGCGCGGTGCTGGACGATGCTGCTGCCTGGCTGCACCCAGTTACTGCGGGATGCTGTTAAGAGGTGCTGCCCGCCAAGGGAGGAGACTATTCGAGAACTCTTTCTCTTGGAATGAGAATTCAAATACTAGTCTTCGATGTAGGGATTTTATTTTCGTCAGTTTTGTGTTCTCTGCTGGTAGTATTGTATGATTTTTAAAAAGAGGTCAATCTGGCATTGCAAGTTCATAACTTAATTGGCAAAATTTACCTGCATTTGCTTGTTGGAAAGTTCTGTGATGCTAATTTTAAAATACTTAAATAGACGTTTATTTTGAGAATATACTGTAATATCATCATTGCCTATCACTGCACCTATTGTAAACACAAGAAAGTATGGAAAGCCAGGTCTCATAAACATCGAACAGTATTTATATTTCCATTTCAGGTATGCTTTTAAAGTTTACTTAATCATTACAATAACACTGGTGTGTTGCAACTAGATTGCAAACTGCTGAAATAGGATCTGAAGTTCACTTTTTCAAAAGATATTTGATGGGGATATAGTGGCCTCATAAATGCTTTGTTGCCACTGCTGCTAATAGTTTTTAGAAGTCAGGCATGATTGTTCCTATAAAATGAAGCAACCAGAAAAAGCACTTATCTTCTGGAAGTAGTTTCAGTGACCTCTTGTCACAAAGTAAGATTTTATCTCAGATTTGGGAAGATCTGTATATGTGGATATCTGAATACATGTTCAGATTGGTATACACACAAATGACAAAACAGTAGTTTTAAGAAGCAAATTTAAATAGCCCGAAGAAACTACTCTTTTGAAATTTCAGAGGTTCAATTATCCAACAAGTTAAACAAATTCTTGTTCTGAGTTTTCATAATACCATTCTCAAATCAAAATTAGTGACTCTTTGGTTGTTCAGCCAGTTTTAAAAGAACAAAAATCCTTCCAACAACCTAGGAGCACAGCTTTCTTATATTGCTGTCCTGCATTCTGTATGTCCTTCTTTTATGTGCTTGTACTCATATTTTCCAAGCTGCCAAACCTCATGGGACATGGGAAGACCAAAATGCTGTGTCTTATCTGATAAAACTGATAATCTTAGTGAGAGTGTGAAGGGGATGACCCAGACAATAAAATACTATTGAGATGAAATTTTATTTTATTTGCCTGACTGTGGTAGCCAAATATGTATTTTAGTGGTACCTGATGAACAAAGGAACAGCTGTCAGGTTCTGGAGACCTACTTGTATCTCCATAGCTGAACTTAAGGATAGAACACACAGACATTGCGCTGGAAGAAGCAACAATTTTACAAGCAGATAAACAGACTGTTCTTTTCTTCATAACCATCTGGTGTAAGACTTCTTTCAGGAGTGTTCATTGGAAGGCAGAGATAATTATTCAACTGAGCAATAGGAAAAGGAATGGGATAATTGCCATGAATGCATGTATCAGTCAATAACTGAGGGGAACTTGTAAAAGAATGCTGGGTAGCATGTGGATAACTGTTCATCTGCAGTTATAGAGTCTCTTTCATTTCCAGCAGATTCAAAGATCACAAAAAACTGCCCTGTAAAAACAAGCCGGGAAAACAATCCTACGTGGCAATGATGAGGTAAGTTATGAGGTGATTTAGACTAAAATAATTTACATTCATATTTTTCAAGCACTTTGGAAAACAATGATTCAAAATTTTGTGAACAAAACCACACAGATACTCTGTTGAAAATTGTACTTGTTTGGCTGTCCTGGATCACTGAATTTGATCAGAATTCCCTGCTGAAAACTTAGAAATTACTCACAGAGTAACATGAATCATATGCATAGATGAGTAATAGTATTACAATAATATGTATAGATGAGTTAATAGCAAGCTTAGAATATTCATCTTCTATTCAATTCATACTAATCTTGCAAGTAAAGGAGGAGAAAAGGAAAACTGTATGAAGTGCAACAAAGACAAGTGCCAAACTCTGCACCCAGAATGGGGCGACCCATTGTGCAGACAGACTGGGGAACAAGAGGCTGGAGAGCAGTGCCACAGAAAGGGATCTGGGGGTGCTGGTCAATGGCAAGTTGGACATGAGCCAGCAGTGCCCTGGCAGCCAGGAGGGACAGCCCTGTCCTGGGGGCATCAGGCACAGCATCACAGCCTGGCAGGGGAGGGGATTGTCCTGCTCTGCGCGGGTGCAGCCACCTCCTGGTGGCTCTGTGCAGTTTAACAATATAAAGTTATTAGAGAGTATCCAAAGAAGAGCTACAAAGATGGTGAAGGGCCTTGAGAAGAAACCATCTGAGGAGCAGCTGAGGTCACTTGGTCTTTCCAGCCTGCAGAAGAAGGGTCTGTGAGGTCTCCCAGCTGTCTACAGCTTCCTAACTAGGGGAAGTAGAAGGGCAAAGCACCAATCTCTTGTCTCTGGTGACCAGTGACAGGACTGGAGAGAATGGCATGAAGCTGTGTCAGGGGGTTTAGCCTGCATATTAGGAAATATCTAACCATCTTAGCCAGAGGGTGGTTGGGCACTGGAACAGGCTCCCCAGGGAGATCATCACAGCACCAAGCCTGATGTGTTTGGACAATGCTCTCAGGCACATGGTGGGATTTTGGGCCTTTCCTGTGCAGAGCCAAGAGCTGGACTTCAATGACCCTCGTGAGTCCCTTCCAACTCAGGATATCCTATCACTCTGTGAAGAACATTTGAGGGGCTGTCTTTCTAGAAGCTGCTTTTTAAGGGCTTCTGTGTAGTTCCAAGATCATGAGAATCCAAAAACCTCTGCTTTAAACTAAATCTGCACTCACTTTTAGCTGATAGGTAGCAGCTAGCATCTGACCTTGCCATCTTCTCACAAGTTCTAGATGTATCAGTTCAGCTGTTGCTGAGATTGTGGCATTCCTGTATTACTCCATTTGGCGTGTTTCTTTTGCTCCACCTGTGATCAGCATCACATTTTCTGTACTGATTACCATTATCAAGCAAATATATAAACTATTGACAGCATATCCAGCAAATCAGTTATAAAGATTGTTCCTTCTGTGTGGTGCCTGAGCAACAGAAAGAGTGAGCATTTTATTTTCTCCTTCCTGCTAGAGCTTTTGAGAAGGCATCTTCTCTCCTTTTTGCTTCCCAGTTAAGGTAGAGCTCCTGCAATGCTGAAAACACTGACTCTCTGTACAAATTTGCTTTCTACTTTCAGCTGCATAGATTTGATAAGGTACATAAATGTTCAATCAAAAATGTATTACTAAGAAAATAGTACTACTACTTCATTGAACACTCCAAAGAACTACTCTAGATTAATTTTCACAAAACAATTAAATCTAGTTAACAAAAAACGTGAAAAGCAAGTAAACACAAAAACTGTGTACCAGAAACACCTGTCTTGATAGTTGAAAGTAATTTGCCAATGTGCTAAAGTCCTCCTTATTTACTTACTTAAATGAAAATGCACTTAATATTTTGGGAGTTTTGATCAAGAGAGAAAACTGTACATAGGTTTATTGACTTCCTTTCCTGTTACTTGTTTTAAAGGTGTTTTCACTTCTGTAAGCTTCCAGGAAGAGTTATGGGAATCCGCCTACTACGCTTGACCTCTGTGGTGATCATCGTCTTGCTTCTTGTGGCAGGTGCTTTAACAGCTTTGCTTCCCACTATCAAAGATGACAAGTTGCCCAATTCAAGAAGGGAACCAAAAACCCAGAGTCAGTCTGCCTTGGATTCATTCACTCTTATTATGCAGACATACAATAGAACTGACTTACTGCTAAAGCTTTTAAATCATTATCAAGCAATCCCCCACCTACATAAAGTAATTGTTGTGTGGAACAACATTGGTGAGAAAACACCAGAGGAAATGTGGAATTCCTTGGGGCCCCATCCTGTCCCTGTGGTCTTTAAAGTTCAATCTGTAAATCGTATGAGAAACAGACTGCAGAATTTCCCTGACCTGGAAACAAAAGGTAAGCAGCAGTTCATATCACTATTACTAATATTATTTTCATGCTAGAAATCTGAATTCTAGGAGATAGATGGTGGAGTTATACTGTGTAATAAATCAATAGATCTTTTGGACCATTTAATAGAGTGTGGGTAGTATAGAGGAAATATATCAGGTGCACACCATCACCAGGCTGTCAGTGAAGAGTAAATGAAAAAAAAAGAGGAATGTCAAATGCATTTCAAGGTCTTTTGCAACAGTTCTCCATTTCCTTTGTGAGGCAGACGTAGGTAGTTAAGTTTCTCTTCCTTCTGTAGCATAAACTGAAATTTAAAATGCATGTATTTGTTAATGTCTGCACTAATCTGGACTTAAGTCATCTGGTAAAGACTTGATTTAGTCCATTCCTCTTAAGACTAAGCTCTCAAGCATGTTCTGCTCTTCCGAGAAACTTCCCTCTCTTGCTAACTGGCTTTCTATCTCAAATTTCACATCCTTTTATTTAAGAGTACTTTCCCCAGTCTCTTGGGTATTCATCTAAACATTCTTCCTAAGCTCTTTCTAGGAGGTGTACAACAATAAATCCTGTTTGTTTCAAGTGGAAAAAAACCCTGTATGTTGCATTACAGACCTGACCTTACTCATGATTAGTAAAGGTAATTGTATTTACTGCCCCCTTCCAATCATGCCTGCTAGTCCAAATACATGATTTCTAGGAAGACACTGGAAACTTCAACTTCCCAAGTGTTTTGCTTACTGTAGTAAGATCTGTGCTAACTGTAAATTTTAAAAGTTTTAATACATCTGCAGTTCAGATCTAAGATTATCCTTCCCTTTCTACTTCCTGGTAGTATTTTGTCTAAAAGTTAAGGCAAAGAGCCTTCCTTCTGTAGTTATTAATACTGAATGTTGCCTGGGCATTTTAACTTGCTTATGTAGTGAGATGAGTAACATTTTATACTAAGAATCCTTTTTAAGTCTCATATGCTAAAGAAAAGTATCTAACTCTATTCTAGTTGTATCTTTACACAAAATTAAACAAAAACACTCCCAAGTTTTCTAACACATATTTCTCCAGCTGTACAACAGGTGATCAAAGGTGGCTAAGTTTTGTAATAGCCTGGAAAATAATCTGAAACTTAGTTTTTTTAGATTACCTAGTTACCAGTTACCACAAAGCTGTAGCCTTGCTTTAGCTTTGATATGTAAATTTATCAATCTACTTTCAAGGAATTGCTATTCAGCTTAATAGTTGTAGAAATTTTGTATTTAATTTGTCAAATACTGTGCTGAATACTGTGCTTATTTAATCTTTTGATCAATTAAAAGATTTTCTCTTATTTTCCTCCCTTCAGCTGTTTTAATGATGGATGATGACACACTAGTCAGTGCTCATGACCTTGCTTTTGCCTTTTCCGTTTGGCAGGTAATGTTTTGCATCTTGGCAGGCAGTATTTGTGAGTTGCACTTGAGATTAATAGTTTTAATTAGAGCAATACTGTATCATATTTTTTTACCATTGGTTTTCTAGCTTTAAAGTTAGATTTTAGGAAGTTTGAAGTGTTGAATAGTAGAAATTGCAAAATTGTTCTTTAGTAGTATCTATATCTGAAATCCTAACTAAAATTTTAACTCTTACTTTAGAAGACCATGAAGTTGTTAACTGCTGAATTTATTTAAATGTGTAGTATTCTGTGTGTTTTGCTTTTCAAAACACGAGAAATTGTTTGAAAGGTTTTTTTCAATGCCAAATACACAGCTGCCAATTGTGGGTGGATGTTTTGTTGGCACTATGTGATGTGGAAAGAGGTAGAATGTCAATTTTGTGAAACTGTATTTAATTGCAACATTTTTGCAGATCAGAAGACCATATGCCAACAATTTAATTCTTTCCTGGAAATAATGTTGTCCTCCTTTCATCTAAAAAATGCATAAATCTGTCTTACAAATGCACTTAAGTGAATTCTACACTGTGAAATATGTGTTGAATTTCTTTTTTCCTTTCAGCAATTTCCAGAGCATATCGTGGGATTTGTTCCTAGAAAGCACATTTCTACTCCTTCAGGCGTGTACAGTTATGGCAGCTTTGAATTGCAGAACCCTGGATTTGGGAATGGAGATCAGTATTCTATGGTGCTTATCGGTGCAGCATTTTTTCACAGTGGGTATTTAAAAGACTTTCAACAGCAGCCAGAAGCAGTTTATGCCTTAATAGATGAAACTCAAAATTGTGATGATATTGCCATGAATTTTCTGGTAGCCAAGCATACTGGAAAGCCTTCAGGAGTGTTTGTGAAGCCTGTTGACATAAGAAATTTAGAAAAAGACACTAACAGTGGCTATTCTGGAATGTGGCACCGAGCAGAGCATTTGTTACAGAGATCCTACTGTGTAAATAAACTGGTTAATATTTATGATGGCATGCCCTTAAAATATTCTAATATCATGATTTCTCAGTTTGGTTTTCCTAATTATGCCAATCACAAAAATAAAATGTAAGCAAATGAATTGAAGGTGTTAAATGTTTTACAATACTCAGTGAATTGTACTGAGTTCAAGGAGAGAAGAAGGTGTAATTACTGCATCTTGGCCATCCCTCTTTGCAGCCTCTGATTTTTCTCCACTATGCTTTTAATGTATTTTCTTTCCTTTCTAACAGATTCACAAAGCTAAGTTTTATGAAAACTTAAAGAACATATAGTCGTGCTTAGCTGTGATAAAATCATCCTCTTTCCTTAAAACCTGAAAAGCTACTTTAATTAATTAGGCCAGTTCTTTAGAAACATGCTGACAAAAATGCACTCCTACTCATCAGATCTTAAAGTTTGGATTTTTTTTCCCCTTGAATATACATATCCAGTCAAATAAGGTCGAGGCATATTTTTGACAGTTATATGTTGGGATGCTTCCTTGCCTTCCCACTCCTCACCTGCTCCTACCCAGTTTCCAGTGAAGCTGTAAAAGCTACAGTGAACTGCTGGCCAGGGTTCTGGCCTCCTGTACAAAACCCCTTTGAAGTTTGTATATAAGCTACTTGGTGTTCTGAGATGTTCTTGAAGCTGCTATGAAAGCCAGAAGAGTACCTCACCTTAATCTCAGATAGTCTTTAAACCATTGCCTACAATATCTACTCCCACTGAATAATGGAAAATGATCTCTGATGTGGCTTTTTTCTATTATTGATTTGCCTAGAGTTGCTGAAACACTGCAAGCTGAAAGGTAAATCATAGTGGTTGGAAATAGAAGAAATGTGAATACATGAAATATGAAACTCATACAAGCAGCCAGAAGAACTGGATGGAACGTTAGTTATTAATACTCTCTTTAGTTGGTTTTATTTTGATATTTTGCATATACATTGTTACAAGCATGCACCCAGGAAAACCCTTAATTAGTTAAAAATTTCTCATTTACAGTTCCCTGTAAGATCAGGGTGTTTAACATTTATTACAGTGTACATTTTGTAATTTTACAGGTCTACTGGTTTTTTAGCAACTCATTCAATGAGTGTTTACTTTTTAGTTCCTTTTTTCCTCTGTTTTTGGTGGCTACGACAACAGAGCTAAAATGTACAATAAATGGGTAAAGCATTATCTAAAAAAGTATCTTAAGGTACAGTGATATTTGACAGGGGTGGACTATGATCAGTCTCTGAATTCCCTGACTTCATTATAGCAAGAAACAGAGCTGCTCTTAATGGCTTTTGTTCAACTGGGACTCTGTAGTTCTGGAAACCTGCTATTGACATAGACAGGGCAAACCTTTTCCAATGAAGTTGCAGAAGGGTTGGGCTTTTCTCGTGGTACGGAGGAGAGAATAAAAGACAGTGATTTTCCTGGATCACAGAATCAGATTTGGCATCCAAAGCAGATTTAGTTTTCATCTGCATCAGCTTTTAATTGATTCTTAGAATCGGTTCAAAGGTAGCTGTGGGCACCCAGACACAGCTAACACCTAGTACACAAATAGCATCTGCACAAATGGTGTATAATTTGACCATTTTTTTGTAATAAGTTAGCTGAACAAAGAGTGAAAAATACAACAAGTTCTTTTCAGCAGGATGTGAATCTTTGGTGGAAATGAAGGATTCTTTTGCCTTGATCTATCAGTGTTAAAAGATTTTATTTCTGTTCAGTAAGTCTTCCTAGTACTTTTGCAAGATTTAAAGGGCAGAATCTTAACATAGCAATGTAAAGTGTGCTTAATTTTGTTGTAATAGTGAAAAGTAGTTTTTAATTATTGTGCTGTAGTGCTAAGTAGTATACAAACAGGTCTATGATCTTTCCAGAAATGCACATTTCCCAGTGGTAGTTTACTGTGTTTCGTTTACTTGTCTTCCATGGTTTCTTTTCTGTGCAGTATCAACTAGAGTTGTGAAGACTCAGTTGTTGTTAACCTTATTTTTGAAATGTGAAATAAACTGTCAACTCAGCCAAATTTTAGTAATGGGCTCTTTGTTGGAACAAAGGAGTTGTTTTGGTTTTGAGGGTATTTTTTTGTTTTTCTGTATCAGTGAAATAATTAATAGAACAAGCTTATAATGATACTGTTAAACTTAATTTGCACCATTGTGAAATAAAATATAGAAAGCAGGCTTGTGCTGTATTTATTTTCAGGTTATTGACCAAAATTTCCAAAGTAAGTTCACAGTTTGCATACACATGAGCAGCACCAAGATTTCTTTTTTTAAAAAAAAATTGCACTTGTTGGCTGATATGTTAATTTAATTTAGGTAAGGCCTACTTAAGAAGAAAAGACATAAAACAGCCTTAATCATTTAGTCTTAGCTAGCAAAGAAAATATAAAGATAAGACTTAAGCTCCAGCTCTAATTAGTTATACTTTGGAAGCAAAAGGGATTATTTGCTTATTTTTTAAAAGTGATTTTTTTTTTTATCCCTTGGTAGTTATAAAAATGCCTTAAGATTCTTTACTGAAAATACATTGCCAAAAATTGTATTTTAAACAAAATAATATGTATATGATTATTTCTTCTGAGAGATTATCCATATGTCATTTGGTAATCTTTTGGAGTCTAAACAATCATCACCACGTCTGAATGTTCTGCTGAAATTACTGTTAATGCATCACAGGATTTTAAATATGGTATCTAAAATATATATTTTAAAAATCCTTGAGAAATAAATCAGGATATAGTGCTAAAATGATAAAACAGCACAAGAAAATTGCTTCTTTACAAAAAAATGCCACAAGATGTCACTGCAGCCTTGATATTTGATCTCAAATGTTAAAACGAGTACATAGTATTGATTAAAATAACTAAGTTGTACTAGTTGAAAATATTATTAAAGCTAGCATTTTACAAAGTGAAATTCATTAAATAATCATACCAATAGCTATGAGACACAATACTGGAATTGAAAAAAAAAAAATCGATGTTATTTTGCACATATTTTTGCACGGAAGAAAAGAAAGGTTAGTTTTTTTTCTGATGTTTACAAAGGCTGCAGCTAATTCCCACAAATGAGAACTCTTCTGTAATGAAAATTGTATTCTTAACTTTGCAGAAGACATATAAGCAGTATACAAAAATTTGACAGGTGGGCTTCAGTTTCTAGTCATATTTGCCTCCTAGATTCACCAGTCTAGCTGGATGGATTTACGTATCTTAGGCTTTAACACAAACTCTGTTTCTACAGATTCCAACACTGGTCAGCGGGCTGTAGACTGTTCCATGTTTCCTTCTGTTACATAAGAGTGCTGCTAAAGCTTTTTTGAGTATGCTCATTCAAACTCTCCTTGAGCAGAGTGCAGCACTGACTTAGAAATGTGTTCCATTGAACTGTAGTGAAAGTCTGAGTAAAAGGGACATAAAAACCCCTGCAATTCTGGACAATATACCTTAATACTCCATCTTTTATACGGGACATAGTACCCCTCAGAGAATTGCTTGTAAATAAAAAAACGCCAGTGAAATACTTGGCTTTGTTAAGGGTTACACACAAGTGAAAGTTGTAAAGAACAATCCAAAGAAAAACAAACACTGATTTCCATGAAAAGCAAATACTCTCCAACAACCTTTATTTAATTTGCTGCTACATTAAACTGCAGTCTCACTCTCGTAAGCATCTTGCATGGAATAATACTTACTACTTAAAATGAGGTCTTCTCAGGTTTCAGAACCAGGCACAAAGAGGGTCATATTTAGCACAATAGTTTTGGAGCTTTTCCAAAAAAGTTGGAAAAAAGCAGTGTAAGAACATAGGTACAAAGCATTAGAATCACACAAAAATTAAATAAGTACATACAAAACAACTGCACTGTCTTAGTTCTTCGCCTTGTTTGTAAAGCTTTAAAGATTATCCAGTGCTTATGACACCAGATTAAAAACTGAAGAGTCAGAAGTTTCACACTCATGTTTAGCCTCATTAGCAGACATACCAGGATTAATTATATGGACTGGTGGCTACACTAGGTTATTTATAGTGTAAGGAAAGCTGGTGATACTAACGTGAACCTCAGGGCTACATATGGCTTTGTATTACAACATCTTTTAAAAGTGTTACAGGTGTGGATTTTTTTGTTTGTTTGGGGGAAGAATGACATTTTTTTAACCCCTTTTTTTTCCTCACCTCAAGGAATCTCTCTTTAGTTGTAAAACTGAGACGGGCACTCTGCTCTGTTTGGCACTTACCAATTCTTTCTAAAGGGAAAAGGCGGAAGAACGCACCGAGTGCTCGAACCAGCGCGTTATCAGAGTTCCGCGCCTCCTGCTGTGCCACAGCGGCTCCGGGCCCGAGGGCGGCCGGCACCGCCCGGGCGGGAAGCGGCGGCCGCCGGGGGGTCTGAGGCGGGGCGCTTCCCGCAGCGCCGCCAGCTCATTGGCTGCAGGCGTAGCAGGGCGGCCTCTGATTGGTCAGGCGGCTTGTCCGTCACCACAAAGGGTGTCCCAGGTAGAGCAAAGGGCGCTCCGTCGGTCTCCCCGTGCCTGAGGTGGCCGCGCCGCTCCGCCCGCCTCCGCCCGGAGCGCTCCGGCTCAGCCCCGCTCCGAGCGGTACGGACACCCCGCTCGATGCCCGCGGGGCGCTGTGGCACGGGCCGCCCCCGGGCGGGGAAAAGCAGCCCCAGCGCGGCGGGGCGCGGCGGCGCCGCCCGGGCAGGCGGGGCGGAGGGCGGGGCTGTGCCGGGCTCAGGGTCGTTGCCTGCCGGAGCAGGGGCGCTGCTGGGCCGGGGAGCGGGGGGAGCGCGGGGGGCCGGTCACTCGCAGCGTCAGCCCTGGGGCAGGGCGACACAAAGGCTCCGTAACGCGGTTGCCAGAGCGCCGGCGGTCGCCTGGTAACCGCCCGCTGCCGCTTTATCCGGGGGCGTCTCCTGGCTGGGGGCGGGGTGGAGCCGGAGTCCCTGCGGGCGCTTGCCCGCCGTGTCCCGGGGCTCGTTCTGGGCTCCGCTCCCGCTCCTATGCGGGCTGCGGCCGCCGTGCTCGCAGCACCGTGGGCCCTGGCGGGCCGCCCCTCCGGGCAGCGGGTCGCGTCCCTGCGAGCGCGCCCCGGCCCCGCCGGCGCTGCCCTGGAGCGCCATGAGCTCGGAGTCGCCCCGCGCCTCGCTGCTCCGCGCCCTCTTTAAGATGGAGCCGGCGGCAGCCGCCTCCGAAATGCTGGGGGGAGCCTCGGAGTTCGTGAAAGGTGAGAGCGGGGCGGGAGCCGCCCCATCCCTGCCCGCGGGGTCCCGGAGCCTCCCCCAGGGAGAAAACCCGCCGCCCTCCCCCGGCTTTGCTGCGTGCCCGGCTCGGCCCCTTTGCCCGGCGGCTCCGCGGGCCCCGGCGCTGCTTTCCCCGCGCTGCCGGGCGAGCCGCGGGGCCGCACCTGTTGCTGTGCGCCGCTCGCTGGGTCGGAGCCCTGCCGGGGGCGCGGGGGGCCCGGCTGGGGCAGGGCCCGCGGGCGGAGCGCTCCGGGCGCTCCCCCGCCGCTCACGCAGCAGAAATAGGAGCGGCGGAGCCTCTTCCGCCCCGCGGTGACAGGCGTGCCCCGAGGCGGCGGCCGCCCGCCTTCGCTGTCCGACGCTGTGCCTTTAATCTGTCTTTCAGATCGCTTGTACTTCGCTACTTTACGAGCTAAACCGAAAAGTACCGTAAATACCCACTACTTCTGTACTGATGAGGAACTGGTCTATGAAAAGTAAGTGTTGTGGTTTGCATATTTAAAGTGATCACCTGATCAGTCTCCCCAACACACTGATACATTCTGTAGAATGTTTTTGCCCCATTGATTTGCTTGCATAGAATTTGAACATTAAGTTTGTCCCAATGTATTTCTTTATTAGCTGAAACTAGTTTAACAAGGTGGCTCGTAAAAAAAAAAAAAAAAAAAAAGACCCATAAAGACAACTGCAAGGCCAATTAAATGGCTAAATTGTAGTTGAGCTCAAAGAAGGATACCTGGGCCTTGTAAGATTTGTTTAAAACATGGAGGTCTGTTAGGACTAATCACACTTTCTGAATGGTGTTTTAAATAGAACTTACTTGGTATGAATAGATAAACAGTAGTTTGTCTTAGTTTTCCTATATTTTCCTGTATAGAGAGTATGAAGTCTACAGAGTCATAAGAATGCAGTGTTTAAATGTGCTTTTGAAGAGCATCTGCAACTTCTTTTAGAACTCTGGTTTTATTAGAGGGTTCTGAGATAGCACTTCTTTATGGCTTTTGTATCTTTAGAACAGCAGAAAAAAGGAAAAGGTTCATGTTTGTAAGACACTGACTTCACGTAGATGGTAAAAAAACTGATTATAGTTGTGAATACTATTTATTGACATAAAAAAAAAATCAGTTAAAGTAATAACTCTGTGCTGTGGCTAAAAAGTTGCTGCTCTGAACTGCATTCCAAAATCAACTGTTTGCTGTGTGGTGATATATACCTATCTGCTTGACATGGGGTGTGCTGCAGCAGAAGTGAAACAAAAAATGTGTTCCTATTTTAAATATAACTTGCTTTCCAAATGGTTTGAAGCAATTGTGAACATCAGCCATTCTTCCCTCCTTTCTCCAGTGGCCAGTACTGCTTCTGTGAAGATGTAAACCAATATTCCTTGGTTTTTATCTTACTTTCTATGCACAGCTTGTAGTTTCAGGGTATCTTTTCAACACGTTTTCTTATCTTAAGCTGTGTGTCTTCTGCTGGAGGTCACAGTGGTGTGTTCTCAAAGTTGACTTTTGTAGTGGGCTGCTTGGGTTGGGAGTAAGTTTTTAAATTATCATTGAGGAATTTTGGTTGGAAGGAACCTTTGGAATATCCTAAGGGAGAGTTGACCTAATATTGAAAGCAGAACTCAACTGGGGAAGATCCTGAGCAATTTGTGTGGTATGAAAGTGTTCCATTTGCTTTAAGAAAGGAAACTTGTATCTCTTCTAGACTTCAGTATTATGTTTTACTTCTTCATGTGCTTTTAGGAAGTGTGAAGGAATCTTATGTGGCATTTGATCTTGTGGTTAGGAAGGGGGAGCAATTCTGTACTGTTAGTTACAAATGGCTCTATTAACCAAGGCCTGTAACTGAGGTATTTGTGTAAGGACAATGTCATATTTTAAAAAAGTACTGAGAAATTTGAGGGGGGTGGGGAAAAGTAATTTTCTTTAACATGCAGAGAAAATTCTGTAGGTATATTCCTTAACCCAGTGTTAATTACATATGAGGGTGTAACTGATACCAGATATAATTACCAGGTAATGGAAGGAAGTAAAGTTTCCTTGATCTTCTAGGGCACCTCTGAAGACTTTGAACACTCCTGCTGTATGTTCTGAATTGATGGTTCCTAATCTGTTGGCCCATTTTAGAGTTGTTGTCCATCTGATACCCTTTTGTGCTCATAAAAAGCTAAAATGTGATATCAAAATAAGTGACAGTTACCAGGTGGTACCAATGAATTGTGCAATAACCTTTTACATATCATTGCTAAACTTTCCCCTGGTATTTGTATTGCAGCACCCATCCCTATCAGTGTACACAATATTTGGTAATAAACCCATGCCTGATATTAATTTTTTTTTTGCCCTCTCATATCCAAGGAAGTTTATATGGTCTCATGGAAGTAAAAGCAGGCGTCAGTAGGGTTACCATGTTATGTGTATTTTTGATATCATGCAGAATTTGGAAGGCTGGAGGTAAATTGAGGAATGGAATGTAAGACTCAGTTCTTGGGGAAGTGCTAATTTTACTAAGCTTCCCTTACGCTCCTCAGCAAGCTTGACCTGAGTCCATTGTGTTTCCCAGGCTGCACACGAAGTGGGGGCCTGACAGGGCTTGTCTGTAAGTAGTACTAGAGTGTAACTTTAGTACAACAGATCAGATGGTCTCCTCACTTACTCAAAAATGCAATCTTCTTTCTGAGAAAGTGATTAGAAGTATTTGTTGCCTGATAGCAAAATAAATATTTGGAAGTGAGTTTTGAAATGCTGTAGTTCAGAACAGTGTTTGCAGAGTCTTTCTTCATGGAAATAGCCTGCTTGGGTGGTTCTTGTGGTCAGAATTCCACAGCCACTTTTCCTTTTCAATCAAATGACTTGTTCAGAGAGTTCCTAGGAGGGGGGATAGGAGGTGTCTGCTCAGGCATGAAATCCTCAGCACCTGTGAGGTATGAAAGTAATTATACTAATACAATTGTATATTGATTTAACTTTGCTTAGATGCATCATTGTAGTGACAAGACAAAGATACTTCATTGTGTTTGGAAGTAAACTGCTTTTCTTTTGGCTCATATTCTGTTAGCTTGTTACAGAATTTTATTTGGCTGACTTTACAGAGGTGTCATTTTGCTTCACTGAAGTAGTATCTGATCTGAAAACCTCATGCATATGTAGGTTTGGAGTTGCCTGATTACAGAGAGCCTGTTACTGGATCACATAGTACTTAAAAATTCGCTGCCTTGCTTCCCTTTTCCCCCCCACTACTCCTGAAGGGACATAAGGAAGCAATTTTTATATTAGTACTATACCCCATTTATTAAACAGAAGAGCTGTAGTGCTAGATTTGATGGTTTGGAAAGTTTGGGGTTGACTTGCTCCTGTAGCTTTTCACGTGGTTTAGCACTAAATTATACACTAAGTGTGGTTATGTAATCTTGAGCACTTTAGCCTTCAGTTCTCACTGGAAGTTTTCAACTGTTCTAATGACTTCATAATACTGTCTTAACTTAAACATTTGCATTAAAAAGATAATAAAGACTTTCTTAAAACCATTTAAGCCTATCTCAAATGCTGGCTGACTAGGAACTTGCTACTGGAACTGTCACTATTTTTGTTAAATATGCTGCAATTTAACCTTGAACCTATTATGCCAGAGACATTACATACAAATGCCTCAGTTAAGAGAATAAGAAACCTGAATGGCATAATACAATTCTGAAATCTCTTCCTTGATACTTGTGTTTCTGTAAGATTTTCTCAGAGTCTTTCTGAAACTCTGAGGTTCCTCCTGAGAAAGTCTGCACTACTTATAAGGGAACAGAGTCTTTCAGAATAGTCTAGTACAGGTAACTATTGCTTCAGAAAAATGGAATTAATGAGACACAATCCATCTTGATGAAGATTGTCGTTTGGCAAATAGACAAACCTTGCCTTGGCAAGGCCTCAGTTAATGAGTTAGGCACTGGTAAGAAGCTTTTTATTCTCTAAGAATAGCGTCTTTCACGTTTCACCTTCCAGTAAGCAGATCTGGGTTGAGAATACTACACTTGACTGGTTAACTTGGCTTTCACACAGTTTTATCAAAGCAACTTTTAATGTCCTTTTTATTTCTGAGTAGTTTTCTCAAACAAAGTCAGAATTTAAATAATGTGAAACAGGAATTCTCTTGCTGATGAATTATAATGACAGCATTCATAAATCATAATGGTTTTATTCAGTCGTTTGTTCTGACTTTGGATCTCTTGTATAAACAGCTTTTGCAGATCTAATCTCTGACATGGTGTAAGCAGCTGTAGAAGTAGTAAATATGATAGTCTGTAAATCATGCTTTACACTGAAACATTCTTTCAAGCTATGGTATGTTACTTGCCCATTTCACAGGAGTCTTCATGAGAGCTACTTCAGTTATGTAGCAGTAGAGCAAGACTCTCAAGTGCTTAGCTACAACAATATTAAATGAGTACTGTTTCTTCTATTGCATGTGTATATGCACAGTAGCAGTTTGTCTTTCCTGTGAGAAGAGTAAGGGTTAGCCTGTCTGGTTTTGCTTTGCTTAAATGCTGCTTTTCTGTGGCTCTCCAGTAAAGGTACTGGCATAGGAAACCTGAACTTCTCAATCTTTCTGTGGCTTAAGGAAAAAGAAAACTTAAACTTAGCCTTGTTACAACAATCAGAGCTGTCGCTTCACACAGAAAGCAGGATTTCCTTGTTCACACTAGTAATTTTGAAGACTCAACCTTGACTATTGGATGACCAAGATAACTTAGTGAGATTAAGTCCAAAATTAAAACAAAGAAATTCCTTAATTTTATACATTGCTTTACCATGTCTGTCTTTGCTTTTTTGTAAGTAAAAGGTAAAAACATTTGCCAGTAGTATTGAGGAGATTTTTCTTTTGTTTGGAGTAAGAAAGTACCAGGAAAAAACAGCAGCTTTCTAAGCTCCAGTTTTATGTTGGATGGGAATGTGGTTTGTCTGGGAAATCCCTTATGTGCATCTTGGCCTCTGTCAAGATCACTTCTTCCCCAAAGGGAGCAAGGCTTCTGAAATGACCTGAAGATTCTTCTATAGGGCAACTTTTTATGGGAGAACTTCTTCATTGTTAATTTATTTTTGATATTAAGGAGTGCTGGATTAAAAAAATATATATTTGTGTATCTGGAATAACTATTTTAATTATTTATGACTCAGATCTGTGAGTTGTTGGGTTTTGAAGAATCGGGATCTTGAGGAGGACTTGGAACTTCCAAGAGGAAATGGACGTAATAGCTGGGGGGGTTTTGCATAATTCAGAGCCTCTGCATTATTCCTACCTTCAGATATTTCCAGGGTTATATTTGCTGTATCACCCTTTGTTCAGAAGCACTCAATCCCTAAGAAGCATTAAGCATTAGGAATTTTGTCTCAGCCCAATTAAGAAAGCTGCTAACAAATCACGTGTTGCTGGAATCTAGAGTATAAAAACAGTGCTCACCTTTTTTCATGGGCTTGAGAATTGGAGAGGAGAAACACTTTAGAGAACTGGAGCTGGAGAAAAAAGCCTGAATAGGTGAGATTTCCCAACCAGCAGTTAGGTTGTAATGAATGTGCAGACTGATCCTCTCTCATCCCGAGACTTTGTTTCATGTGAGAAGGGTTCAGCTTACGATTTGAAGCAAGTAGCTGAATAGTCAGGTGGCCTCTTCTGCAGCACTTGGGCCTTGTACTGTTTAGTGGCCAGGCTCAGAATAGATGCAGTAAAGCTCTTAGAGGGTAGTAACCTAGGGTAGAGGGTAACATAGGTAGAGGGTAGTTCCTGTGTATGAAAGAGAGGGAGGAGCAAGAGAAGAATGAATCACAATAAGAGAAATATTGTTTAATTTTAGTAGGAAGCCAGACATTTATAAAATGCTGAAAAATCAGCCAAATTTTGCAGTTAGGAAGCTGTATTTTTGTTATTTCTTCAGGTTCTCAGATTTTATCATTTGACTTAAGTAATTGCAAACTGGGAGGGCTCCTGTTTTGGCAGAAAAATGGCTTTATATGATTAGAAGCCTTTAAGAAGGCAAACTTCAGACTTTAATGAGTACTTGTGCTCCAGTTCTGGGATATGTACTCCAGAAAATGATTGCACTTACTAAATGGTGCCTCTGTTTTCAAGTTACTAAACCAGTGACTGGATAAGGTGGCAAACAAGAAACATCATACCTGCCCTGATGGGAAGTGAATGGCAGTATAAAACTACTGCTCTGCAGGGAAAAAATATCAGGCATCTAGAGTAAAATACAAGTAATGCATTTAGTCTTTGAAAGATGAGATCTTGGCCTGATAGGTTGACTGAGGTTAATATGGACCTTAACAAATTAGAGAGATGGACAATCACCAGCTGTTTGAAATTCCACAAGGGCAAGTGCCAGATTCTGCACCTGGGATGGGGCAGCCCTGGATATAGGGGCAGGCTGAGGAGTGAGAGGCTGGAGGGCAGCACCACAGAAAGGGACCCCAGCACACTGTGATTATTGGAGGTTATCAGTTCACTTAAAAGTCTCCTAGGGTATAGTATTCCTTCACTGAATGGCACCATCTAATCACTCAGGATGGAAAATCTGTTTATCATTTTTCTCCAGCACAAGAGTCAGAGATATTTAAATGCTTAAGAAAAAGTGATGTTTGCATTCAGAAGTGCTGGTTCAGGCTTGAACTGACTCATGGTACATTCGTCTGGCATCCCATGGAACTGCAGCTGGAAAAGACTTCTTTCTAAAGGGGTGTGGGCTGCATTTCCTTCACCATGAATTCCCTGAAGGATTTACAGTAACTGTTTGCATGACAGAGCAGAGCAATGGGCTGGTCTTTCTAAGGGGATGACCATTCCTGTGGTACAGTACAGCAAATACCTCAGATATTATACTGCAACAAATTACAGATAGGAAGGAATGGTTCTAGAAGTCTATTCTAAGGACAGAATAGATACCAGAAACTTATACTGTTGCTTCTAGGTGGTATCATGATAGTATTTGTGAAGCAGAGTACTTAAATGTTCAGCTACTGTATTTTGGGGTTTTGCTACTTGGTTTGAGAAGTAGAAGGATAGCAAGTCTCCATGGGATGAGGGGGAAGAATAATTTAAGGTATCATCTAGGTACTTGATTAAAACAAAATATATGTTAATTAATAGCATACCTGCCTTCTGTTCCTCTGGTTTCCAGCTCTAGATGACTCTCTTAAAAGGCTTAAGCTTCAGAAGCATTCCAGTTTCTCTTACTGTATTTAAATGCTTTGTTAAAACATCTAGATGTTTTAGAGGTGTAAAAGAGATGGCAGTAAAATAATATTGGATGAATTGTTATCAGTGACTATTTGACTTTTTTTACGTTGGTCTTCAGTTTTTGCCAGATAAAATACTTTATTCAGCTCGTGACTTGGTGTGTCATTTCATCCCCATTCCCTATGCCCCACCCATTTCCCATGTTCCACTTACATTTACTTAAAATTCTGGTCTTGAGATGAAAATCCTTTGGGTGAATCAGGATCAAGTGTCACTAATTCAAGTATAAAAATGGCCTTTTGTAGAAAAGTAGTGGGGGTGCATAGGCTTAAGCCCTTCTGCTTAAACATGTCAGAAACTGTATTTAGGTCTAGGGATGTAAATTGAAGAAAGATTTTGTACATCAGAGTTCATTGACTTCAGTACAGAGCCTTGTATTATCTTTCAAAGAGCTCTTTTGATTTGAAGATTTGTAAAGCACTTGTTTCACTTAGCCCCATCAAAGAAAGAATAATTAACTTAGTCCCATTTAGAGGTATAAAATGGAGAGAGGTTATGTTACATCCATTATTTTAATTTTCTGCCTTACATCTCAACCACAATGTTTTATCAGCAAAGGTAATAGGTGGTTTATACTGCCTCTGTGGTGGTAGGGAAATAACTTGGGAATTGGCAGTGGTATATGGGTAGTAGTGCTGATGCAGCAGGGACTGAAAGTGCCTTTCCTTTGATTGGTTTTGGATTCTGAGAAGTATCTTATTTCTGCAGCATAGACAAACAGGGGTAGTACCAGAGTCTTCAAACAGATGCTTCTATCCCCTACTCCAGTGTGTTAAGAGAAGCACAGGATTCTTAATGGTTCTTAGTGATGGAGAAATAGTCAAGGATTGTGAAATATTTAACCTGGGGGCTGAGAGAAGCTGAATAGCTTCATTTTATAGAAAGCCAATTACTTCCTGGATAGACTCAAATTTTATCCTTATACCCACCAAAATAGTAATTTGTCTTGTGGATAAGTTTGTAAATTGATTTTCATGTGCTTTTCCTACACTGCTGTTCAAATTTAATCATGTGGAAAAGTAGAAGTGGATATATGACTTCATACTGATGTTCTTTTAGCAAATGAATTATAATACATCTTACCATAAAGCATGGCTGTGTTTCTTCAGTTCTTTAGATGAACTGTGTATTCAGTTATATCTTTCTAATATTTTGCTCACAATGTTTTTTAAAAAGTATTCTGTATTATACTAACTATCCCATTCCATATTTTTTCACAATACTTTAAAAAGTATTTTTCCAAAATAATTTAATATCATAAGTTTTACTCTTCCATCTTATATTTAAGTGAAAGAATGCTCTAAAATTGATGTAGTAAGATAGGGTGGGGGTATTTGATTCATGTGTTAGTGCAGCTGTATGGGAGATGATGTTAGGAAGCCTTCTTCTATGGCTTTTCTAGGAGCTACATTCACTCCAGCTGTTAGAGCTCCAGTTTAAACTTCTTGTTTGTCTTAACTTGTACTTGTCCTTAGAACGTTTTTATTTCATCTCTATGAAAAACTGTTAGAGATAGTTTTGTTTTAAAAATAAGTACTGACCATATCTGGCTGACTTACCTAGGAAAAGATGATGATTTCTGAAGTTAAACCCTGCTTTCCTGGGGCTGCAATTTTTTCTTGGTTTAGTTAATTTCTATCCAACCTGCAAATTAAGTTCTGGTAGTTGGACAGCTTGGTCTTTTTGCCAGCTAATTAGCTCCTGTAATTACATCATAATGTTTTGTGCTGAACTGAATCTTAACCAACACTTGTGTTGTTACATGATATTGTGAAGTAGATGATACTGAAATAGGATTGGTGTGACAGGAAGGCTACTTGTCTTAGAGAGTGATCAAACTAATGTGATAGTCTCTTTTTACACTGGTCTTGGGTTTCTTGTTTGAGAGAATGTGGGAAGAAGGATATCAATAATATTATAAGCACTAAAAAAGAAGCAGCACTCCTAATTTGTTTTTGTGTCTGTGCAGAATGGGTGAAGCAGAAAGTACCCCTGTAGATAGGTAATCCCATGGGCTCAGAGCAAGAGCAGGTTGTTCAGATCCTGGTATAATTTGGTTGTGACTTTACAACCTCTCTGTGCCATTGCTTCCCGGTGTTTGATTGACCTCAAAGTGGAGGTTTTCTTTTTATGTTCAACTGGAATCTAATTCATTTTCCTGAAAAATAAACCCTTTGCCAGGGGGGAGAAAGCTTGATAGGTACTGCCATCTATTCTATCATGTAATTTCAGTAGCTTTTTACTCCTTCAAAGACTGTAAGTCCAGAACAGCTTTTTCCTTTGTGATTCCCCAAATAGTATACATTCAGATGCTGATGGCTTGTTTTGTGTATCAGTAGGCAAGAAGTTTCCTGTCTCTTTTATCAAAAAGGCTTAAGGCAAATCAGATTAAAGCAGTTGAAGTAGTAGTCCATTTTCACTGTAATTCATAAGGTGCTTCAATAAATTTGCATAGACCATCAAGATTAAGATTTTTATGCACAACAGGAGAATTACTGGAGGAAGTTTGCATCTTAAATTTTGACTAGTTTTGCACAATTCATGGAGAGGGAGCTCTAGAAGAGGATGCTGTAAGTTGCTTGCATACAGGCTGCTGTTATTTGTGAAGGTGCCTTTATGGAGGGTTTGCTAGGAAGAGCACTGTGCATTACTACAAGGAACTCCTGTTGTGCAATAATTTTCCTCTACAGATTACTGCTACTAGCTCTTACCTTCAGGCCAGACATTGTTGTTCAAAGGTAACACAGTTTAAAAATGTAAAAGAGAAACAGGAACAATGAGAACTTGGTATTTAGAACATGAGATAAATAATAACTTGGAAGAACAGCCTAGAGGGAAGAGGATTTGGGGGACAAAAGGAAACATAATTAGATGTAAAGTTTGTATGTAATATCTAATCTCTGGAATAGTGAAGGAAGTGATATAAAGAAATGAGCTTAAACTTCAGATGGAGATCAAGACTAGATGTTATTAAATAAATTTTATCAATATAAATTTATAAATTCTATTTAGCTTATTCTTGATAGCAGGTAATGATATATTCTCATGTAAAGCAGTTGTAGAATCTTTAGGATGACATCAGCATGGTTTATATGTATATCATGTCTCCAAGTTCTTCACTCCATGGTTTTAACCAAAACCTGACAGGATTATCATGGGATGAAGAAAATAATTCTGTAGTTAATGTGTGTATATAATGGAAAAAGTAGTTACTGGGCTATCTTAAACTGAAGCTACAAATAAGTTTAAATTAATTGTTACTATTGTCTTTTTGAATTAATCAGTAAAGGACTTACCTATTGCTCCATTTGTATGGGCTACTCAGTATCCTTGATTTCCAGCTTTAATTATCAACAGCATGCATGTTGAAATTTACTAAGCTCTTTTGTATAAATAATACTGTTTTGTTTGTTTTTTTTCCTAGTTTCTATGGAGATTTTGGACCTTTAAATTTGGCAATGTTATATAGATACTGCTGTAAACTAAATAAGAAATTAAAGGTAAGCTTTGTTTAAAAACAATGTTCCTATAGTTCTGTATTTTCAAATTGAAATAAAGTTAGCCTGTTTGAAAGTGGTTGTTAGGTGCTTACTAGCTAGATGGTTATTGCTAAGCTTTAAGGATATTCTTTGTGCTGAGTTTTTTTTCCCTCTGAAGAGTGAAAGAAGACAATATGCCCTCATTTTGGCTTAGGAGGTGAGAGGTGACTGAAGGCTGTGTTCATCTTTCTGCATAACCTAACACTTTCATGACAGTAGTAACAGTAGCTGCTGATTGTGTCACAGGTTTGTAGTTAATAAAGTGTGTGTTCTGGTCTGAATAACTGAAAAAGCAGCAACAAAAAACCCCCAAAACTCAAGCTACAAAATGTGGGTCCTGAAATCCCACTGTTTAAAGTAAGTCTTAGTGGAAAAGGGGAGGGGGGCAGAAGGCCTTGGGACTCAGAGCACTGCTTGGGTGTGGATAAAACATGGGTATGTTGTCAACACAGTTTTGATGACAGATCTAAATCATGGCATCACACTGGCTGCTTTGCCTAAATCCCAGCCAGACCCTCTGTACAGCTGCAGGTTTCACCTTCTCCAAATACTTGTGAAGAAGTGATTTGCAGCATGTATAGAAAATCTGTCAACTGCAAGAAATGAAACTGTTTTAATTACAAAATGCTGATTAATGTAACTTGTGGGCAAATAGTGAGGAGACCGTTTACTAAATATTAGATTTAAAATCTTTATCATATAAATTATTAGACCTGTTACTGACAGAAGGGGAAATGGGACAATATATGTGATTGCTTTGGCCACTTTTAAGAGAGTCCCTTTATTGAAAATGACATTATTTATAGGGGCACAAATGAAATCTTTAGTTAAGTTGATTCATGCTACCTGCTGCTTTCAGGGGTATGCTGAATTCCATGAATTCTTAAGTAGAGGTTGTGCAAATTGAGGGGCTTGTAGACTTACTACAAATTTCTTGAAAAAAAGAAGTGCTTCCAGTGAAAATCTACGTTGCTTCTTATTTTAAAAAAGTACTTATAAAGATAAAAAGTTAAATTCTACTCTTTGTAGTTTTGAATGCCTGATCTCATATTGGGAAAAAGTTGGATTCACCATTTGATAATGCTAGGCACCTTATAAATACATTATCACCTTATTTGCAGTGCCACTGTCCCATTCAATCACTTGATTCACAAACACCAATGATTCTTACTCAGTAGGAATCTATTTTTTTTTTACCTTAATTCTGCTGTTTGTGACTTTATATTTGCATTATTAAAAACTGGAGAATGCTTGCTCTGTGAAGCAGTTACTCCAGAGAAGAACCAGTAATAAAGCTACTATTCTAACTTCACTGTGCCCATGGGAGCTAGAGAGATTAGTTCTGTCTCTTCCAGATTTGGATTGTGACCGTGATCATTTTGGGACCTTAATACAGTCTCATAAATTATTATATACCTTCAATTTTGAACCTAGGTACCGAGAGTTTCACCCAGAAAATAAGTATGCAACTAATAAATGTCTCAGGGCTTTTTTTTAATGGTTCAGTATTAAACAGGAATGTGTCTGCAGTCTTTTTTCTTGTTCTAACACCATCG
Source organism: Oenanthe melanoleuca (assembly GCF_029582105.1). Lineage (NCBI taxonomy): Eukaryota > Metazoa > Chordata > Aves > Passeriformes > Muscicapidae > Oenanthe > Oenanthe melanoleuca. The sequence goes on from NC_079342.1 coordinate 8,815,426, forward strand.
CCATGTTAATTGAATGAGGTAAGCTAATCATCAGAAGTGTCTTGTGAGCATGGTGATGAAAATTGGATGTTATGATGGGGAAGAAAACAAGGGAGCTAAATTGGAACTTAACTATTAACCCTGGTATTTGCAGGGTTGGTTTAGCAAAGTCTATTGTCAATTTTAATGTAACTTCTCTATTTTTTAAGAGTGAATGTACTTGAAATGCTGAGTGAAGGGTACAGCTGGCCAGGACCAGAACAGAGAGGTCTCCACTGGGAGAAAGTGCAGTTTGTTGCTGCTGGCTTGCCAGAGGCTAATTCCAAATAGGTTAAATTAAACTCCTAATAGTAAGAGAGAAAGGTAACCTGATAATGCAACCACTGGAAAGTAATACCTGGAATCAAACAGCTAAAGCTTGGGGTGCTGCAAAAGAAGTATAGAAACTTTTATATGGATGGGCTCCAGTGTGGCTGGTTGACACTACCCCTGGGGCAGGGCACTACTGCTGATGGAAGCTTTGCTCTTCTAGTAGTTAAAATCTGTGCCACACACTAATTTAGATGCCATCTGCAGTAGGTAAGTAGGCTTGTGAGACCCAGGGCTGAAGCCTCTGCATGTGTGTGCATTTACATGCCTCAGAGGAGTGCATCTGCTGGGGACTGTAGGCCTGGCTACAGTGACTGCTGCTCTGCTTCCCCAGGTGAGAATTTGTCACCATTTCTACACCTCATCCTCTTGTGTCTGTCCTTTACACGTCTCCAAGAGGAGTTCTGTGGCCTGAACCAAGGTGTTTGCAAGGTCATTCATGTCCTGTGACTTACCTGTCCTACAGCAGCAAAAGCTTGGTAATTCTCCTGTGGCACCAGGTGATGTGTGAGCAGCCTGGGATGAGTGTTTCAGAGGTGGAAAATGCACACTGGACTAAGGACCCTTGCCTTAAGGGTGGGGGCTCTGTGACCAGCTGCAGGAGTTGTTTGATCACAGGAGGTAAAAGACTGCAGATTTTCATGGGATGGTTGCTATTGCCATACTGCAATACTTTTGGGACCCTTAAACATTTACAGTGCTTAAGCCCAGGTGATTTGGTGTACTTGGTTGGTTAAGCACTTTTTTTGTCCACCACAGCACTTTCTAATCCTGTCATAAATTCTACAAGTAAATCTCTCTTGAAATCTACAGGGAATTTTTAAAAAAGAAAAGATATAATCTCAGCAAAACCCAGCAGGCTTTCTGTGTAACCTCTGCTTTTAATTCACAAGATTCTTTCAGTTCCTCTGGGATACATCTTGACAGACACGAAGTTATACTGTTAAAATTTATCTTTTAATGATGTGTGAAACCAATAAAATTTTCTCACTGGTAAAGAATATCTTCAGTGCTTCATAGTGTGTGTACCTTAGTTTTTTTGTGGGAAAGAGAGATTATTGGCAACTGTGTTATCTGCAGCTGTAGTTATTCCCTAGATGACCTGTATTGAAAAAGTCCTGTTGAAACACAGAGTTGTGCTGTGCCTAAGGGAGCTAAAGCCCTAATCCATTCAGGTGGAGCTCTGGAGCTGTAAAAACAGTAACTTCCCAGAACTGTTGGGAAAGCTCATTATTGAATCTGACCAGAGGAGTAGATGTAGCTTATTAAATATGGTCAGAAAATCAGTATTTTTTAAAAATAGATCATACAGCTTAGTTTTGATAATGCAAGTGCACTGATTTGACAAATTACACATTAATATTAACAGATGCATTGCACTGACACTTCAGCAAACACCTGGCTGTAAAACTTAATTTTCTGTTACCAGTGTGCAAATAAAAACAGTTGTTCATAAGCTCCTGAAGACTTAAATTGTGCTGTTGTGTTCTACTTCTTGCTATTCTATAAGGCATTACTGTCCCTTTCAATTTTGTGTTAAAACTTTCATCAGGATTCAAAACATTTAAATATTTCATATAACAAGGATTAAACACTCAAATTTTGAAAATTATGCAATAAAACTGATCCATTGTTTTCATATAAATATTCTGGAAACTGAAGATTATGGCTGCTTTGGGTACAAAAGTGTCTCAAAATTGGAATTACTTGATGCACCCATATGATTAAAAGATCCATTCTATAAAATAAAACAAGAAATATGGTCTTACTACATAGAACTTACTTCTCACTAGTTAGCTTTGCAGTTTAAAGTAGTATTTTAGGTGAACTGTAAACTGCTGCAAAGAACTTTACTTTAAAATAAGTAGTAGTCAATAAGTTATAATTGAAGTTCTGTCACTGTTGCATAACTACTGTAATCTTATCCCACCTACACATCATGGGTGGAATTGCAGTTAGAGAACACTAAAATTAAAAAATTGAGGTGGGGGAAGAAGGGAGGAATCTTAAAGTACTGGGATTCATTTTGTCAAGTTTTAATAATAATTGAATGCTTCCCTAATTAAGTAACGACTTCTGCTTTGTATGTTTGCATATACACTGAGAGAGATGTTGCTGTTGGCTTCAGGATACCTCTTCCAACCAGCTATTTCAGGAATTACAGTCTTATTTACACTCATTTGCATTAACTCTCGTTCCTTTTCCACCTCTGGAGGCTGTGCCTTGTAAGACCAGACTGGAAGGTGCAGTTAGAACTGCAGCTAAAGGTGCTGTTCCTCTGGGAGGTGGGAGCAAGAAACGCGCTGTGGTACCTACATCAGTTTTCTCCTGAGTTGATTGACTATTTGGTTTTTTGGAAAATTTGATTCTGTGGTTAAAACTTCTAAAATTTGCAGTGAGTTTTGAGATGAAAGTGGACATTGACAGATTTCTAGAAGTGAAATACAGTTGGCACTACAAATGAAACACTATTCTGCAGCAGTTATCTTATCTCCCTTTCCAGAATGTCAACAGTGTCAAGTGTTAAAACCCTGAAGTCCGGTAACAGCACTGGTATTAGGGCATTTTATAGAACATGCAACTTCAAAAAATAGAAAAATACTTCAAATATTTAGAAACAGAATCTAGTATATCTGTTGATGACTTCCTCAAAACCATAGAAGTGTTGTAAAAATTGGTCTGGAAAACAGTGGGGCAGTGGTGCAGCAGAGTATAATGGAAGTGTGGCAATTCATGAAGTTTCAAAAATCACTAATGCAGTAAATTGTTCAACTTGCCATTTTTAAGTGACAATAATGTCTCTTTCTGGCTTTAAATAGTTTTGCTGCAGCTTGTCATTATTGTTCTTTTCTGGTGCTTGTTGATTTTGTTTTCAATGGGAGGTTTGTACCCAGGATTCTGACACAGGCTTCTTTTCTTCATAAAGAAACAAGAATTACAAGTGTTACTAGTTTTGGCTTTGTCTTTTCTTCAGGCTTTTCTCTTATACAATCTTTTCTTTTTCTTTTTTTTTTACCTTTTAAAGTAAATTCTTGCTGTTGAAGATTTCTAAAGATGTCCATCACCTCATTTTAAAATAGTAAGATGGAAGTGTTTAACTTAGAAAATTACTGTGAAGGTTGATTGCTTGAATTTTTCTTTTGTCTTCTCCACAGAATTATGTGCTAAAGAGGTTTAACATACAGGAGGATGTTTTAGTTTGAAAATTTCAATGTCTTTAATCAGTGTTCATAAGCAAGTGTTTCAAATATTTAAGCTTGGGTGGGGGGGGGAACATCCAGTTTTTTATATTGAAGATTTTGGTTCAGTTCCACTTTATAGCATGTTTTTGTACAGCTAACCAAAAGATCTGCCCAGAAACAGTGGCTATTTCCCTGCATTCTTATTTTTCTGTGATACAAGAAGATTGTTCAGAGCATCAGTAACTTTTTCTCCTTTAATTCTAAGAACCTCTTGATAAGAATTTTCTCTGAATTTCTCTGAACAAACCTGTTTTGTAATTTTTGAGAAGTGATTCTGCTAAAGTATTTTTAAAATATATTATTTTCTTTTAAACAGTATTTCAGTCTATCAAGAAAGAAGATTGTGTACTACACCAGTTTTGATCAGCGGAAGCGAGCGAATGCAGCGTTTTTAATAGGTGCATATGCTGTAAGTATTTTTGATCACATGGATACTTTAACCTTCCTTAAGAGACTTCTGCTGTGTGTAAAATGGCTTCTCAGGGGAGATGGCTTTAGGGAGGATGGTCATTTCATTTGTCTCTAAGCTGTCTTTGAAAACTCTTTTGTATGAATTTTAGGGAAACCCGGTTGTCATCCCCTAACTCCATTTATATTACTACACTGGGAGTGTCTTTGGCAGATCCCCTGCATGTTTCTCCATAGGTTACCATTTTCTTGAATGCTGAAAATCCAAATAATTTGCCTCTAATTGACCATGCTAGGATGAATTGCTTCTCTTCTCATTGAAGAGATTCAGAATGGGAAGGAGAAAAGATTTTTCCTACAGCGTTCTTAAAGTTACTAAACCAGAGGCATAGTGATTATTGAATTGATTGTCTTTCTCATTTAGTTTTCAGAGCCTACCCAGAATAATAAACAGTGTGCTACAGCTCTACTGGTGTTTGAAATTTAATTGAGGAGGTTTGGTTTATTTGTTCTGGTTCCTTTTCCTTATAGGTAGCAAGTGGAGTGGATATATTTCTTTCTCATGATTCCTCTGAGTGTGTATTTGATAGTGATATCTTTTATTAGATTTCTGTAATGTAGTGAGAGAAGAAAGCTGTTAAATTCTTAACTTTGTAGTTTTTGTGCAGCAAAAGTCTAGATAATAGCAAACTACTATGGCATGTCCAGTTATTTGCATGCAGGAGTGCTTTTTCCTAATTTAAAAATTTAAATTCGATATTTCAGCCTTCCTTGAAGCATAAAGGGGTGGTTTACTAGTAATTTAAGCAGCTCTAGAGGGGATCTATTCTGTATACTTCTAATTTGTAAAAGGCAGGTGCAGGTGGGAAAAAATGAATCCAAATTGCATTTGAAATACTGTGGAAAACTGTTAAGGTGGACTTGGAAAATACCAATTCCCTTTTTGTTCTCTAAGCTTTTTAGGAAATAGAAGTTTTCTTGACAGCATATATGTGGGGCCAAGTATTGCTACAACATTTGCCTGGGTAATGACCTAACTGTGGGGATTTCCAACCACATAATCACTCAGAAGGTTGAGAACATAAAAATGAAAATGTCAGAGAAAGGAAAAGTTAAATGCTCAGTATTTATTGAATCTGGGTTTTATAAGTAGCAGTACCGCATGTTAAGAGTTACAGCAGTAACAGTGGGAAAGGGAAGAAAACCTTGTCCCTTGTAATAAAAAACAACCCCTGTAAGAGAATAGTTACTATCTATAAAGTAATTTTTTTAAGCTTTTTCATTGTTTCTTAGATACCAGTTCAGTTTATCCAAACTATTCAGAATGGGCTTTTTGAATTGTTAGGGTTTTTTTAAATTTGTGTATGTTGCAGAATGAAAGCACTCTGAAGATTCATCATATTAGATCAAAACTAAAGCTAAGTTTTGGTTGCTGACTTTTCATTGACACAGATGAGTCAGAAAATGTCTCCTTGATTTTTATTAATGGAATTCACTACTTTTTAGGTTCTGAAGATGTACTGTAATGTTTCCCTCTTCATTTCATTATCCTTACTCCTTCAGTTATTGCTTTGCTCTTGACATCTGTGATTTGATTTTTTTCAGGAGCTTGTTCAGTGTTTCTTTCCCTCTCCTCTTTATCTTTGCGCTCTTAATATTTTTTTTCTGTTTCTTCTTGGTGTCTTTATTACAAGCCTTTATGAGCTATGTGGACAGACAATGACTAGGGTGTCATGTATGCATGTCTTTGAGCAGATACAGCTTTGAAGGACCACAACTTCTGTCTAATAAAACCTGCATTATTGGGAAAACATGTACAAATTTGCCCCTGCTTCAGATTCACAATTCCTTGATTAGATGGGAACTCATCTTTTTCCTGAAGTTCTCTCAACTACGCTCTAAGGATCTTTTGTCTACAAGCAAGAATTTAGGCTTTAAATGTAAGCTATTGTACAGTAATTCGTGCAACATTAAAATCTCTCGGTTGCAGCAGTGACTTTTTTTTCAATTTTCTTTTTTTATAGTAAGGGATTGATGCAAAACAAAGTTTTTGATGACTTCTGTTAATACCTGAATCTTTTCTTTGTGTAGGCATGTCTTTTCTGGTCTGTGTATGTCACAGGAATTGGTCATGAAGGAGGATAACATGCATTCTTATGAATTTAGTGTGCTGGAGGAAGTTACTATCTGGTTAAAGACTTCTCAGACTCAGGGCTGATAGTTTTTTTTTTTTCCCCTCTTCCTCCATCCCTTTTAGGTTATATACTTGAAGAAGACACCAGAAGAAGCTTACAGGACACTTTTATCTGGATCTAACCCACCATATCTTCCATTTAGGTATGTGAACACAAGAAATGAGGCTACCTTCTCTGTTTTGAAGTTTGCTAAAAATTTGGGGTTTAGATTGCCTCCCAAAAAGGCGTTTCATGTCTGATATAGGCATTGTATGGAAATGACTGATCTCCAGAAAAAATATTTTTTACGTCTTGTGTAATTACTTGCTGTTTGTGGGAATAATAAATAATTTAGATTGATATAAGTCTTAAGTAAGACTCAGTCTAGCAAACTGTCAGGTTTTGAAAACAGTTCTTAGCATGTTTGTGATTTAGCATTTAAACCTTTTCTTCATGGTGCATCATGTTTTACTATTTGGAAGCCATTCAAATATTTGAGATTACCTAGTCTCTAGCTAGTGAGACTTAAAGGATTGAAGGAAGTTTTATGCTGTTGTAGTTTCTCTATTTTACAGAATGCATACTGTTATTAAGGTTATGGAATATTTTCAGTAAGTTATAGATAGTACAGAGAATAAAGACAGATTGATAGAAACTAAGGTCACATTGAGGCTTGAATCTAAGAAATTTTAGCTGTCATGCCTATCTAATAGAGAGACTTGCAGATATGTTTTATGATGTGGACTGTGAAATGCCCTTACACTTTCTGAATGAGAATAACTCATGGTATTCTTATGCAAACACTGGCAATAAAAGGCAACTGCAAGAAGGGCAATATCCTCTCTTTTAGGGGAATCAGCATTTTGCAAGTAGTGTTTACTGTTGGCCAATGCATTTGTAAATGTATACCTACCTTGTCTGTATCAAATTCCTCTGATTCTTCAGCCACTCAGCAAAGGAAGATCAGATTCTCTCTTCTCATGCTTAGCACAGAAGCTAGATGCAGTATAAATTGCTGGGCTGGTGGATTTTATGTCAAGACTAGTTTGACTAAAATCTTAAATCATCAGCTACATTTTTAAAAAAGGTATTAAATCAGTGATAGCTTTTATTGACAGAGAACTTATACACTGACCTGGTAACTGATAGCTCTCCAGAGCCCAAGAAGTTTACTGAGCTACTGGTATCCATACTTTTTTTAGCTAATTATGAAAGATACTTGGTATCATGCATTAAAAAAAAAATCAGTTATTTTAAATGTGTCAGTGTTTTTAACTTCTCTAAATTCTGTATAAGATACAGGGCTCATGATCTACATTAAACAATGTTTTGAATGTGCCTTGGCATTGCTTCCATGAGGATCTACTCCATGATCTTCCGAGGTACAGAGGTGGTGCTCACCTGCCTGCAGGTCTTTGACTTTCCCTTTTTACCTATTTTTTAAAATAGGAATGATGTTTACCTTTTTCCAGTCACTGGGGATTGGGCTTGACACTCATGACTCTTGAAATATGATGGAGAGTGGCTTTACATCACCCTCAGTCAGTTCCCTCAAGACCCTGGGGTACATCTCATCAGGCCCCATAGCTGAATAGCTGTATCTTGTTGACGAATTAAAGAAATGTACTGTTTGGGATTGTAGTAAATTGATGTGTCTTGAGGTTTTTCTTACCCCTGCCGAAGGTGAAAATTAAGGTGTGTAGAAAGAGGTTTTGACAAAGTGAAGAAACCTACTTGTCAGGTACCAAAATTGTAAGATGGAAGACTTGCCTTGCAACTAATTCCTTACAATACTGATGTTGACAGAAGTAGCAATAATAAGAAAATGCCAGTTCTGCTTGACTGGGAAGGGACAAATGAAAGTAATTGTCTCTGTGATTTCTTGTGAGACTGATTGGAACCACAGTAACAAATCACACAAAACAATTTCCTATTGCATGTTAATTGATTATTCAATGGCAATCCTTGTGAGTTTGAATTAATGAAATTTTATTCCAAAATAGAATAGTGAGCTACTCTAGAATCAGCAAAGGAGATCTGATGAGGGTCTGCAGTGGGGCCGTATAGATTAGATAGAAATGGGAAAGAAATAATTTAATCATCCTCCCTGGTATTTCAAAGCCTTTGAGACATTTCAAGACATAACCCAATTGTCTTACCTCTTTCCTCATATTTAAAGTCTACAAAGAAAATAATTTGGAAATACTAATCTTTGCTATTCAGTATTTGTTGACTTGAATTTACTCTTGCAGCCTTAGATATTACATAAGTTCTGTGGTATAGATTATCTCCGTTTGAATAGTTTGTTTATCAGTGAGCAATGATCAGTTAAGTATTACAACTGGACTATTTAACAGGTTTGTTAATTTGATACCTGAAGTGTCCTCTATTTGAAAAAAAAATAGACAACTGAATAGGGAGAAGCTGCAGCATTGTCAGATTCTTTGTGGGATACTGAGGTAGGTTTACATGAAGTGATCACTGAATCTGATCTACTTTTATGTAGCTCGGTGACCTCAAAAAGCCCTAATCGGCTTAGGTCTTCAGCTGCTATTTCATTTAAAGAGAGCTTCAGCAAATACAGCTCAGGGTAGAAAGAAATCACTCCTCTTACAAAATTCATGGAAATTTATTTTGTTTTGTTTTTATAATAGAAAAGCTAAAGATAACTTGGCAGGATAAGGCACTGCTGTCTTTGAGACACTTTTGTCTTATTTTTGGCTGATTCACTGTCACTTGGTGACGCTCTAGTCTTTTGAAGATCTTATAATGTATCTTCTCACTTCCATTTAAAAGCAGTGCTAACACCAGTTAAAATTGTCTTGAAAACCAGTTGCCTACTGAGAAGCAGATTTTCAGATTTTTACCTCAAACTCTTTGTATCACCGAAAAAGTAAATATATTTTTATATTAATATGTTCAGTCTCTAAATAATGGCATGAATTTCAGAGATGGATTTTAGTTTTTAGCTTCTGGAATTTATTGGCAAGTGCTGGGGAAACAAACTGTTTTGTTACTGACAGTGTTTAGAGGTTTGGTGGCAGGGAAGGCATTATGTAGTATTGAGGTCAGCTACTACAACTGTGAAATCGGATATGGGGTATTCAGCTCTGTAATGCCAGCTCAGATTCATACTGAATCTTTATCTCCTAGAAATAGTCACACTTTTTTTCTCATTTTGGAAATGAACGGAGTTCTGTCACTGTTTGAAAAGTAAGGTGGCTATTCATGTGGACATAAAAGACTGTAAGAATACTGTAATGAAGCATGTGGCCAGCAACCTCCTTTAATGGTCAGGTGAAATGAGGCATTAGGGGCACGAGTGACGGAGGCAATCCATGTTAGCTGCCAGCATCTGTGCAGGTCACTGGTAACAGCTGGCTCTGGGAACTGGAGCTGAGAATCCTGTACACCTGGAATTGTACAACTAGGTCAGCTTCACCATCCTCCCTCCCTCTTTCATAGAATTTTGTATTAATTATTAATGGATTAGGGATTATGTGGCTTTTTTCCCCAGCATAGTTTTTATGAACAGCACTATTAGGTGCCTTATCGGTCAAAGAAGTAATTATATACATACAAATAAAAGAAAGTTATATTCTTGTTACAGCAAAATAACATTTAATATAGAACCTGTCTGCTACAATCATATCTTCTGTTCATATTTATCTAAATATTTAATTTTGTGGTTTGCATTGGTTGGGATTTTATTTCTGTCAGCCCCTCCACAAAAATGGTACAGCTTTTAAACCCTCTCTACTATGTACCTGTGCCCATTGGGCACTTAATTTTTTTTGCTCACAAGGCCTTTTTGTTTGCTAAAATGCTTTCATGCAGAAAAGATCTGTTATAATGTGATGGTCAAAATAATAATGAAAATCCATTATCTGTCAAAAACATTGTCTGTAAAATTCATATTTGTTTTTATATATTCTGCTTATTCAAAGTAATGAAAATACTCTATGGATTCTCATTTTTAAAACTACTTTGTTGGATTTGGACATAGAATGTTTATACAAACTTCAGAGTTCCCATTCTGAAAAATTATGGTTGTATGTTTTAATAATCCAATAATTCAAAAGCTTTTTTAGATTGGTCTTTCTGCAATATGACACTACCAAAATTGTAGCTTTTCATTTTCTTTAAAGTATTTTCTATGAGCACTGCCTGCTCAAAGCAGCTAAACTTATTCTGCTCTTAAAGAATAATGGAGAATTTTCTACCCTTAAAGTACTTGAGATTGAAGGGGCATATCACAAACTTCCTATTACTTGCAGCAAATTTCATCAAAAAAGGAGAGTCTTCAATGAAAGATTGAAATTTTGAATCAAGTATAGGTTAAATATGTTTGAACCTATAATGTTGCTATTCTGTCAAATTGCAGTTCTTAGGACTATCTAAGATAGCTAAGACAAAAGCTATAAGAGGTTTCCTTAATAAGGATAAGTGATAAGGAAATAATCCACTCAGGCAGAGTTTTGTTAAAATCAAAGTGGTCTGAAGCACACTTCAAGAAATACTTTTTCATTTTTCCACAATGCATTTTTTCCATTTAATGTGTCTGCCTCTTTCCACTTGAGTATGTTTTGGTTTAGAGTCTCACTTCATCGTTCACAGACAGGTTGTAATTTTCATAGTCATAGAACTGATGTTGAGTAATTTTAAAGTTAATTGCATCAGAACAACTTTTAATCATATCTATAATCGGACATAAAAATGAAAGTCTGTAAATTAATTCCAAGCTAGTAGTCTTATTTGCCTGCCTCAGTTAGTAACTCAGTTGAGACTAGAATAATGGTTAAAGCAAGCTATGCTTTATTTGCTGCTATATTTACACAATCTTGAGAGGATGCCAGCCTTCCTGTTCCAGAATAGCATAAATAATTTGGAAAAGAGCATGTAGTTACCTGATGTAAAATATGCATGTAAAGTAGCTTGCAATATCTAGCTGCATTTACTCAGAGCTGCATCTTGGGTGGGAGAGTACTTTAACCTGAACTAGCTTCTAAAAAGATGTCTTTGAACTTTAATTCAGAGTTCTCCAAGGGGATTGAATAGCTTGAATGTATTCTGTTGTGTGTGTGCTGCCTTTCCCCTAGCTCTTAAAATAATTTGTGTATATTAAATTCATTTGTATTAAATCTATAGGGATGCTTCGTTTGGGAACTGCACGTACAATCTTACAATCTTGGACTGTTTACAGGGAGTAAATAAGGTAATAACTTTTTTCCTTTGCAAAATGGGTTTAAATTGATTTTTTAAAACATGAAGAAAAATATTGTTAAATTAAATGATAAAACCTGGTTTCTGAGCAGAATGTGAATGAGTAGTGATGGAGCCTAAGTTACTGTGTGTTTGAGTACTGATGGTGGACGAAGTTTGCACTTGGACCTGCCTGGCCTGGCCTTTGACAGCCTTTTGAACTTCACCTCCTATATTGGAACATGCAAATACACCAGGGCTGGCTTTGAATGCAAGGCACTGTGCAAAGTCTGGTAATGGATCATTTATAGCCATTGGTGAGAGGAAATGACAGCTTGATGAAGTCAAGTGAAACAGATACCAAGCTATACTGTGATTTAATCAGAACAGTTTTTGCATGTTCTTGACCCCAGCTTTCTCCAGAATACTTGGTTCAGTGTTTGACACCGATCTTTTCAAAATGGCTTAAAACCAATGAAAATTAATGTATCTTACTAGTGGTTTGATGTGTCACTTTAAGTAGTCCTGAGCTATTAAGCTCCAGTATAGTTTTCTTTAAAAATTTTATACCAGTTCTTAATTGGGGACCTTTAAATTTTGTTTGTCATTTCCTACTGTTCTTGGTAAAGGGAGCAGGTTATAGGAACATTGCTGAACAGATACTTTATAGACCACTTATAATTCTCAAAAATGGCAAAACAAGTGTTTTTTAAAAATTGGAAAAAGAGAGATCAAGCTTAATATTTTTAGTTCTGTGGGGGTGGGAAAGGAGCTGTCAGTTACCAGCAAGACTGTAATTTGTGAGGCATTCTACTGATCCTGAAGATCTGAAGTAGTCAGTGCAGTCACTGTAATTTATCTGCAGCTAATACATCAAAAGGATGGTGAGAATCAGTTTTTCCTCCTTTGTTCTCTTAAAGTTTATTACTGAATTTTTGTCTAGCTCTGCTGCAGAGGTAAAAACGCTTTTTGGGCAGAAAATGTATACCTTAATTGAAAGTAGTCTTAGTTTACCTGGATAAATTTGGTGTTTGTATGTGTGTATGTCATATACAGGTAATTCAGGGGGCCTGCAAATTCTGGAGTGCAGCCAGCCAACCATGCTTCAATAAAATGAAATATATCTTTCAAAATTTACTGTTCAGACAAACCTCTCAGTATCTTAGGTTTCATGGAGGTCCAGTCACTGAGCCTATCTTGTATATAACAGCTATTTTTCATTTGTTCTAAAAAGATGCTCTGTATGTAACAAACAATGGCAGTCTGATGATTATTGGTTTTAAATCATAGATCTGTGATGTGTTCTTATAACACCTTAATTCCAGAATTTTGTGCAATATCTATGTTTCTCAAAATGCAATAGGTTCAGTATAAATATATGCTGCAGAAATTTGGAATAAATATTGGCTATGAATTTCATATTCATAGAATTGTTTTCAATATGGTTATTAAATACAAATCTTTAGTATAAAAGTGGCATAATTAATAATAATGCAGTAATCAAATAAAAAACTTCTTTCAGTCCTGTAGTAAATACTGTCTAATGTAGTCTAGTGGACTTTATTGTACCTGTGAAATGTGTATAAAAAGAAATAATAAAATACAGAATATACATGACACTGCATTCTGTATATGCCATTTTGCCTAGGTATTATGGTGGTAAAACCAGAGTATCATACTAAGTGCAGAAAATCAATAAACTCTCAGTGTTCGATGTTTTGTTATGTCCAACTATATGAAAATGCATTTGGCATAGGAATCATTAAATGAGTGTATGACAAAAAGGGAATTGCTTTTTAACTTGTCATCTGCCTTACAGAAGAAAAGCCCACATGGTGGGGTGTGGAGAATCAGTGTTACAATTTAAGTGATATGCAACAACCTTGTGTCCTATCCTCATGTCTTTGGAGGGGAAATAATGAGCCTAACATGTTTCAGTGACATTGTTGGAGTTTTTGTTGTCTGTGTTGTTGATCTGTGCAAAATGTAATGTTGTCTCAACGTAAAAGCTTCAATAAGCCACAACCACAAACATTTAGGGATTTAGTTTTGCTCAAAAAAGTATTATAAAATAAGATTATGCATTGTATTTCAGTGTAAACTGACACCTTGTTGCCTTTTAGGCCTTGCAGCATGGATTTTTTGACTTTAAGACATTTGATGTGGATGAATATGAACACTATGAGGTTTGTACATTTAATAATGCGTTGAATGTGTTTGAGCTACTTAAAATAAGGGTATACAGTATCCCTCGTCTTCAAACATACTGGAAACACATTTTAAATTGAGTAAAACCCAGTGTTCATATATAAGGTATGTACCTGGAAACCTATATGCTCTTTGTGAAGAACATGCAGGATTACTATCTTTGCAATTTCAGTGCATCATATCGTAAATCTACTATTTTCCTGTAGCTTTTTTGGCTTCTGAGACCTCTCTCCTGCTTTCCCAACCTTCTCCCTGGACACAATCCAAGGTCTCTCAGCTGAGCCACAGAATGTTTTCTTTCAGCACTTGTTAGCTCCTTCTTCCATTCCTATTAGTCCCAAATACAAATGACAAATTTTGTATTTCCACATAGATTAAGCAGATTTTGAGGGGGTTTTTTTATTAGTGAGGATGCATTATGTGGCATTGTGGCAAAGGAAATGCATCCAAAATATTTCCTTAATGAAGTCCTAGAAAGCTAACAGATGTATTTCACTGCTGTGCCAACTTTCTTACAACCTAGGTATAAATACTCTGGTTGGCCCTAGATGCTTCTAGGACTTTGTAACATGCACACCTTTATCTTCTGGTGGTAGAAAGTTACCTCAAGATACATTGCTTTAGACAAGCTTTAAAATGTGCCATGCTGTACCTGTGGACTGGGCTGTGTGCAGAGGAAATCTCAGGCACAGATGTACATCAGTCTGGTCCAAAAGAGTTGCATGGTCTTTGTATACCACATCTCACCCCAAGGAGGGGAAAGGATTTTAACAGAAGTCAGTGACAATCATTTAGTTTATTGGACATGGGTTTTGGATCACCTATAAATTCCTGTAGTTGTATTGGTTAAGGAGAAAGTTATATAAACTAGAGGTGTACTAGATATTTGAATATAAATTTAAGTCTTCTTAAGCTTGTGTTGCTCTGCTGAGCCAGTGTTCTTCCTATACTCTTCCCCTCTATTGCAATTTTCAGAAAACTTTTGAAGTAACAAGAATTAAGTTGCAAAGTTTGAAAATCTCCATTTTAAAAGCATTTCCTATAGCTGTATGTATTTCAGGTACATACTGAAATGCTTCATAAATGTTCAAGAAAAGTGAGGTCAGAAGAGGCATAAACAGTGGAAAAAGTTAATTGACAGCACATCTATACAGTATGTGTCTGCAGCAGGCAGTCTGTAACACAAATGTGCCTATTTCACTGAACTTAGAAGCATTTGTAGAAGGATTTCTGTATCCTGCAGTGTTTCATAATGATTAGGTTAAAAAATTGGTATAGCCTTTGCAGAATTACCAAAATTAAATAAACAGGAACTAAAATCTAAGATATGAAATTGCTGCTTTTTGCTTACTCTATGTACAAAAACAAAGCCTTGTTCTAAAAACAAATGGTAGTTGGGAATTCTATATGTATAGTAGGCATTAGTCTGCTTGAAAAAGAGGCTTAAAATAATTGACTAAAGCTATCCCATTATCTTGCTTAAGGCTTAACATTATTTTAGAGTGTGAAAAGTACGTACATGTGAATGATGTTTATAGTATGCTGTTTGCTGAGTTTAAAAAGCCAGAATTTGGAATCATCTTTAATTTTTTGTCCATTTTTTAGTATGTCTTCTTTTTTTTTTCCACACATCATGGTCAACTTTGTGTTTCGTTATGTCCTGTGCTATATTTCAAAAACTCTAAGTGTTGCAGGTTTTTGCTATGTTAGTTCTTCAAATGTGTGGTTATGTAGATAAAAGTTGCATACAACTTAAATGGAGGAGGCTAAAAGGAAATTTTATTTCATGTTTATAGTTCTTTCATTTTTCTGTGTTATCAAGGCAGCTAATTCCCCTTTTGTTGGACTGGAAGTAAATTACTGATTGGTTTTTTTTTAGTTATAATGATTTTTGCATGTAGTGTCGAGCATATATATACACATATATACAGAGATGCCTGCAGTTCTTATTGATAAAAATTGAAATTATTTGCCATGACCCCTGTAACTATGAAGAACTTAATCCACAAATAAAACTAGTGATACAAATACAAAAACATTTTTAGCATACTGAACAGGACTTCTTCCCCAAAGAGAGTAGGGATGCTGCAGTGCTGAGATGTCAGTCTGTGATACCAATGGCCTGGCACTGAGGTTGGTTCTCGAGTCCTTATGCAACCTGGGTAACTTCCAGGGGTTTGCATTGTGCAGGGACATTGGGAGCAAGCCTAATGGGCTCAGCTGAGCAAACAGTTGCTGAATTGATTACAGTGATGTCCATTATCAGAACCTCTCACTCATTAGGATTTTCTGATGAGCTGAGAGCCAAAACCACAAGCTTCATAATGCAGCTGAACTGAGTGCCATGTCCTTAAAAGTCATGCTGAGAATAACTGCATTGCCAAGCAAGGAATGAGCAGTCTTCAATTAAAGAAGAAAAGAAGGCAGTTTAGAGCTACAGTTCATGTTACTTGTTTCCAAAGAAGCTTTCATTTTCATCAGTGACAGAATTTGAAGAGCCTTTTTAGGTTTTCACTTAAAAGTGAGCAAGAAAGGCAAAATGTCATAGCTTGAAAGTTTATTGAAATTTAGTCTCTTTATTTACTTTTCTTCTGTGATTACTAGCTCATCAGAGCTTATGCCAATATGTAAATTTCAGTTTCTGCAGGGAAAGGGTAATTGTTTTGAAGGCTAATTGGTTTTTAATTTGTTTTCTGTGAATTGGGTTTTTTTAGCTAGTGCCTCACAAGGAAGCACTTTTCCATAGTTTTTGATTAAAACATAGCAGAACGTTGGTGTTTGTCAGTGTTATTAATAGGTGTCCTGAAACACTGAACCCCTCTCAAAGAGAAATATCTTACATAAAAGATCTTTCAGCTTTTATTGGAAAACTTAAGCAAATTTTGTTTGCATTTCAGTTTATTAAGATAGATCTGAGAAGCAGCTTATGGTTAATTTGTCCAATATAGTTAAGCTACCTAATTACATTTGAAGTGTTTGTTTTAATGCAACAAGAACATAGTAAAGTGTAAAATAAAATCTTGAGTATTTTTTAACCTTGTGTATACAGATATTAAAATGTTTTTCTCTTCTGAAATTTTTGTAGCGAGTGGAAAATGGTGACTTCAACTGGATTATTCCAGGAAAATTTTTGGCTTTCAGTGGACCACACCCAAAAAGCAAACTTGAAAATGGTATGGTGTATGTTTTAAGGCTATGCTATCATCTTATTTCTCCAGCGTATAAAATCATCACAGCCAATGAGCAGAAGATAATAAGAGGGTTATAGATCAGTTTTAATCTTCAGAAATAATCATCCAGTGAGCATTTTATATACACTCATAGAATTTAATTAAAAATGTTTTGGAATTCTTCTTTGCCAGAAGAATTTCAATTCTTCTAACAGTCAGTGACTTTTCATCCTGTGATAAAGAGCCTGAGAGACTCAGGTTGCTTACTATTCTCCTGGAACCTGACACCTAATACAGTAAGTGTGCAGAGTTAAAGGTGAGTTCATTAAACACAGAAGACTGTGTTAAAAGTTTTGTGACTCTTAACAGAGTCACAGACCAGGATAGACTTCTAAAAGAAGCTTGTCTTTCTTACTGAAGATACTTGGGGTAATGTGAAGAGCCTAGGGAATGTGATTCTAGTGGAATAAAAAAAAAATAATCTTGACTGCTTGACTGACAGAGGGAAAGTAGAGATTTGGTCCAACTTAAAGGAAAATCAGACATTTAAATGCTACCACCAACTTTTTTTCTGATTTTGACTATATTATTTGTGCCACGTCTTGTTGTTTATGTGAGCATATTTTCTGAATATCTACCTTCCCTGCCCATCCCCTTGTGCTTTCTCATGTTTCTGACTGAAATCTGCCAGTTACATAGTGTCCACTGAAAATTTAAATAAAATCCAGAAAGAAAGTATTTTGGTTGGTTTGGGTTTCTTCCCCAATCATTGTTGCAGCCCTTGCAGAATTTTTTCTTAATTTACTTAAATTGTTTAATGGAATTTGGAAAACCTGCGTTTTATTTGTAACATATATAACTGAAAGTTATTAAATTAACACACTTAAAATCCAGTTATGAAACGATAACTAACCCTCTCCCAGGTGGTAGAAAGCACACATTACAAAAGTACATTTTTCTCATTATGTTGTGACTCAAATTGCATTTACTAATGCATGTATTACTTGTCCTGAACAGCTGTCTTGTTGCTGGTCATTGACCTCCCTCCCTGTCCCTCTGTCTTCATCTAGAGGATCCTTTTGTCTCTGAGAATCAAGGCAATCAAGCTATCTTACTCCCCAGTAGGACAGGAGTATTTTTGGTACTGCAGTTTATCCTTTGACTGTTTCTCTTGTCCATAATATAGATGAGCAATCTGTTTTCCTTAGAAACAGTGCTTCTTCTTCAAGCTTGCTGTTATTCTTTGATCAGCAGCTTGACTCTAGATAAACAGCTGTTTTGAAATGCTGAATTCATAAATGTTCCCAGTTTTGTATAAATCCCCCTTGCAGAGAGGAATGGGGGCTTAATGGGAGACAGTACAGTGTTTCAAGTAGACTCTGGTTTAACTTTTAGCCTCTTAATACTTTTTATAATAAAAGTGGTCTTAATGAGCATTTTTGGACAAATTTTTTATATTACTTAGCATGTCTATTCTGAATAAAGTATTAAAGCATTTTTAGTATTAGCATGTTTATTATTGAAAAAGTTTCCAGGGGCATTTTTGGTTGGTGAGATTTTGAACTTATGAGCCTAGGACATTAAATGATTGTGGCATTATTTTTTTAATAGGTTATCCTCTTCATGCACCTGAAGCCTACTTTCCCTATTTCAAGAAGCATAACGTCACATCAATTGTAAGGCTGAACAAAAAAATGTATGAGGCAAAACGCTTTACTGATGCTGGTTTTGAGCATTATGATCTGTTCTTCATCGATGGCAGCACACCAAGTGACAGTATAGTCCAGAGGTTCCTGAACATCTGTGAAAATGCTGATGGTGCCATTGCTGTACATTGTAAAGGTATGTGCATAATATTCATTTCTCAGGCTGAAATTCAAAATAAGTATAAATCCATAGAGTTTATTCCAGAAATGCAACATTTAAGAATACTTTCAGATTGTTAGAGCAATAATTCTTTGTGGTGCTTGACTAAATATATGCCAAATATTTGTTATTTTCCTCTTACATCCTACACTGTTACATGCAGAAACTGACAATCTATTCTTCATTGTTCTGTGGGATTTTTTTAGTATGACTTGAAAACTTGAGATTTAGTTGATGCAGGTTTTTTTTTTCTTTTGCATTATGCTTTCACAGCATTATGATAATTGGCTAGGAAATGCAAAACACTAAAGGTTTTCTTTGTGATTTTGACTGTTCTACATTTTTCTGTGGAGTATGAATTCCACAATTCAAGTTGACGTGAGTTATTGTGATGCTAGCATTTCAAACCAGCCTAATTCAGCAAACCAGCCAGAAAATGCACAAAACATGCTTAGTCAAGAGAGATTAACAAAGGCTTTTAAGAGTTCAGCTTGATTTATGTTTGGAGTTGTGTAAGGACATGGTGGAGATTAATGTCTTGGCTGATCAGAAACAAGAATAATACTATTCATAATTTTCCTGTGAACAATAAATATGCATGTCAAAGATAACCAGGTTTATTTGTCAGCAGGTTGTCTACAGTGTTAAATGAATAGTTAACTCAGGCCTAGCTTAAGCAGGGATATATTGCAGAGGTGTTCTAAGCACAGCTATTGCACTAGAAACTGCTTGTCTCAGATGAGATAGAACAGTTAATTGCAAAGGATTGTAATGGAAAGTTTGTACATTAGCAGAATGTTGGAGGAAAGAAATGAAATCAATACTTCACCTTTTAAATTAGTCTTCAGAGCTTGTCTTCCAAGCTACAATTATGGAACCTCACTATGTGTGAAGTTCTACCTTCATCCTGCCTAAATCATCTTCACTTTAAAAAAAAAAAGTCAGAGTTAGTTATTGGTTACATGTAAAGAGCTTGTAGTTGTGTATAGAATTGTCAGCAGAGATGTCTGGCTGCTTGGAGAACTTCCATTTGGATAGTTGTTGGTGCATAAACAATAGTAGGCTACTGTGAGACTGTAAATTGCAAATACTGTCTTTGTGGGAAATCAGGTTTAAATGGGGAAACACTTTACTACTAGATGAGACACAGAGCTAGAAAGAGGTTAATTCTCACTACATAGTTTGAGATTTTGCTGATAGTAAAAGCTAATTTTTCTGTGTCTCTATTGTCCCCTTAAAAACAGGATTAGTTTGAGATTTGTTGGACAATGGATTAAATTATTTTAAGCTATTGATTTAAAATTATACGCTGGTCAACAGTCTCTGCTGTTTATACAGATAGCAGCAAATAGTTTTATGTGCTGGTTTCACAAGAAAACTGATTCAAGAAGAAAAACTCACTGAGTTGCTCTCTGTTGAGATGTGGCATGTATTTGCACCATGGCATTTTAGGTACTTGTGTTGGTCTCTAAAGGTGCTTTGATTATGGTTTTTTACTGGTATTATAAACATAAAGTTGGTATCCAGCTTGATCATGGCTTTTTTAAAAATACTGGCCTTTGTTTAAACAAAGTTTGGAGGAGAATTTTTCAAATGCCATGAGTGATTGCTGTTGCAGGTGTTCTTTTAACCATGGAAGATCTGTCCCTATATCTACAGCATTGAAATTGAATTATGTAATAAATAGGATACTGAATCAGAAATTATTTCTTCAAATACTAATATGGTGAATAACATTGCATGGAAGTTTTCTTACAACCTATGCTTTTATTTGATAGTTCTGGGATGCTCATACTTTCATATGTGGCTGTTGATATTTGTGTTTCTATAGCTGGCCTGGGAAGAACAGGAACACTGATTGCTTGTTACATAATGAAGCACTACAAGTTCACACACGCTGAAGCAATTGCTTGGATAAGGATATGTCGCCCAGGCTCTATTATAGGACCCCAGCAACACTTCTTGGAAGAGTATGTATATGTGTGTATATATATACACACACCTCTTTTCCTCCTCTCCATCCCTGTCTATCTTGCATTCTTTATAGATCTAATTTGTCTACTGACATTTGTAAGTTATTGTCTGTTCTACAGATTTAAGCTTAGTTAATAAGGGATTGAAATCTTGAGTTACTCAGAAGCAGTCAGCTTCTCTGGAGATCTGTGCATTTTGTCCCTGTAAAGGGGCATAGGGCCCCAAGACTGCTTGTTTCTGTTCTGGAAATTTAGGAGTTAGATGAATGTGTTGGAAGTGGACAGATGTGGACAAAAGATTAAATCAACAAATAGGATTTATTAAATATTAGCAGCAAAAGAATAGTCTTTGAACGCTTTATATATCATATGTGGCACTTAAAATTAATCTTAAAATGGTATAATTTGTATGGTTTTTCTTTATTGTAAGTAAAGATTAAATAATTTCTTGGTAGAAAGCTTATGACCTCCATCAGATTCCTCAGCATGATGCATGAAGCATTTCTCATTTGGAGCTAGTAGTTATAGCTAAACAAATAGATGGTTTTTATACAGCTTCAGATCTCATCCTGACTGGAAATGAATGATAGTGATGTAAACAGTAAGTTTAATGTCATAGTGGTTTCTGTCATAGTGTGTTGTGCATTTACTACTGTAGTGGTTATGCTGATATATTTGAGTTGATGGTATGATGATATTTACTTGGAGGCATTTTCACTTTTATGTGACAAAATATCTTAAGTAAATCTGTTACAAGTAGGAAAAAGAGAATTCACCAGCTCTGCTAGATACTGTGTAAATACTGTAAAAGATGCACTGACCTTGCATCTTAGGATATTGGAGAAAAAGACATCTTACTGTCATTCAAGAGAAATAGAACATGAATGAGGGGTTTTATTTATTTTCCAGTGCAACTAAATGGACACTCCTCTATTTGAGAGGTGGCTTGCTGTTATTCAAAACACTGCAGATCACAAACTTTCACAAACTGCAGGTGTTCACTGG
The DNA here is from genome assembly GCF_029582105.1 of Oenanthe melanoleuca. NCBI lineage: Eukaryota > Metazoa > Chordata > Aves > Passeriformes > Muscicapidae > Oenanthe > Oenanthe melanoleuca. The sequence goes on from NC_079342.1 coordinate 8,837,022, forward strand.
AGCCAGATTAGTCTTCAGACAGTGCTGATGCTTGGATGATGCATTCTTAAAAATGACTTGCACAATAGAGAAAAATTACAAGAAAGGTAGTAGGTAATGTGAATAGTAAGTGTTGTTTATTTACAAGATAGGGAAAACAAGGCCCACGTCTTTTCTTGGTTTGACTGAAGGAATACTTGGCTTGATTTTATAGATAGGCAAAGATCCTTCAGATCTGCCTGCATTTGTCGCAGCTGGGAGCTGTAGTGTTGTTCAGCAGGAATTTTCTACTCTCCTAAGAGTGGTTGATACCTGTTTCCACAGTCAGACAGAAGTAAAGCAATGTCTCCCATGGTGTCAAAATGGAGTTGTAAAGAATTTTACATCTTTCGTAATATAAAATGTCTTGCCCTCAAGGCTGCAAAGTTGCATCTGACAAAAAGGTAACATCTTGGAATGTCAATCTGCCAAGCTTCATAGATGTCAAAGCCTAACCTCTTAGGTTCCTTGAGGTTTGATAAGGAAGGTTTGATTAGTTTAGGGATTTTTATAGAAACTCTTCCACTTAAACGTGTATCAGATCAGTTTGTTACTGCATATGCAATAATCATGAAAGATTTCAAAAGTATTTAAATTCAAGCATGTTTTCTAGGCTCCTTCTGTTAGGTGGACTAAGTGGCACTCCCTTTCCCCCTCTATCCCTTTGTTCTGCTTTCTCATGATGTTTACCATGGATGTAGTGAATTTTTTCTGAAGTGCTTACCTTTTGCATTTATTATGCAAAATAGCTTAGCTCTTAAGGCTTGCCATAGTATTTTGTTTCCAAACAAAAGTTTCCAGTGAAAATGAATTCTTATTTAATTCCTCATTTTTTTTCTTCACTGTTCAATGGAGGAATTTAATGTTATTTCTATAGTATGTAATAGTGTCTCAGGGGTACCTACCCAGCAAACTTCCTTATAGAAGAGTAATGCACCTCATCAAAAAAACTGCTCTGCCCATGTGCATTGTAGAAAGGAAATTATTATTATTTTACCACCTGTGTGAAGGATATGTTCTTTCAGTTTCTGAAAGTCAATATTAGACTCCTGGTGAACTCTTGCACTGCACAGGTCAGCTGTTTCCCTACACAATATCTGTATCCAGAAAACACACACTAGTGAGTTGCAAAGTTCTGTATCATCAATTATGCTACACATGATGTATATTAAAGCACTATTTTATATTATTAAGTTGTGCTTTAAGAGCCTTTAAAATATGACTGCAATTCCTGTTTAATTAACCTCTTTCCCCAGAAGGATTTGATAAAATGAAGTTTTAGTACTGTGATGACTACAGACTTATTTGGTGATTCTGGATTGTTGTTGTTTTTAAGTATTGAGGTTATAAATTTTTTTGTGATAGACATGTAAACTTTTTTCCAGATAAAGATGTACAGAAGATTCAAATGTTGGCAATCTATAAGCATGGCATGTTTTCATATGTTTTTTTTAATATGTGTGCAAATGTGTTGATCTGAATGGCTTTGGTTTTGTATCCTGAAGGAAGCAAACAATGTTATGGCTGGAGGGAGATCTCATCCAATCAAAGCAGAAACAGCGAGGACTGGATGGAAACTTTAACAGAGTTCTTTGTGGCTTGAATGACATTTCCATCAGTGACACTTTGAATAAAGCACAGGACTTGGATCAATACAAGGAGGTAAGTGTTCTTAGAAAAAATTTCAAAGAGATTGAAGCTGAGCTTTTAATAACTACCTATAGATAACTTCTAGATTTTTGGGGTTTTTAGGCTTGTATTATTAGTATTAGATAGGTTTGTTTTTGGTTTTTTTGGTTTTTTTTCTCGGATTATTTTTATAGGTCATAATTACAACAAATCTCCACTTAAAAAATAAAAAAGATCAAGTAATATTTAAAACTGGTACAGCTTTTTCAAGCTTCAAAATATTTGCATTATTTCAAGTCATTCTTTCAGGATTTTCAGTTGTGTTTTTTGAGAATGAAGGAAAACAAAAGGTCAGCTTTCCTCCTGGAAACAAAAAATCTGCTTATTCTAAGTTTTTAACTGTAATAATGCAGATGTGTTTAAATATCTAACTGACATCCTTGAAGTAAATAAATGCTGGCATTAGGCTTGAGCATCATGAACTGACTTTGAGGTCACATTCTGCAAAAGCCCTATGTGAGTGTGTTTGTGCAGAGACACATTTAACGTACCAGAGCTATACAAAGAGCAGTGCCATGTCTGCAGGAGACAGTAGGTCACCCTTCTGGATTCTGATCTTTGGCAACGAGATGCTCAGGGCTTTGCAACTACACTCTCCTAGGATTTGATAGATTCCCTTGCTTGTATATTTTTGTTTCCCAGAATGATTCTGAAGACAAAGATGTGGAAGCTCAGAATGAGATGACACAGGGAGATAAGCTGAATGCCTTAAAAACTCGGAGACAGCCTTGTTCTGCTACAGCTGGAGCTCTAAGGTAATTATACCAGTCTGAGGTAATCTGCAGTTTTAAATTCAGTCCATGCTATCAGATCTCTGTGGCAAGTACATTATCTTGTTTAAGGCAGTGGTACTACCTGTGCCACCTTCTGTGATGGAAACTTTTCCAGATATGTATCTGTTAGTTGCAGATTTGGGTTGTTAATCTTTTTCTTCTCTCCTTTGTTGCCCTCTGTCTCCCTGTGTAGGGATGCCTTCTTACTGTGTAGAAGTAAAAGATAATGTAAAAGTACTTCAAAATTTTCTAATTTATATCTAGTGTTTTAAAACTTAGAACTTGTGCAAAATATTCTAAGTCAAACTTAGTTGTCTTTCTATAATTACTTTTCTGTACTCCTTACAGAAATTTAGGGTTTTTCAGAACCAGTAAAAATGTGAACTTTGAAATTAAACCTGAACTCATTCTGTTCTTTAACTGTAAATTAAGACATTGGTTGTCAATAATTCTAACTCTTGTTTTTATGTTTTAAGCCAACCTGAGACAGACAGATATAATTTGGCAGGGGGAAGGTTTTTTTATCCTTGGATAAAGATTGCTGCTTTTGTTTCTTTAGGCTGCAAGACATGAAACTGCACACCAGGTCAATATCACAGCCCTTCAGGTACTGACTTTAAAACTCTAGTTCTAAATGTATATCACTTGACTAGGGTCTTAATTTTCAGTGTTTTTGATAATTGCTAATCAATTTATGTGATCACTGTTTCAGACTTCTGAGCATAGGCATGTAACCCATTTAAACACCTGCAAATTTCATGTCTTGCCCCATTGAATTGATAATATAATATGTAAGACAAAACTTCTATCATTATCAAGTATTAATACTAAAAAGAGCACATTTTTTTCAGTTTAGTGACCTAAATTTTTGAGCTGGATTTCTCCAGATGGCTAGCATTGGAAATGAATGTTTTACCCTTTCTTGGTGTGTAATTCAAGTTGCTCCATCTAATTTTTCTTCTGTGCTTGTAGTTGGTGATCTGTACCCAAGCTTTTTCATTCTTTAGGGTCTGATTGTTGTATCCCTTGATCTAGGGTTAGAGAAAATTAATTTCTTTAATTAATTTATGTGGACAACCATAATAGTAACAATTTGAGTTAAGTCTAACATACATACAGCTCATTATCAGCACATTAAGAATTTTGTCATTAGGAATCCCACCATAGAAAGATCTGCATATTCTGTGTAACTTCATGAAAATGTTCATTTGGAAATGATGCTGACCTCATGAAAACTATGGTTTTGAATTTTTCTACTCATACTTGCTCTATAAGCTCAAAAAGTACTCTTAGTCAAATTTACATTCAGAGTTCTAAAACTTATGATAAAACTTACAATAAATCTATAAGAAATGGACCTTGTCCTTCATAAATTATCAAGGTGAAAATTAGCTTGTAACTTTTTAATAAAGTTGCAGCAGGGGAAAATACCTGGGTGAGTACCTGGAAAGTTTTTTTAGAAAATATGTTTAAGCAGGTAAACTGGAGTTTTTGCTGTTGAGCTCTCAAAATTGAGAATTCACACTTTTTAAAATACTAGTCTATGTACAGAAAGACTGTATGTGTTGGAGATATATATTTTAATTATAAAATCTTGCTTCTCACTGGAACTCTGCTCTTTTTAGACTGAATACTTCAGGTAGCACAGAAGGATCCATTTCTCCTCTGAAGGCCTCCAGAGTGATGGCAGTTACTTCACCATCTGCAGAAAGAATAAGCAGACTTTCCACGTCCTCAGGCTCTAACCTTAAAAGGTTTTTTTCTTCTTCTCATTTTGGTTCAGATGCTTATAATATTCTGCAGTGGTTGTCAGCACATCTGCAGCTTATGAAGCGCTTGCTATTCTTGGCTATAAGACTTAAATTTACTTATAGTGATTTGCTGTTCCACTAGCCTAACTTCAGTTGCCTACAGATATAAAAAACAAGCAAAATCCAAAATCTATCCTACTGGTCTGAGAGTTTTATTGAGATTGTGTCATCAGAAACAATACTTGCTCAAGTGATTTGTTAAGGTTTTATTCACTTATCTCAGTTTATAGATGTTTTGCAGGTATTCCCACTAGTCTGTATACTATTACTCTCAGAATACTGAGTGGTAATTAATTTTTTTATGAGCCCTGGATTTATTACTATTTAGCTCCATTATTACTGTTGTCCTAAGTAATTATATATATTAGACATTCAGAATGAGGCATTTTTAATAACTATGTGCACAAATATTTGCCTGGACAGAGTAACCATCTTGAGGTATTTCAGGACACCCTATTTCTAGTCTCAAATTTTATCATATTACTACTTGGTGACTTGAAGGCTTGTATCACAAAACTGATAGCAAGAAACAGAGGAGGAGTTCCTAAACTATTCCATGTATACATGAGTATACAGTGTAAATTATATACTGCCTAAACCTTTTAACACCATGTCCTGCGTGTGTGTATGGGTTGACAGAGGTGAAAGCTGGCCATGGCATAGTGCTTGAATAAGCAAAACTTGGAAAGTTATTAAAAAGAATTCTGCTTTTCATTCCTTAGGAGCTAGAAAATGAACCTGTGTGCAAACACAGATTATTTCAGAATGGTCTGTGTTATTCACCTAATGTGTTCTGAATTGTCTGTTACATTTTTGTATATATCTCTACATACCTTGTGAATATTTTTTTCCCTGCATGTGTTTTCCATTCAGCATTTCCATAAACTCCAGACTAGCCAGTTCTCTAGGCAACCTGTATGCTGCTTCAGATGATGATGAGAGCAAAATGACATCATCGTCCTCTAGGACAGGTTTTTCTGTAAGCCATATCTCCAGTCACCTGAATGGCAGCTTGCAGCTGCCACACAGAAAAAACCATGAACTGAACAACAACTTATACAACAGAAACAGCAGTAGTGGCAACAACCTGAGCAGCCAAAGCAATTTTCACAGCGCCGTGACAGATGAGTACGCACCAGCCTTCCTTTATGGGCCTTACAACTCCTCCAGCACGGTACCAGAGTCCATTCCTGTAAGTCACAGTCACAACAGCACTTTCAGGCAGCTCACTGATGCTTTTCTTTCTTGCTTCTCTGAGCAAAACTGTAGCAAAAAAAAAAAAAAAAAAAAAATCATAACTCAGCATAATTCTCCAACTTCCTCTAATGTTTCTGAACAGCACCTTTGTCTGTTACTTGTCATCTCAGCTGGTTTTGTTTCCATCTCTTCTAAGCATCTGTCACATGGAAGCTTCATGAAATTAAATCACACCTGAGCTTTACAATCTTCCCTGATAACTTTTTTAATGGACCTTCTTACCTTTTAGATTTTATTTCAAATTATCCGTAACGCAGTCTGTAAGTTAATTATGTGTCTTCATGCAGTAACAGATTATAAGAAGCTTTTCTATGTATCATAGTAAACAGAACATCCTTAAAGATAGGGCTTATTTAAACAATTAGTGCTCTTGACTTGAAACCTACTCTTTTTCTAATACAAATGTGGAAGGTATTAGAAGCAAAATATTTCTGATGATCTCACATTGCAGCTTTCATTCCTCAACAATGTTGCTGCCTTGGGCTTATTTTGTGCTCTTTTTCTGTGTAAAAGAGTCTGTATAAAGAGGATGTACAGATAAACTAATGCAATTTGAAAGTGTTTCTATACAAAATGCAGAGAAGAGAGACTAGAGAAACTTCAGTTATGAAATCAGAAATAGCATCATCTGTTCTAGGGAAAAAGTAATTGTATCTACTACTATAAATCTAAAACCAATTTAAAATACCTGGTTTCTAAGGATTTGATAGCCTACTAATTATAAAAAAATAGTACACTTTTTAATATATTTTGCCTATGATTAAGGGAGCCTGTCAGCCTCTTTTGACTAGTTCTGACACCTAGGATTTTTATTTTTTTTACTGGGCGGAAATAAAATTGGCTTTGTACAAAATTAACTTCAGAGTATTGCACATCATTCTTCTGTTTCCTTACCACTGATAAATTGTTTCAGAATAAAGAAAATTCTGGTGTTATACCTTCTAGTGGTTTTGGGTGTGGTGAGTCTGTCTTAAAACAGCTAACAACATAGATTGCTTGTAAGTAGGATGTCCTGCAAAAGGTCGTTCACAGGCTGTGTTCCCTTCTTCCTGCAGAAGTGGACGACCCCACCCTCTTGTTAATTGGATTGGCACCACTCAGTTCAGAAGCCACATCTTTGTAGCTTGGGAGTATGAATTGCTATTTCTGAGGATAGACAATAGTAGGAAATAAAATCTCATCTGTTCCATTGTGGAATTAAATTGCATGTGTGACTGAAACCTAATCTGTATAAAGAGAACATTGAAGTTAGTTGAGGGAATGTGATTCTGTATTCTCTAACTCAGTGTGTTCCTCCTACTCTGGTAGAATTTGCTTGATCTAAGGCAGCTCTTCAGAATACTTGATGCTTTCAGACTCCTTGTTTAAAAAAAACATCTAGCTTCTTGTCCACTACAGTTTATCTGGAAATAAATGCTGATATTCCTTGATCTTAGAATCACTGTTCTGCATTGAGTCTAAAATTGAGTTTAAATTTTACTTTAAACAGCAGCAGTAACTTGTTTGCAAGGGAGTTCTTGAATGATGCCACATCTTCACCTCTTTGACTCTTATTTTTCCCTACTACATGGGATAGGAATAAACTATATATAATTGAGATTTATTTCAAGTGAGATAACAGTTTTTCTATGGTAAAACAAGCTCTAGAACAAGAGGACTGTTCTTGTTTAACTAATTTGGTTTAATTTCTTCAAGCATAGAGGTGAGGAGACAGATGAAAAGCTGTATAGCAAGCCAGGAATGTTTGTTTGAGATACATTAATGAGCCTTTCATTTGTTCATGCATTCTTATTGCTCTGGAAAATCATCCTTTTTAGGTGTTCCCAGTCTTTAATCCAACATGCTTACAGAAATTCGGTCCTCAGAAGATCAGTCCTCCAGTCTTGTTGAGTATCCTGGAACTAAAAGTCAATATACCAGTGAGTGAGAGCAATCACTTGTCTGAATAATAAGTGGCAAATTGGCTGATTTGATTTTTTTTTTTAATGTCTCACTTCTGGTACTGTCTAATGTGTTGAACAATAATTCTTTGGAGAGTCAGCCCATTCTCATTCTTTTCAGTTGTTTCTTTTGTAAATTATATGCTACCAGAAGCATTTATAGAGGAGCTTTTTCCATATTTTACTTACAGCTGTATATTATGCATAAAGTATATTCATGTAAACTTACATGCAGCATCCTAAGGGGAAGAAACTCCTTGTAACTGTAATATGACTTCGTCATGAAAATAAGCTGACATCATTCACAATAGGCCAGAATTTACAAAGGTTCCAAATTATAATGTAAAGCATTACAGAAACAGTAAGCCTGTTTTCCTCAAGCAGCTTAAAGATTTAATGTGAAAATAACATCTTAAAAGCTAAGAACTGTCAATTCCTTTGAAGAGGTAGCTGCTGTAACTTAATGCTACAAATGATTTTTAATAATGAAAGTCAAGTTAGTGGGCTTGTTCCATAAGCATAGGACAGTAAATTAAATATTGGTGACACTTTGGGGGGTTTTTTGTGTCTAGATACTTACAAAATTCTAGGATAGCTCTCTGTTTATCCTTAGTCTCATAAAACCTCAAGGTGCAACATGGTACTGACAAAAATTCCCCAAATCTATGTGGGGAGAGGGGATAGTTTACAATATAACTTCCAGAATTGTAGCATGCCTTTGTTTAAGGAAGAAGAAAGGAGCAATTCATGAACAGGTGAAATAGCCATGTTGGCAGCAGAGAGGTGCTTACAGCTCTGTGCATTTCAGTGAAGAAGGAAATTGTTGTCTCTTTTCAGTAGAACTACTAAGTGTCTTAAAACATTGATTTAAATGAAATGTCTTAGGCATAGTGTAAAGTTTTAGGTTGAATTGAAAACATTTTTAAAGAAAAAAAACCCCTTTTTAAAATGCACAATTCTTCTGTTTTAAGAATAAATCTTTAATTTTCTTCCAATCCATCTTAATGACTCAGTAATGTGTGAAAGGATGTAAGGGATATAAAGGATATAACCTTTGAATAATTCTTGGCTTGATATTGCTTGCTCTTGAGTAGAGGTCATACACAATCAGATGCAGCAAGATCTTTAAACAAGATTCTATCTCCAGTCTTCTCTGAAGAGTGAGGTGAGCTAAAAATACTCTATTTTATATATTGTATGCTGTGATGTGAGAAGCAGCATTTCTTAGCAAGTCATGCAAAGTCTACATAGCAAAGTGCTGATTTACCTGTAAAGTAATATTCCTTCAATATAATAATGGCTAAAAAGTGTTCCTGTTTGAAATGATTTTCAGATATGTTCTGATTAATGCATTTGCTTCTAAATGTACTCTGAAGCCTTGTGCATATCTCCCAGTCACAGAGGAGTGCACTAAATTGCTACCCATTTTATGCACAATTGACTGAGTGCAGTTGCTGTGATGTCCTGAGGTTTAAGACAAGAGTAGGTTTTTCAGTCATTTAATCTCTGAATGCTTTCTGTCTGGTAGTGAGCAGCTCACTGGCAAATACAGATGGCTTATTTTGAGGACAGTATAATTTTT